>NC_089748.1:6165235-6237735 GCF_040412425.1 Macrobrachium rosenbergii
TCCAGGTTCGGTGTTCCAAGTGGCGTTTCTGGTCTAAATGAAGAAAGGTGACGATATCTCCTTCGAAGCAGAAACATCGACGGGCAGGCAGAAAGGCTCTCAGTACCTAACCCCATTCAGCGAGTACTGTCGGACTGATGAGATGTCAATCACCATGTGAATTTTTTACCGAATTATTCTACGAAAGGTTTACTAGGTTTTATAAAAGGAAACAAGTAGAATGCAAACCATCAAAGGTTAGAAGTAATTTCCATTAGATTTTGAATAATGTAAAAATAATATAAACCTTTAAAAGAATTAACCATACCGACATTCAACTTTCATGTATTTGGTTCTCGAGGCAGGAATTATGGTTTTCCTTTATTTTAGCCTGAGAGTACATGAAAGGATAAAATAGATGTCTATAAGCGTCGAGTAACTACAATCGAGATAGCAGTCTATGGCCCAGAAACTTGACATATTGGTGATAACAAGGTAGGCAAATAAATGACAATACTAAAAGGCGCAGATATTTAGATGAGGTAAGACGATAGACAAATATCTTAGTGATTCAGTTCATCAAATCTGTAGAGAAGTGACGGTGAAAGTACCAGAATATATCACATTTCTTATTTTGTACATTAGGTTCAAATGGCTTAAGGAAATACTCGTATATAGAAGAGAGGAGAGAGGAGAGAGAGAGAGAGAGAGAGAGAGAGAGAGAGAGCGAGAATTTACATTCTAAGAACTGCCAAGGGTCAGTTTATTCCTGCAGTCGTGAGACGGCGTGCCGGAGTTCCCAAAGTTGCCGACAGTTCGTCCCCTCCCGCCCTTCCCCCGAGGACATCTATCGCTTATCCTCCCCCACCCCTTTGGCCCCTCTCGTGCCCTCCAGGCAATGTCCTCGAGGCGATAATATTATGATTTTGAAGCCAGTGAAAGTAAGGGCGAAGGAGATTATCTGGCCTGAAATTGCTGGTCGTTTCATGACAAATTATTCGAAAATTGAGGTGGTTCCGCTATTTCTAATTTTCATACTTTCTTTTTGTTCGGGGGTCTTTTGGCACCAAAAGGTTTTCTCTTTTGTGATAGCATTGTTTCGCGAATTCAAGATTACTCGACTTTTGTTGGTAAGAAGGAGGTCAATTTTGCCTTTTCTGCTCTATTGCAGTGCGGAACTTCTTGTGATGTGTATCCGGGGCAAGGAGAATGCATTGCAAAGTCAGAATTTGAGTGAATGGAAAGCTTATGAACATAACGATATCACTTTCCAGAGTCTAAATATTACAACCTGTAAAGGCTGTTTGCGAGAAGAAAACCACACGTACATGAGTAGGGCGCTGGCCTTGCAATTCCACTTCTGGAATATTATGCAATTATTCTTATGCAAGTCACCAAAATACGACCGCTCTACATTATATAGTAAATCTATGAGCAAATTTTTATCCTTCCTTGTGCATGTCTCTTCCCCAACACAGGTTGGAGGCTTGGAGAGTAAATCGAAAAGTTCCTTATTTCATTATTCTCTTCGAATTTTCAAAGAATTTCGGTAGAAATCGTATCTAAAAATATTCGGACATGAGGAATAAACGCTCATAATATGACTATTTAATTTCAAAGATCATGGTGAAATTAAATATATATATAATATATATATATATATATATAAATATATATATATATATATATATATATATATATATATATATATATATATATATATATATAAATATATATATATACATATATATATATATATATATATATATATATATACATATACTATATACAGTATATACATATATATATGTATGTATGTATGTATTAGTGTATTTATGTAACTGAAGACTACAACCAACGCACTTTAATCCTTTGACTTTTTCAAAGATTATATATTACATATCAGTTGCATATTTATGTTTTAAATGAATTTCCTTAGCAGGCTTATGAGCCTGCGCTTTCACACCTACGTGCATGGAAATGAGAGGAAAAAGAATGTGCTACTTGACGTCTGAAGCAACAGCGACTATTAACTTGGCAAGCGAGCGTCCAACAGATGTAATGAGCTATATTTGTTGAAGGGAAGGCAATAGCTCAAAATTAGAAACATAAAATATAAACAAAATTCACTGACGTTTAAAATCGTTCTTTCTGGTCGTTTTTATTTCAAATTATAAATAGTTTCTGTGTTTAGCTCTTTCATTTTGACAAAATAAGCGTGAAAGCAAATTTCATTGGACTATAAGGGTAAGGTTATCTACACTGGCTAGGAAGTACTTATTTTTAAATCTATTCTTTATCTATTATTATTATTATTATTATTATTATTTTTATTATTATTATTATTATTATTATTATTATTTAGAATAGTACTTCGTAATGATTATAGTGCCAGCAAAAAAAAAGAAGGATTTTTAATGCTGCTTTGAGGGTCTCAGCATTTAATGAGGTACTTACTTTAATATTCAAGAGGCCACAATGAAAGTGTGTTTGGAAGAGAGCCAGTTTCAAAATACTGAATAACATAAATTTTCACGACAGCACATTTCGTGTAGTTGTGTAGAGAAGGTAAGTACAAGGTTCTACAGTATGCTGCTGCCATGTAATTCACTAAGAGGCGATGTGCTCTACCTCTGCAGGCAGACTTTCAAGGTGCGATACAGAGCGAAAGAGAGCTGAGAGGCGTCAGAAAGAGAAACTGAACATAAACATGAGTAAAAACAACGGCCAAATGATAAGAGTGCAAAACATAAACAGACTACACTTATATATTAAACTCTGTGAATTGTCGTTCTGAAAATAGAGTTTGAAAAATCTTACATGATTGAGAACTGTTATAAAAATGCTTCTCAAAATCCAATAATCCCTCCTGCTTATAATGGAAGTCTTGTCTAACTTATTAAAAACGGACTTTTAACAATATTCTCGCAAAAACAACATCTCTTTTGAACTTTCCCGACGACAGAATGATTACAATTACTGAGATGTAAAAATAGATTGTTGATTTATTTCAAATGTCAGATTTTAACCGCTTTGATCAGTATATCTCTATTACAATCACTAAGAGAAACTTCGTGAATACTTCTGGCATTGTCATGGTGCTAGTGCTTTATTAAAATGACCATATAGTGATTGGTTTCTGAAAACATTATCGTTAACATCTTTCAGGATCTTCGGCAAAGAGGGATTTTCGTGTTCAAAATTTAAATCTAATAAGCTGTTATGATTATATGCAAAAAAAGGTTATTTTTAAATGCTACGTCAGTAAAGAATTTTGGATGTTTTAAAGTAAAAACAATATCATACATTTCGAAAATATATGGTACAGAGCCGCCGCTTGGCTGTCTCTTCTTTTTTGTTCACATTCACTTATTGGCGCTTCTTTTACGGCCAACTTTAGGCCGAGAGTTGTTACTGATGACAGGGATTATTTCGGTATTAACCCGGTATGTATCCACCTTTGTCAAAGTCCAGGGTAAACTCATGCTAAGTAAAGTAGACGGCCGCACGAAGATATCGTTTATTAATAATAGAAATGGGAATATAATCCTTTGATCCCCGAGGTGCTAGCGCTAAACACGCCATGTTTAGTACTAGCACCTGGGAGAGGTGGACACACACCGGGTTAATACCGATAAGTATTTCTATCATCGGTTTCCTCGTTGCTGTTTGGAGTATTACTGCCTGGTTGAAGTGGCACCGTTAAATTTTTGAAACGGCCGACAGAGTAGCCAGCCTAATGTTCTAAACCAGCCTAAATCCGAAAAAAAAGATGCGAGAGAAACTCCTATTACAAAATGGGCGATCTAAAGATTCAGCCAAACCTGGAACAGAATTCTAATTGGCATCTTCATTTCTTCATCATTCTTATCTTCAAGCAGTTTCTTTTGTTGCTGTTATACCAAAAGACCTGAGACAGCGCAAGCGTTACCTGTTGGACGTGCTTACTGGCGTGACGTGGCACCCTTTGCTTGCAAGCAATCACAAGGGCGCTTTGCAACTCGTAACGGAACCTCCGTGAGATGTATGTATGCCTTTGCGCAGTTCCTTCCACCTTTGGTGGTGAGCTTTGTGTGGTTAAGAATTCTGTCGTGGGCTTCGGTGTTGCCGTTTTGTGGGTATTTTTTTATAAATATAAATTATGATACACCTAATCCATCTCCTCTCAGGTCATATATATATATATATATATATATATATATATATATATATATATATATATATATATACTAAAAGAAGTAGTAGGCAGAGGCTTCCTCATCCTTTAACAATTCATTGTTAATGCCGACGTTTCGCGACACATCCGCAGTCGCAGTCTCAAGGCTATAAATATATTTTGTGAACGTTAAAATACTCTTTAATGACATGTTATGACAACAACTGTATATGAAGTAAAAACAATCAAAACTAAACAACATATTCATAGACAAACACAGTACAAATAAGAGGAGTTCACTAAAACCTTCAAATTACCCACCTATATACAAGAAAGAGTGAGACCAACTTAAATGTAAAAAAAAAAGTGAGCTAAACCAGTTGCCAGCTGTACAGAAAAAGACTGGGTGCTTAACGACAGTGCAGTCTTTGTGATTCTAAGTTAATTAAGTCGTTGTTGTTCTGCACTTGGCTCAAGATGGAAAAATCCTTACTGTCAATATAAGTTTTGCATAATTTTGAATGGTTTCGTGTACTTGATTGTTCAGGATTAGATAACCTGCTACCAGTTCTATGGCTTACGCCCCTGTGGGAATTTATGCGTACTTTCAACAGCCTCCTCGTGCATCCCACGTATATTCCGTGATCACATCTCGGGCTAGTGTATTTATATACGACATCGGATGAAACCAGAGGACTGAGTCGATCTTTGACTCCGAACAGGGACCCAATTGCTAAAGGATTTTTAGGAATAATTTTCACATTTAAAGCAGGAAACCCCTTTTAAACAATGGACGCGCATTTTCTCTTGTATCGCTATACGGGGATGAAACATCACATGACAATGAAACTATATCTAAAAAGAGTTTGACGATTTGAGTATAAACACTTTAGGAGACTACGGGGGGACAGATAGAAGGATAAAGTGAGAAATGAAAACATATGGGAAAGGACGGAAGTTCCAAACATACACGAGGTGTCTTCAAGGACAAATTCATTTTAAAAAATGAACAGCAGTTCCAACTATTGCCATCATAGTATCTTTCTGACATACCTGTACAGCCATCCACAACTGGCAACGTGATGGCCTTAAGAACGCACTTCAGCCAAACCTAAACAGAGAGAGAGAGAGAGAGAGAGAGAGAGAGAGAGAGAATATTCTTCAATAGCTACAATGGCCTCTCTACCTTCCCTTTCTATCTTGAACACCTAACTGCACAAGCCTTGTATCCAGCACGGAAATCATCAAAGAAACTTCCTTCTCACGTGGCAGAATTCGAACCAACGAGCACGGCATGCTGTGACGACGGAGTACCTAGTTCATTCATGCACACATCATATAACTCTTGGATTCATATACATTTTATTAGAGCTGACTAGACTCGTTTGCTTCATTGTGAGAGAAACCTAAACCTTCGCTTAGAGGATGAAAGCTTTGAAGACTGAAATTTCAGACAATTAATACAAAACCTCAAGACAAGATCCGATAATTTATTCAGTCTTCAGTGCAGACCTTTTATCGTGTTCAGTTGAAGGCTACAAATGAGTTTTAGCAAAATAATGGGACAAAAACACAAGGAATGTTTTTCAATAAAAAAAGGAAAATTCTTAACGTGTAAAAATACTGGCTGCCTACATATAGTCAAGTAATCATATTTACTGAAAATTAATGCTCTCTTTTCGGTTAGTCGAAATTGATTATTTCCCTGGAACTCTTCTCACTTTACAAGCTGGAAGCTCTGGAAGGTTGAGGAAGTCTAAGGTAACTGCTCACTATTCCTCCTCTAGCCTCTCTATCACCATTTGATGTCTTGGAACTTAGATATCATTGTAAGGCGTCTCCAGAAAAAGGTTAATCAGGTCCTTCATATCCAAGTTTTCGAACGAGAACTGGTCGAATGAGCGCCCTAGTTCGTTATGCTGGCTTTTAGTTTAACGGTATGTGTGATTATTTCTTTTAATGATATCCCCGTTTTTGTATTTTTTTAAATACTAGCATTACTTTGTTGTAGGTGTCGTACGATGCATTTTTAGATTTTGTCATGACCTCGGGCCTCAACCCAATATCTGGCACCCAGGTTGGGAATTGAAGGCTACTACCGTCCATTGATAGTCGGCAAAGCGGAAGGTTTGAGGGTTGGGGACCAAAGTCAAAAGATGCTGGCATCTCCGTTGTCTGTCTTTAAGGAAAACGCCAGCTACCAAAAGTACTTTGCAATTTAAGGATTGCTGTGCATTAAGAAATATAGATATATTATATTATCTAAAAACATTTTCTCATCCTAGTTTTAATTTTATTTGCACCTCGGCAGATAACTGCCTGTCGTCTGTCAAGTGACGCATGTTAGCGCCATCTACAAGCGTTGCGTCTTCACATAAATGAAAAAAACACAAAGTAAATAATGCATGATTTATGCACAAATGTCACAGTCTAAATTGAAATCCATTTATTTCAATAAAGAAAATACATTCAACATACAAAATGTACCCAATGGACAAAATGTGCCCAATACACAAAAAGTACGCAGTGGATACAAGCTACCTAATGTGCCAAACATAATGAATGTATAAAGCGTGCTCAATAGACATGCACACTCAATGAACCCAGTGGAGAAAAATTATACACAATGAACAAAATAATTGGCTTAGTGGACGAAAAGTACTTAGTAGACAAAATGTACCCAAATGGGCACGTTTCTTCTATTGGGTACGACTTGTCTACTGAATACATCAAGTCGATCAGGTATATTGGGTACATTTTGCCCATCGTGGCACTGTGCCTGTTGGATATATTTGGTTCACTACATATATTGCGCGTATTGGGTGCATTTTGTTCACTGGATAAATTTTGTCTATTCGGTGCATATTCTCCACATGGTACATTTTGCCAAGTAGGTACCATTAGGTGTGTTTTGTTTATTGGGTATATTTTGTCTATTATGTACATCTTGTCGATTGCTCATATTTTATCCACTGGAAGAATTGGATACAAATGCGCATTAAATACATTTCGTCCATTTGTTAAATTTTGTCTGTTAAGTACATTGTGTCTTTTAGGTGCATTTTGTATATTGGGTACATTTTTTTTTATTTGCATGTCATGTCTGCTTAGCTTCTCGGTGGGAACAACTGCTTAAACAAACTGGAGACTGAAAACTTAACATTCTACTTCTGCAAGTTTGGAAATATTTACAGATTCATGAATGGCGGTGAATTCCATCTCAGTTTCACATACATCAACAGATGCTCTCACGCCATGCCTCTTGGGACCCATGTTACTTGCTAACAGGCGATTCTCTGACATATTTTTGGACTTATTTTTATTGAGAGTTTGAGGACTTATTCAATTCATATATTTTTTGAATGGATTCCGTTTACTAATATACATTTCTAAATTAAACGTTTGAAATTGCAGCTGCACAAAATGGGTTGAGAGGAAATTTAACTGAAAAAAATACAGTGAAAAAGAACAAAATGTAGACTAAATCCATGCCACAGGAGGGATAAATTCATTCAGATTTATCCTCACACTAAAACCATAATTTTTTACATCTGAATAGTTCGGGATAGATTAAGCATATTTACTGGTACTTGACGCAATCCTCCGAAGAAAATAAGGTTTATTTTAATTCAAACAATTCGACTTCAGATTTGAGGATTCGTTTTCACACGCAAAAAAAAGTGTTTATTTTCACAGTCACAGAATTACATAAAATACAAAAGTGGTTCAATCTCGGAAAAAAGACTCTAACTTTGTTTGATGAAACATGAACATACTTTGTCTCATGAACTCAACTTACTCTACATGAAAACACGGCTTTCTTCTCTATGTTAAAGAGGCACAATAGTTTTATAATCTATATTCGTAACATAAAATACAGTCATGGAGAAGAAAGAATTCTGTGTTCTAGATATCAAATCGACCGTATTTGTTTCATGGGAGAAGGCTGAATATTTTGGCACATAATGAAACAAAGCTAAGGAGCAGCGTGTGGCGAAGGAATGGGAATGACACTGAGTGCTGCCTGTTGTGGGGTAGCTGAAAGGTGAAGAGCTAGAAAAGGCGTAGCTCTTGTTGTCATCAAACTCTGCTCACAAATGAAAGTGTGCAAATGTGTTAATTCGAGGCTTTTAGGGTAAGACAGAGTGCGGCAGGAGAAACAAAGTTATAATATTGACCGTATGTACTTCAGGAACAGAAAACAATGTGAGAGGAAAAAAGACTGCTCTAGAGTGAGCCTGGTTCTGTGTCTGACTGGGTATGAAGACCATGAAAGGGTAATTGTGCTACGGGGTTTAAATGCGAATAGATGTTGTTGCTGGTAGATATGGAGTTATGAAGTAAATCAAAATGAAGTCTTGTGAAAATGTGTTAAGAAAGTGAGATTATTGTTGGAAATACAAGAACTATTCATATTCAATGAAAAGAAAAGTGTTAAGGAAAGACTTAGAGAAAGCGATAGTACATGATGGACAGACAAGCAACGTTGAGAAGTAGAGTGGTTGCAGGTATATCTGATGAATCTTCGGATGGAGCAAAAATTATGATAGATATCAGTTCCACTTGAAGAGGAAGGTCTGGAAACGTAGCTATAAAAGTAATTCAGACAAATGAGTTTGATAAGAAAATGAGAAGACCATACATAGAGAAAATGGGCTGAGATTATGCAGAGGTGAAAGACTTAAATGAGGAGTTGTAAAATTCCATGATGGGTCACGAGGGCGGAGCAGAGCATTTATAGGGGGAGTTAAAACATATTGAGGAAATGAGGAAAGGGAAGGTTCAGTGAAGTCAGAAATAAATTGTTCGAAATGCAGGTATATGATAGGAGGGAGAATCATATTCAGGTAAACAGAAGGATGGATAGTGTACTCAAGCAGGAGAAAAAGGGAGAAGTAATCAGAATAGATGGGAGAGGGTGAGGAAGAACTTCAAGAGAATGAGCTGATCTACTGGGAAGTAAATACAGTGGCCAGGTTAATGAAGACTGAGAGAAACCTTCTCAAGTGAATGCACTCATACACTGATGGAGTGGGTATTTTGAGGATTTTTGCGACATGAAAGATTGAAGAGAGGTAGAGCTGAATGATGCAAGAGTTGAAAGGGTAAGTGTAAATTTGAAATGATTGTGGAATTTTTTGTTGAGGATGTAAAGGAACAAGTCAAAAGGCTTAAAAATGGAAAGACATCAGTACTGATGAGATTACAAGTGAGGTGTTGTCGGGCAAAGGTGACAGTGTAAGAAAGTGGCTGGTCAATACAAAGGTACGTCTAGGTAATGGCAAGATTTTGAAGGAATGGGCGCTAAGAATTATCACTCCAATGTACAAAGGTAGAGATGAAAAGGGCAACTGTAAGAATGATAGCGCCATAATTTTCTTCTGAACATCAGGTAGGATTTCGATAAAGAAAGTAAGACTGGGGACAAGAGAGTGGGTGGATAGTGGGAGAACAGCGTGAATAGAATAGAATGAAATATATAGTTTAGGCCAAAGGCCAAGCGCTGGGACCTATGAGGTCAATCAGCGTTGAAACGGAAAATTGACCGTAAAAAGTTTGAAAAGATGTAACAGGAAGAAAACTTCGCAGTTGCACTATGAATCACTTGTTAAAAGGTTGGAAAGTAAGATGGAATAGAAAGAATATAAACGAAGGTACAGTAAGAGGAATGAAAGGGTTGCAGCTAGAGGCCGAAGAGACGCTGCAAAGAACCTTAAGTAATGCCTACAGTGCACCGCATGAGGTGAACCGACTGTTCTAGTCCCCTACGGAAAAGGGCCTGTGGATCAAGTGTTTGTTACAGAAAAGATCTTGTGGTAAGTTTGAAAGTAAGGCCAAGAAGTTGCATGCAGGTTAGGGAGACCTAGAAAAAGCTTATGGTAGAATTGATAAAGAGGCATCATTGAGGGTGTTTCAAATGCAGTTTGAAAAAAATGTGGTAAATAGCTTCGCCTAGGTGAAAGGAAAGATCAGAGTGTTTTTAATGAAGTGTTAGGAATGAACGGGCGAGGATGACCTAGAAAATGATGGATACATGAAGTGAAAGGGATATTGGAAAGTAAGCAGAATAGTGCGGGAAAGATAAGCTGAATGGTGCATTGTGTTTTGGAAGGTCAACATACTGCTGATAAGCCTTCTGTGCAAATGAATGAAGCAGCAAATGTTGGGGAAGTTTTCCGCACCGGGGGTTAATCCACGATTTTTTTCTGAATGTGGCAGAGATCCAGAGCCGTTTTTTTAATGAGAACCGCCGCCTGCTGAAGTAGCAGTATGATGTTAAATACCTACAGTATATAGTGAGGGTGTGTGCGTGTGTGTGTGTGTCGATGAGCTTACTGACGAAGCATTTATATTCATATACTTTTACGCGTAGATCTGCGCGTGTGTACGTGTGTTCGACCATAAGCACACCCTCTCCAGTGAATGTGTAAATGTGTCAAAAGTACAGAACTAGTTTTTGCAGTGAGTGCCTTCCTTCACACAAACAGTGAATCCCCGTGAATCATTATTTCCCAGAACTGATGGATGCTCTACCTTCCAGTGGTCACGTTTCGCTGATCTCTCTTCTGATAAATAAAAGTTTTTATTAGTTTTTTCCTTTGTGGTTTGTGCTTTAATACTGTGGTGTATTTAATGAAATGTAAAACATAGTTAAGAAGTTTGAGCTTCTCTCTTGGTTTAATCACTTCTGGTACTAAGGATTATTACACAGCATTCGTGTAAGATGTGTTTATGATGGAAAGTGCCAATGCCTTTGTTACCTGAAAACTGTGTTACAAAAGTTGGCAAGAATCTGGTGCTTTTGTACTTAAATTTCATGTTCAAAAAAATACTGAGCGTTCTGGCACTTTTTCGAACTGTACACTGTATTTTCAAAATTTTACAAGAACCTGATATTTTGAATAAAAAAGTATAATTCATATAAAAAAGTGCTCATCCTCTATGGCTTTCTTCCAAATGAAAACCATTTCTTAAAGTTATCTAAGAGTTTGATGCTTTTACCAAGAGAAAACAAATTTCCCCCAAGTTATTTAAGGTACATTTGGACACGAGTTCTAAATTGTATATCATTTGTCTCTTCCTCAAGGGTCGCTAGAGGCTTCCTCTGGAAATTAGCTTTTGAAATCTCTCCAGTTAACCCAGTTGTAAAAAATACGTCCGAGATTTTTGTTTTAAAGCCCTTTCTTCTCCCAGGTACCTCCCGCGGATTCCCCCTCGGGGGAAATGCAACTTGAAAGTCAGCAGCCTCACGAAACCGAGCGATCAGTCATTAAGACTATATTCTCCATTTCCAGCAGGCTGGCTGTTTCAGTGGTAACAAAAGTTAATCAAGAGGCTCGGAAATTCCTTCTGTTTTACTGAATAAATAACAGCTCCATCCAACAATCAGGTCGATGAAAATATGAAAGTATTACTTTTCAGATGACTTCGAAACGTTTGAGAGAACCGGAGTGAAAATCCCTTTCCAGTTCCTGAGGGGTCTTTGGCATCACGCCGCCCCGGAGGACCCAAATCGCCATCCCTCTCCCTTGACGTTACCATTTCCAACTCACGGTCTCTTCCTTCCCCCTCGCCAACAGTCCCCCGGTAGACATGCCACGGTGCCTCCGCCCACAACAGGTAGCGGAGGGAGAGAGGAAGCACTGGGCGTGACGGGCAGAGGAAGAGTGGGGGGATATGGCATATAATGGGTAGGGTAGTGGTACATGAGGGGACGGAGGCAGCACGTCCGTATCCCCAATCCGTTTCCCCAGCATTTGCCAGAGTTACCCCTCCCTCTTCCCCCTTCCACTTCCCCCTGCCCGGTGAGTCATCTGTGCTGAGCGCGGTTGACGGTGGCACACACCTCGGCAGCACCATTCCCCTTCCATGACCACCCCCCCTTCCCCCGTCACCCCACTTCCTCTCCTTGTATCTCAGCACACCACCATTGATCGATTCATACATTCTTTTTTTTTTTTTTTACTATGCAGGAGATTTAAATGATATCGAATGTGTGCTTCGTGCCTTACGATAATAAGATAAGACCCGCTTCACTAAAGAAAAATTTTTAGTCTTTAGACAGTTCGGCGTGGAGATGGTGTGTGCATGTCACCGAAACCACAGTTTGGACCCAACTTTCTAACTCACGGCTTGCTTCAGATGAGCTTCGAACACCGTTATCATGAGCGTTCAAGATATACGTACTAGATTTTGTTTTAATAAGATTTACTTTATCTTTCTATCTGATTTTTATAGTCAAACAAAAACATTTAAATTACGATTTATTACCAATTTTGGTTTTTTCTAGTTATTCTTTATACCTGGTTTTCAGTGTAGAGCATTTTTCATTATTAGTAGTCGGTCACACAGGTATCCAGGTAGTCGGAAATGTAAGTGCTGGCCAACCCACTAATAATGCCTTGGTGGGAAATTTTGTCTACCCTCAACCCAGGCGCGCTTTTTCGCTAGGGCCATTTCTATGAAAGAAAAAAAACCGCGTTTGCTAAAACTTATGGATAGACATAATATATATCTGTTGTTAACATTACTTCTTAAAATTAGGTTATAGTGCGGCGAAGGAGGTAAGATTCAGCGTGAAAGTGACTCACTGATTTTTTGGATAGAAAAGCATGCTAGTTTGCAGAGGGAGCTCATTTGACTGGGGTGGTGGGGTGGCAGTGTATGCATGAGTGGTGGTTCATTCACCCAACAGTGCGTAGCACGGGAGCGATAATTCAGTAGCTAGACCGAAGGTCCTGTGCAATGAACATGACACTTTCTTCTTGATGGTGGAATCCAAGAGATAAATCCATCTCGTGCATTTTCAATGAGTGACATCGCTGGATATCTATTCGGGGACTGTCTGTTGATCGGTGGTCCGAGTGTCAGAAGGAGAGGAGGAGGAGTAACAGAGGAGGAAGTGGGGGCGTGAGAGACGGGGAAGGGGGCGGCGGGATGGGGGAAGAGGAGATTGGTGTGGTGGGGGCGAACGCGTGCTAGACAGTGCAGGGAGCGACGGGGCACAGTGCGGTGGTTGGTGGGCAGCAGCGACCAACGCTACCACTAACATCCAAGTATCGATTTTTTAGTAGCGTTGGGTAGCCATTTTACTGTGAGGCAAAGGCCCCTTTGGGCAAGCAGTGTGTAGTGTGCAGGGCCAGGCCACGGAGGAAGTAGCCCCTGGGTTGGAGAGACGGTGCCAAAGTGAATTTTTCCCGAAACTTGCAAGTGTAGTAAAAGGGGGTGCGTGTTGTGTTGGGGGCACTTGGGGTGTGGTGGTGGTGGTGTGGCACCTGTGTGCAGCAGCAGTTTAGCAGTGAGAGAGAGTGTCACGTGTATACCACCCATCAGCATTATCATATTGTCTGTCGTTTCTCTCCCTCCCTCCGCCTCTCATCTCCTCTGCTCCACACGCCCGAGTTTTGTACCCTGGGAAGAAAAAGACTCATTAAGCCAACACTGCCAGGAAGGTAGCTGCTGGGTTGTCCCTCCTTCTCAGGTCTTCTGGGGATTGTTCTCATCTGACATCTACACGAACAAGGTAAATAAAGAATGGAATTCTTCCTGTCTTTCCGCCCAAACTTCGTTCATCCTTCTTTTCTAATGTCTGATGTACAAGAGATACGGTCATGCTCGTGTGCGTGTAGGCAATTATAGTGTATGTACGGGCTTTTTAATTGACGTTATAACATGTTATCCACTGGACGTAGGTCAAGGTGTTTTGTTTAACGTTGGCTTACCAGTATGTCTATTGAACTGTCCTCAAAAGTGGCCTTATGAATTCCATTATTTTAGGAACCGTTCGCGTAAATGGAAAAAAAATGAGTAATCTCGTGTGTCACGTATGAAAGGGGGGAGTGAGTTTCTCCCTCATCTCGGCCCCACCTGGCATTTCTCATGGCTAAAAAAGATAGCCCGGTATGACTGAGGAGGAGGCACTGTACCATGTACCGTACATCACAGCATATTGTTCTACGTACTCACTGACGAGAGGGGCCTTTTAATTCTTTGTTTTGTAACCTCTGGATGGGTAAGGTACGTTTGAAGATAGAATCACAAACATAGACCAATTTTTGCTTTGCTGTGTGACCATTTAGAGTAGAATTTTGTTCAACAGGCCTGGAACTACACTAGTATTATTTTGATTTGTAATATGTAACATTTTACTGTTTCTTTATTCTGACTTGAAGCAGGTTTTATGTATTTGTCGTTTACTGGTAGTCTTATCTTTGAGCTTCTTTTTTCTAAGATATTTCAGATAACAAGATTTTTTGTTTATACTAACGCCGAGGAACTACTGTGGTATTTCATAAAACTTAGGTTAACTACGTAGACGTGAGATATGCGTAGACCTGTAGTTTAAGATAGTCATTAATTAAGGTAGGCCTATACTCTTTATTATTTAGTGTCAGAATTCCAAATGAACGAAGTACATTTTGGATGCCACACTTATTAAAGTTGGATTTGATTTCAACATCTACTCTGAAAAACATAACTGCATCATAATATACATTTTCCCACTTTAAGAGTGACAAGCCTATTATGAAAATACATAGGTCACGCGTGGTTTCATAGCAATTTAGCAGACTTCTGACTTTCCCAGCTGGTCAGGTTCCACCTAATTTGATAGAATTTGTGTTTGCAAGTTTATCTTTTACATGCATACGACCATTTTACCCTATGGCGATGCACGGGCGACCTTTGCCTTTATTCTGTACACAAAGATACTCCTCTGTTAAGGTTCGTAGAAATAAAAAGTTGTAATTGGTGGAGTTGCCCTTTTTATGGTGTTCGGTTTTCCTTAAAGATTAAGTTAGGAAGGCAGATGTTTAATTTTGACCGTGTAGAACGGTTCCCTTATTTTACCATTGGAAAACCGGAAATTAGTGAGAATTGATGTCGCATACGAAAGGAGCGAAAACCTATGCATAAGTCGTCAAGTAGAGATAGTTGGGGTGAGTGGGGTTTATGTCCTAATATCAGCCGCTCTCGTCATCCTCTCCCCAGCTGTTATTTCTATTTTCTTCTGGTAAGAGTAGGACCAGAAACTAACTTTAAAATTCATGGTGCATTTAAAGCAGACGGCCAGGACGAAAGGCCCGGAGTGATCAACGTCGCGCTAGATTTATTATTATTTTTCGTTCTCTTTCATTTCTTTGTTGTTAGGTGCCTCGTTGTTTAATTTTGTGCCTATTTGTAACTTTGTTTACCATTTAGATATGCATTGTGCTATAAATTTCACATTGGTTTAAGACTATTTTTTTTATTTGCCTTCATAAACTATTGCTTTAATTTGTAAAAATAAAAAAATTTTGACGTTCGCGGCAAAGCACTGTCTGGATGCTTAGACATCACTACATCTCTCTCTCTCTCTCTCTCTCTCTCTCTCTCTCTCTCTCTCTCTCTCTCTCTCTCTCTCTCCCCCGTAGCGTAAGTGCCAGCGCATTCAGCAACTAAATGACCTGCGTTCGATCCCTAGACCGGATGAGGAACTATGTGCTGTTTCCCAAGATTACAGTGTGCCTCTTGTTAACTGCAGTAAGGAATTATATATTTGGCTGTTAGTCGAGTGGTGATAGTCGCAGCCGAGATGTGGCGAGAGACGAAAAAATATCAGACGAGAATAATTGACCACTGTATCATGAAAATATATGCTGTCACAGATATGATAACTAGCGGAAAAACCTCGAGTAGGTAATCCTCACCCTGGAGATCCAGAACCTTTATATATACCGATATATATATATATATATATATATATATATATATATATATATATATATATATATATATATATATATATATATATATATATATATATACACACACATATATATATACATATATATTTATATAGAAAGGTTTCACATCTCCATCACCTTGCTTGCGTAATTGTTATGCATGATAGTTGCCACAGTAATTTACTTGCTGAAGATTTTTAAGTTAGTCCAGCTCAACCTGATCATGCTGGCGAAATTTAAATGTCCATCTGTAAATAAATAAAGGTTTGCTAGGGTTTTGTCGAGTTAGATTGGATGGGTTTTAAGTCACTGTTGTTTTTGCTTCTTGAAGAACCAAAGATGGCCGATCAAGAGAAAATCCTTGATGCTTTCTTGCCATCTGTCCCTCCTTTGCTTTTTCCAATGAAATTTTTCATTTATCCTGTATCTCACAACTTGTCAAGGTGATTTATGCCTTCCCTTCAGAAGATCTAACGTCTCTCCCACTCCTGCTCTCCTTCCGATGATTTATTTATTTGATCATAGGAAGCGAATATGCCACGGCTTCGTCACTGTCCCCAAAGACCCTAGCCGGCAGCATGAGCGGCGTTCACTCGCATCATTTAAACCGGGCAGAGAACTGTTTGTTGGTGTTCGCGAGTTGCGCCCCGTGAGTTCTATTGATTTTTTTTTTTATTGACTTTACCACATTGCCATAAAAAAGCGCAGCTTTCAACTGAGTTTTCTGGAAGATGTGCAGACGGTTACTTAGTGAGATGCTGAAGTTTAATATGACTTGAAGAGCAGAGAGAGTTCATGCCCCATAAGAGAGGTTTCCTGCCTTGGAAGGAAAGCGCGAATGCCCTTAAAGCCGTCGGCTTTGTCACATGGCTTCGAGTGGTGCCTGAAATGTCAAGGCCAGTGCTGGAGCGTGCCATTAACTGAGTGTGTTATACTCGCAGATACTCTGTTAAGTTTCGTAAGTTTCATTGGCGTCTTTGTTTCTGAATCCGTTTCCATTGATGTATGTAGGGCTCTCATTTGTTTATATTTGCATGCTGTATTTCATTGCTACCTTAAGAAGTCGTTTCGAGGTATTTACTTAGTTGAAATGAGAATAAGTGCGCGTCTTATTAACAAAAAGAAGGGAATTCCTGTCGTATTTTACTTGATGAGATTTGTTGTTGCTGCGCGTTCATCATTCTTAAAAGCTTTTGCTTGTGATTATTTGAGTGAAATAGTCATAATAAATCAACTCTAACCTAACCTAGGACACATGCCCTAGGATCCCCACCCTTGCCAACCCCCATACCCTCAGTATGCCTGCTATGTCAGCAGTATAAGTTACCGAATAAAATAATGGATTGGCTATTCATTTGAAATAAAATAGCTGGTTGATTATCCTTACATTAAACGCAAGCAATAAGACAGCTGCAGTTTTGTTACCAAGAACTAAATTAAAGTCATTCTCTCTCTCTCTCTCTCTCTCTCTCTCTCTCTCTCTCTCTCTCTCTCTCTCTCTCTCTCTCTCTCCGTAGCTGAGGTGGTAGCGCGTCTGGCTCACAAATGGATTAGCATTACTCGTGTTCGACTCTCGAACGGGACGGGGTGAGATAAATGGGTGATATTAATCATTGCTCTGTCAAAATTAAGAACCATGTATATGAATGGACCTCGATGGGGTACTCCCCACCCCACGAGGTGAAATCATTCACATTCCCCCACAGTGAAAATAAAAGAACTGCAGGTAAAGCATTAAGAATTCTAATAGATTCCAAGTCTAGCTTCGTAACACCTCATATTTTCACCAAACTCGTTCACGTAATATACAATCGATCCTGTTATTTATAATTCTGGATGACGACAACAGTAAGCATGAGTATCGTAGTCTTATAATTTTTTGCTTTCAAATACACACACACACTAATATATATATATATATATATATATATATATATATATATATATATATATATATATATATATATATATATATATATATATATATATATATATATATATATAGTTATATATATATATATACAGTATATATATATATATTTATATTTATATATTCATCACGTTCCATATGATTCAGTTATACATATATATATAGAATATGTATGTATATATTGTATATATGTGTATGTATGTAGCCTATATGAGAAACGTAAGTCTTCTCAGACTTGTTTTGTAGCTTTTCCCCTTTTGCGTGCAGAACAGTTGAGTCCTCTCTTTCTCCCCCTTCTGTAATAATAAAAGCAGTGTTATCTAGTGAATTAATATTAATTGAGGAATAAACATTGTCTGTATTAATTGTTGCGTTCTTGTGCGAGATTTTTCATAAACCAGAAAGAAATGGCTTATTTCTGTAGCCTATCAGAGAATCCATTTTTATCCTGTGACGCCATGTTATACATCATCGGAAAGAACAATATCGCCCAGTAATTCGCGTTCAACATTCGGAATCCTTTTTGAGCTTTGTGTTGAACTGAAAACTCTGGTGTGTAGGCATCAGCAATTTGCTCTGATCTTTGACCTAATATCGCGGCTTTTGAATGATTGTGGAGAGTTTGTATGGTGATGCAGTGCGAAATCTAAGACGCTGTCGCTTGTAGGTCATTTTTCGATTGATTGTTTCAAGGAAACCGAGTCTTCCAAAGTAGGCTAAGGTCTCACTCGACCATTTCACCAAAGGTAGAAAATGCAGACTAATTTAACTTTTTAGTTACAGTTGCCTGTGACTTTAGCTGAGCGTTGAGCTACAGGCTATAATGAGTGTAATGTCTACCAAATTCGTAGAATAGAATAAAAGGTTGTCAGCCATAAAGAGCCTAATTTATTGTTTCATGGACCATGCATGGGCCAAAATCTTATTCAGCGATAAGTGGCTTAAAATGACAGATATCAAGAAGAGCGTCGGTCGAAGACTTTTGAGCTTCCGATGCCTCTTACGGTAGCTGGGCTTCGTCCTTTAACAAAATTCTGTACACAGGAATCTGCTCTTAATCTCGAAAATGCCCCATCTCCAATAATGATGGCACAATTGTCGAGTTGGTCGTCATAATGATTTCACACTTAATGTGGGACAGTAAGTATCGTATCACTGATCTCGTAAAAATGCCGGCTTTTACTGTCGCGTCAATTTACTCTTAAGAATGAATACTGTTTGTGCAGTCTTTAATTGATGTGGGATTATTGTGGTGCGGTATGTTAACGAAGGTCTACGTTTTTCGTGCATTTTGTTCTAATTCACGATGAGCATAGGCAGTTTTACCTTTTGTACTTCGAAGAACGCCAGATAACTGGCAATGTAACCTGGTGTATTCAAGGTCAGTTCATGCATGACCTACGTTCTTATCTTGGCCATTTAATCATTGCATGAGTGGTTATATCGTTAAACCAGAGTAAATGCTTTCTCTCGAAGTTGTACAGTACATACGCATAGCCGATCTCAATGGTCCTTTGAGAACGATTATGAGTCTTGGAAAATAATGTCCCAAAGTCTCTTATCATTTCATGGGTAACATGAAGACACCCTAATTCCCATAATGAGATTCGAACCCACGCATGATAGTGGGAGGTTACCCTTAACTACTGCCGCGAATGCAAGGGTCATGCCCTTTTCTTGCCCCCTTCCCCACTCATATATATATATATATATATATATATATATATATATATATATATATATATATATATATATATATATATATATATACATATATACATATATATACATATATATACATATATATATATATATATATATATATATATATATGTATATAGTTTGTGATAGAATCCTAGGAAAACAAAACAGCATCTAGATATCGATTAAAAATCGATGTTCACTGTCAAAGATATAATGGGTCCGATAGCAGTAATGTACCCATCCATTAATCGAGAATCTATGAAATTAAATAGTGAATTCTGAGAGCAGTTGTAATTTAGGCTAAAGAGAACTTACTGTTGTTGAATCGAGAATGCAGTTAGTACATGCATACTTAACCCCAAGTTTATTAATCTTATACCGACAAAGTTGGGGGTGCTATTTTTCCCCGTTTGTCTCAGTATTTTTGTATATTTGCCATCACAACTCTTCCCTCACAGTTCAAAATATTTCAAGCTAAAACTTGGTAGCCCTCCATGCATACGTCAAATCCACGTTACACTCCCGTGTGGAATGTCACAGCAGATGAAATTATGGTTTCGGAATCCGTAGATTCTGTACACAACTTAAACCTTGGCCGTAACTTTTGAACTGAAGCAATAGGACCTGTTTAACTTGCTTATTCCACTAATGAAACTTTTGCAGATGACACCAAAGTTTCTTGATCTTGACTTTCATACTAAAAATAGTTTCCTATGAAGGAATTTTTGTTTCTTTGGCAAATCTTGTGTGGTGAAAAATGTCAGTTATCGTCGTAAGAACTTAATGGTGTCTCCTTCAATACTTCATCAGTTGTCTCCTTCAATACTTCATCAGATGAAATGCTCTTAGAGCAGTGGTTCGCAACCTTTTTCAGTGCCCGTACCCCTTGATATAAATACAATACAAACATTTGAAAAGGATTAGTGATACAAACCTGACTGAGAAATTATTAGATGTATTCAATTACTGAACAAAGGTACTTTTTTATTTCAGATGAAAAGTGTCAATCAGCACGATACAATGAATGCACTTTATAACAGTAATCTAATTATGAGTAATACTACATAGTGCACACCAACACATTTTTAGTGGTTCTATTGTTGTTGTTTCTCATTAATGATGATGTTCAAATGAGGTTCTTTCTTTGAAAGTGCCAGACGCATGTCACCACTTGCATCCAAACGGTTTCTGGCTTTTGTCTTGATGTACAAGAGAGTTTTGCATCCAAACGATTTCTGGCTTTTGTCTTGATGTGTAGGAGAGTTGAAAAACCTGACTCGCATAAGTATGTAGTTGCAAATGGCACTAGGACCTCCAGAGCTCTCCCTGCTAACTGGGAATGTTTTGAGTTGTACACACCAAAACGTATCCAGTTGCATTTTTTCAAACTCCATTCGGATTCTGTCACTGGTCTGCAACTCCGCAAGATCATGTTTCATCATATCATTATCATCCATGGAATCAAGGTTAAAAAGAAATGGATCCCGTATCCAACTTTGTGCCACAGAAACTTCTCCAAGGTGAAAATACCCTTGGAAGGACTGAATCAGTTCTTGCAAATGTTCTTTTACTTCATTCACGGTGTTTTACTTTCTATTGGTAAATATACAGTACCATTGCACTGGCTATCATGTCTCGTACCCCCAGGTTTAAGGTTTCGTACCCTTTTGGGGGTACAGGTACCCCAGGTTAAGAACCACTGGCTTAGAGAGAAATAATTCTGGTTGCTGGAGGGTCATGTATTGCTTCTGCAATAGTCTGAGATTGACTACTTGTTTTAGAAGGAAGAGTTACGCAGGGGTGTGCTTACTGAGACAGATCATGATGGTGGGTTTTTAGTTAATGGCAGAGTTACTTTCAGAGTAGGTAAATCCTAATCTGATTGTTTAAGGATAGAGGCTGATTTGATTCTCTCAATTGAAAAATCTGGTTGTTTAATGAAATTTGTTTGATATTCAACAATTACGTACCTCATTTTTATTATTTTTCTCATTTTGTCCTTAGCAGTTTCATCATCGCATTAAAACTAACGCATTGCACACCATCCGTCGTTTGACTCCCTCTTGATTCTGGATTTTTTAGAGCTCTGGTTGGCCCTCTGGGCCCGTTGCCTGATCTCGGACCCGAAGTCCCGGTTACCTCAACTCCATCGGTCCTAAGAGGAATCTCGCAGTCTCACACCCTTTCACTGCTTGAACAGCCGCTCCATGAGCAGCGCATCGTCACCCCTTAAGCGTTATGCAGCCGTACCTTGTTCACTCTTACGCCTATACTTCATAGTTATAGATGACCTTTCCTTCGATCCTTTATGTCACAGTATTTCTTCTATTCCCTAGAGATTTTTTTTTATCTCATGACATGCACAAGTATTATACGCACGCCTTGTAAACAATGTGAAAGCTAGCAATAGATTTGATTGAACAGAAAACTAGCAAAGAGGCAGTATACGTAGCGTGAAATAATGTTCTTTTTAGACATCCGAGATGAGAGCATTGCCGGTGTTTTCAACTTCAGGCGACCCTTTTCTTTGTCAAAAACATTTCAAAAGACAACTTTTAAAGTGTAGAACTGCTTCCCACATGACGAAGTAATGTGATATCGGTTATCCGTATTACAAATTTTAAATTTTAATGCGTTGTGATTTTTTATTTTGCTTTTTTTTTTACTTGTATTTGTATTAGATCTGTAGAACATATTCATCGCTGTAAAATATGGGCATAGAAAATATGATTAGGCAACATTCACACATAATTTGATTGTCATATATTCAAACATTTTATACATCAACTCACATACTTCACACTAGCCTCAATATAAGGTCCCTGTTTTTAGTGGCATGCGGTGATTTAAGAAACTGCAAGGAAGAAGAATCGGAAATATGACAGGGATTGGAGGCCAGGCTACGATGATTTTAAACAAAGCATTCGCTGTAAAATGAACATTGCCATTACCTAAGGTTTTCCCCCAACGAAGTTTTATCATTTAAGCTGTAGGATTTCCTATTGTAGATCAGTCTGATATTTCCTCCGCCCTCCCCCCTTCATTTTCCATGCCAAGGACATAAGGAGGGGGAGTGTAGGAGAGATGGCTGCGGGGCTTCCGGTTGCCATGGTGTGTGCGGGGATACAGCGAGGTACGCTCTTTACAGGTGCTGGGTATGTCTCATGTCTCATCGTCTGTGCCTGTGGCTCGGGCTTGCTTAAGATTTAACGCAGCATGGTTTGGAAAACCTCCTCATGTGTAACACACCCTGCATGTGAAAGGGTTCCTTAATCTCTCTCTCTCTCTCTCTCTCTCTCTCTCTCTCTCTCTCTATATATATATATATATATATATATATATATATATATATATATATATATATATATATATATATATATATATATATATATATATAGATATATATATAGATAGATATATATATATAGAGAGAGAGAGAGAGAGAGATATTAAAATCTTCATTGAAGGTAATCAAAAGGGGCATAAAGTATCAGTAGTGCATCATCTATAAGCCTTAGGTATCCTACGCTCCGTTCACAGCTCGTTTTTTTTTTTTTTCTCCAACTTCGCGCCTTGATTATATGTTCTTTACTTCGCTTTTCACTAGCCATGGAACACAACATGTATGAGACCCAATTTTGCTCTCTCCCACCTAAGTATTTTAAATTTTTTTCGTCCAGAATGGAAACTATTGATGATAGTCCCCTGTCTGTGGATCGCATTCAGGTGCAGTGTTTCAGATATGACCCTTTAAGGAAACAATACCATGTAGATGATAAGAATATCACAAAAAGTTTAAATGGCATTGTAGACTTGGGTAACTTTATGAGATATCTACGTAATGCCATGATTTTCAACCAAATATGAATCTATTTATTCGGTCATTCATTTATTTATTTGTGTATTTATGTATTTATTCTTTGATGCCTCAAGGAAAATGTGAAAAAAGAAAGGCGCTAAATAACTGAGACTGGTTTAACAGCGGAGCCTTATGGCCTAAACTTCACAATCAATCAGTCAGCAAAGGAACGTGACTGAAGTTGGTATGTATCTAGTTTTTTCAAGACCCCAGTTGCCAAAATAATTATAATTTTTCCCTCTGTAACTGGCTAATTGTCGAGATGATGGTATGTCATTTAAACATTGGGGCCTCAATTCCATAATCAGCGATCGAGAGTTCTGATTCTCAAGTAGTTATTAGTTACATAATTTAAAAAGTATAATTGTGCTTGAGGTTGTTGCTACTACAGAATGACTGACAGTAAGACTTGTGACATCACTACTTATCTTCAATGACGTCTGCATTTGCCCAGGCTAGTATTTGATTTCCTTCTGTAATGATAAACAGAAGGAGGATGGGGTTAGGCAGCACCTGTTTTGTTGCATTATGTATTTAAGATCCGTATTTTCATTAATATTTTACCTTGATCTAATGACAACTTTTCACTCAATGCAGTAGCCTACTCTTGATATTTTTTTGTGGGGGTTGAGGTTGGGGGCATTTCAAACATTTTTAGTCACGCGGTAGAATTTCTTACTTTACTACTGTAATCGTAATTTATCAGTCTTATCGTATTTTTTCCCACACATGCCACTGCTGTAGCTTATTTTTATGGCATGGGAAAAGTTGGCCACTTAGATCAGTAAACCTCGTAAGGCTCGGATCAGTGACAGTTCTGCACCTCGTGTTGAAAATATTTCATCCTATATATTGCTTCCCCAAGTCCTAGAAGTAGCCTATTTCCTTTAGGAAGCGTGAATGTTACCTCCCTGGGATAAGGCTTCATTGTTTTTCGTTCTTATTTCTTTTTGTTTGTCCTCGAGGCTTGGAGTAGCGAGTGACTTGAGGTTCACCCTCCAAATAAGCAGAATTTATTCAACGACTTTTTGTTTTTGTCTGTTTAAATTATATTTTTACCATGATGTGGTTTACAAATAGGATAGCAATTTTTTACTTGCGTTATTAGAATCAATTGTGGCACACTTATTTGTTACCATTTTATCGGGGTTTTTAAATTGTTTTTTCAAAGTTTATGTCCAAGGAGGGAGCTTAGTGTGATGTTTATAAGAACTTTTGTTACTTATTATTCTGTTAATCTGAAGGTACGTGCGAGAGCCTCTATTTACAGTATGTGAAGAAATTTTGATTATGGATTTCACCTGAGGAGTCCTCATAAACTTTTTAATTTTACAAGCTCTTCTATGTCTGCATATATATTTCTACAACATTTCCTTTATAATTAGCTAACATCAGAAATACTACGAAGGAATCAACACCATTTGCTGAATTCTTTGCTGAAGGACACTTCCACACCATTATATATATATACCAACGCATGCGTTCTTCTAGCCGACTCTTTCACAGACGAGAGAGATAAGAGCTGCATCTTGAAGTTTTGGGGATTGCCCCTGTGCGTGTGTTTGTGAGGCTTGCGCCGTTATCGTTTGTATCTAATGCAAATGCACCGAAGTAAACTTTTTGCTGAATGCATGCTTGCATGCGCGTCGGGCATCTATTCCGCATACATGTGGGCTGTCATGTAAAAGCAGAAAAATCACATGTAAAATTCACCAGCTGCGCTGCCCAGAGTTTCATCATTGGTCGTGGTGGACAGACATCAGTCTCGTCGTAAATAGCAGCAAATTAGAAGAAATGAGTGAGGAAAAAAATCCTAATTGCTCTGTACACTTCTCACACGGCGTGTGGCTCAAGATTGCCTCATTTCTCTCGACAAACAGCTTTATGAGTGTATTGGCTTGTGCGCCCTCTCCGAACGCTATGTTGAAATTTATATGCTGGAGAATTTGCTTGCTATGTAGGTGTAGTCCATTTCACTGGTATTGCAGAGGTGAACAAGGAGAATTTCGAGCGGGGAAGAAGACGCGAAAGTGAGTTTGGATCATGTCATGCAGTTATAGATATTTCTCTTTTGCTAGTGCTGCTTTCAGTCATTGCCTATAACTCCTGCTTCGAACTGGTTTGTGCACAACTCGATCCTCCCTCCCCCCTCCCCCTTCCCCCTTCCGGGGAAAGATTAATTACCGTGTTGTGTTAAACAGAAACCATGACGACAGCGGTCGAAGTGTTAAAGGCGGAGAACTGCACACACAAACACATTCGCGCGCGTTCAGATATTTTCATGGTTTAGGGAGAAGTTTATTGAATCAGCATCGCCAGTAAGGTCATTTTTAAAGCGCGTGGCCGATGGTTGTGTTGGCTATTTATATTTGATCGGGAAGATGACGTCTTTACGGAATAGGTGTAGAAGGAAGCTGCAAAAACAATGGATTGGAGAAAGAGAGGAGGAATGGGAGACGGGAGAAGAGATGGAGGAACTTGAGTTGCTGGGGACTTTCTACTCGTCATTTGACGTCTCAGCTTCTCACAGCAGACACTAATGATTGACATTTCACAACCATGTGGAGATTGTTAATGTCCATCACTTCGACCTTCTTCCCCCACCACTTTTTATCCACTTCTCCCCCTTATTCCTATCAGGTTTTATTATCTCTTATGTTAAGTAATGGACTTACTTAGATTATTTTATTCTTAGCTCCATTTGTTTTTTTTTTTCATACATTATGCTTTACCAGTCGCATGAAGCATCGTCACCTTTTTTTTACGCAAATTTTAAATTTTCAGAAAATAATTATTTATCGCTTTGGTATTGAAGAACAAAAATGTTATTTCAGAGTGAGTAGGCCCAAGTTATATTATTTTTGATTTGTAGCTATTTCAGAGTTTTTAAAAATATCAGTCATTCGAAATCCAAAGAAAGAAGTGGCATTTGGTCCTCATGTTATGAGTTGGTATATTTTTTTTAGTGACTCATTGCTTTCTGCGGTTTCATATTCAAGGTTTGGACTAGAGAATTAAAAAGTTCCAGTCTGCTCTGAAGCAAAGGAATATAATGCTAAGATGTTGCAATCACTATTGCTCGAAAACGCAGATAACAACATCCTTTTCTCGCTCACCGTAGAAATAAATGGGGGAAGGGGATACGATGGGAGAGCCAGCCTCTTGAGAAGTGCAACGAGGTCCGTTTTGTAAATATAATTTTCTTTGTATTTACGCATATCATATATGCAAAAATTTGACCATTTTGAACACCAGAGGATTTAAATCTTGCCAAATTAAGAAATAAGTTATGTGCGATTTAATGCATTTTTTGGAACGATTTAACAATCCACGTGTTATGCTTCGATGTGCATAAGCTTAGTCACTCTCGTGTATTTGTTTAAATGTCGGATTATCTGGTGTAGTACTCATCATCAACTCTACTAAAACTAATAACAAGAAAATAAACAAACATTACTTTATTCCACATGTGACCTTGGAAGAAATAATTACGTTAAAAAATCAGGACCCTCCCTCTCTCTCATAACTCCCCCTCCCCACCCCCGTCCATCCCATTCTCTCTCTCTCTCTCTCTCTCTCTCTCTCTCTCTCTCTCTCTCTCTCTCTCTCTCTCTCTACGCTTGGTTGAAGTGCGTTCTTAAGGACATCACGTTGCCCGTTTTGGATGGGTGTATATATAAAGACAATATGATAGCTCTAGTTAGAACTGCTGTTCATTTTTTAAATAGGCCTAATCCTTGAAGGACAGTTTTGATTATCCTTCATGATGAAAATTTTTAAGATGTCTTGATTTTTTTTTTTTTTTTTTTTTTTAATTTCTATGGTGATTCTGAATATAACCATTGTTTTTATGCCTGTATGAATTGGATTCTTTTGTCATTGGTTTGACCAACTGTCGGTATTTGTTTTTTAATTTTGTCTGTGTGTACTGGCCTACATGGTGGAATGTTTGATTTGAGTTGAACTAATGTTTTGGGAACATTTCTTCAGAAGCAGTGCTTTTTTATTATTAGGTCTTGAGAAAGTCTCATAAGACATAACGTTGTGCACACACCGTACGTGCGTGCATGCGTATGTGCGTCGCCATCATCACTGACTCCAGGTCCTCACGACGCAAGCGCCTCTGTGAAATTCAGCCACTCTCCAAATCGCATCCATCTCCCTTTCATAATTATCTTGTGTATTTATGGAACTTCCGTTTTTCCCACATGTTTTCATTTCTCACTTTATTTTCTATCTGATCCGCAGCAGTCTCCCTAAGTGTTGATACTCAAATTGTCAAACTCTTTTAGGTATAGTTTCATTGTCATATGATGTTTCATTCCCCGTATAACAACACAGATCGTATCAGCATCTGTATAAAATCGTGCTGTATTCAGACTGCCTACTGTTTAATTTGCCTTCTTTAGTCTTTTACTCAATTCTAATTCAAGAGACCCCGTATTAGAGGTCGTTGTACTTGAGTATTTGAAAGACTGCTTCATAAATCATTTCTCCGTCTAACTTTATTTCATGTCTGCGAATACTTTTTTCTCTCATCACTTCTGTTTTTTTCTATCTTTATATTTGAGTTACATCCCTCAAGATATTTGATACATTTTAATTAGCAACCATGACATTTAAAGGCTTGAATATTAGAGTACAGAAAATTCAAATTTATTTTTTTAATGAATTCTGGGTAAATGGCAAGCTGTTACCAGAAATTTAATCATGAAACGTGAGGCCACCATAATTAGTAGCAAAAGTAAGATTTACTGTAATAAAGCTGAAGAGCCCATCTAATTCCATTAGCTAACTTCAGCGGACTTTTGATAATTATGATTGCCACAGTGTCCCATTGACCTTTATAATTTTCATAATTCCTTTTTTAATAAGTGTTGTTTCCAGTAGGTAACATATGCACGGCTAGGATTGTTGTCGGGGGCAGCGCTCCGCAAGCTCTACTAGCAATGGTTTCCATTTCAAGGTTAAGGAAATTCATGGAGTATCAGATATGATTGTTATTCTACGTCTAGCCCCAGCCATGAGTAACTTAGGAACGTAATTTCATCATTTTAGGTTCTTTTATCAGCAGTCGAACTAAAGATTTCCACCAGATGAGAGTTCTGCAATAGTCGTGCTTAATGCCAAATATATGTAACATCGGACTATACCGGTACATTATTAGTGGTTTACCTGAAACCTGGCTGTGATGGCTTA
This sequence comes from Macrobrachium rosenbergii, assembly GCF_040412425.1. Classification (NCBI taxonomy): domain Eukaryota; kingdom Metazoa; phylum Arthropoda; class Malacostraca; order Decapoda; family Palaemonidae; genus Macrobrachium; species Macrobrachium rosenbergii. The sequence continues at coordinate 6,193,786 of NC_089748.1, forward strand.
AAAACTAACCGTGGACGACAACTGCCTATATGAGCGGCATTTCAGCCAGAAAAGATATGTTTTCTTTTCAATTTTGATGAAAGTCTTTATCCCAAGAGTTGTTCAACTCCTATGGCTTTTGGACAAAACCCTATTGTTCATGAGGCAAAGTAGTAACTAACATGCCAGAGAACCGCTGATTATGTTTACTTTACCGTGTACCTGTTTACAGCGTAAAGTCGTAAACAGTTATCATGTGCAGAATTGTAGAAACGGTTGTCACCTGCATTATTGCTCAAATAACAACCCTGATGGTGTCGCTTTGTTGATATAAAAGTCGTCCCCGGGGAGTCTTGAAATTCCCCACCCTTACCCCCTAGGAGTCTCAAGGTAGGATTTTTTTTTTAAACAACACACCGGATGAGGGGGGGTCATCAAGCTTTCGCACCCGTAAGGTATGTGTTTGCCTCATCATTGCCTCCTCATAAATATATATCACTGAGTATAATTACCCCGCCAGCCAGTACTTGTGAGTTCCACAGCCTTTCGGTATCCCCCGTAATGGTAAGGTAGATGTCTACGTTTGAAGTAAAATTGCAGTAATGATATTTTCAGCTTAAGGCTGTCAAGGGTTTGTGACGCGGCACGAGCAGTTACCCGATGTAGGAATCGTGGTCGGAGATTGGCCAATGGCTCTGCATGTGGTTAAACAAAGCACAAACTCGGTACAATTCAGCCAGTAAATGGCCGAATGGGTATTCTCTTTTACCCCTTTTGTTTGCAGTATGCCTTTTTTTTAATGTTGGAGGCGTGTGAATAAATGCCTGGAAAAATGTACTGTTGGACTTGGATATTATTGAAATCAGGGCTGTTACATGACTTCCTCTGCAGGAATCAAAAGGTTGGAAATAAGTGGACCGTAAACTATCCCGTTATCGGTAATGGCTGTTTCCTCGTGAGAATTCAGTTTCAGTGACTGTGAAACTTGTCGTAGTGTCATGCAAGGACACAACAGACAAATCATTCGTGTCGTTATAGTTGACATCATTTTTTATATATAGTTATGATTTAAGTTGCTTTCTCCCTCAACGATTCAACGAATATCACTTACAAGAAACGCACACTGTATCGCATGTTTTTAATAGGTTTTATGCAAACAGTATCTTACTTGTTCACTTGTGCTAGTGCTCATATTAAGATTATCTCTCTCTCTCTCTCTTATATTATTATATATCTATATATATATATATATATATATATATATATATATATATATATATATATACGTATATATATTCATACATCTGTATAAGTTCATTATGATCTCATATTTTATGTGAGATTAGCACTTTGATTTTATGTAGGGTCGACATTAGTCATTCAGTGATTTTTACCAAAACTTTAGATTTTATTTGTTCATGCTCTTGTTCCCAACGTCCAATCTATGTGGTCTTCTTAAGTGAGTTTTGTAAGGTGTTTATTTAATTTGAAGTCTTATGTTTTGAGAGAACGACGAGTTTTGCCTAAGAAAGTTCATATTAATTTTGAATTTAGAGTGGTATGGTCTCTACAGACCATATAGTGCCTTTTCTAGAAAGTTTATCAGAAAGGTTCCTTCCTTATCAAGAGAAAGGTAGCTGCTTGTTTTTCTTTATTGTACTGCACCGTTTACTGTAAGTGCTAGCGTCCTTTGCGTTGGTGGTCATTTGTCGACTTTGTCACCATAAAAGTGCGCTTCGAATGCGGCGACTCCAGCAGCTCACACAATTTGTACTCTTTTCATGATAACAAACGGCACCGTTTCTAGTGACGCGTCTACAGTCGTACGACCGAAGCGACTGTATAATAACACTTACCAGACGTACGACTCCATCCGGCCTGATAGCAATCCAGCTGTAATCGCCGTCGCGACTGATAGCGTTTTTCTTTCTTCCAAACATGGACGATTTAAAACTGATGATTAAGGCAATGCAAAAAATGAATATATTTGATGGTTTATTTCTTTTTAATTGATCCTAAAATATGAGACATTCTTCTTCATCGTCTTCCTCGAGATGATAGAAGAGCAACTCAGGTGGCTCCGCCATGACGTCAACAATGAAACTGGTAAAGCAGAGCGACCAAAGTCGTGGTAATGGAAATCGAATAGGGTGCTGTAATCGCGCGGCAACAATCGTTTTGCAACGCTGCGTTGGAAACTCGTCTTAAGGCATCATTCTCTTTTACTTTGCATCACTTTTTCCGGTTTTCTTTCATTTCTTTGATTGTTCACACGAGTTTCTTTTTTATGTACTAAGAAAGAGACGAGTCATAAATCATCTTTAACTGGGAACACAGAAAAACAGCAAGTGCATACCGTTGTTTGAATAGGAAATTGTTTTTCTAGTCTCAGTTTAACGTCTCGTTAATCGTATGTTCTTTTTATTACCTCCGTAATTGTAAGAAATTGTCTCTGCAGACACGTGTTCCTCTTGTCAGGCGAGTGCGAGTGGCGTGCACAAACCCGCCGCGAGCAGTTTGCTGAATGAGGTTCCTTAGCTCATTAAGTTAAAAAGACAGAAACTGTCGTAACGCATTCGGGAAGGTACTGCTCCAGTGTTATGGCGCTTTGCGGTCGTTAAGGTTTTGGGTGCACTGAAATAGAATAGCTACGGAAAATTGCTTTGTGGGTGTGGTGTCTTGGAGTTCGTTTTTAGAAACTTTGCGATTTATTTAAAGACGCAAGAGTAACGTCGAAAATTTTCCCCAGGAGTGACTGAGTTATTAACTTCAGACCAGGCACTTGTGCATTTTAAATCTGGCAGGAATAATGAACATGAATTGGAGTTTTTGGGGCACAGCCTTTCTTTAGACGAAAACCTAATGGTATAAATCATGCCACGCCCATTTTCATGTGAATTGTTTAGTAGTTTAGGTTTGTGATGGTAGATTGCTTGAGTCGTTACTAAAATTATAGTGCACTTGTTTCAGAGTCATTGTTAAAGGTACATAGGTTTACTGGGCTGGGTTGCTAAGGTTTGTTTTTTGTGTTGAATTCTCAGATTCAAGTTTGTTGCAGTAACTTAGGTTCATAATAAGAAATGAAAGCTCTTGCTTTCATTAGCAATGCAAGATTGCAGATTAGTTGTGTCTTAATGAAAGAGGAAAGGCCCATACGAAATCAAAAGAACTTAGTTTAAAATGCAAGATGGTAAAGGCTAGTAATAAGGTGTATAATGGGAAATTTTTCAATCTGTTCATTTTCCTTAGATTTACAGTGGAGGATTGCTTAGGCCCTTGCTGTAATTTTAGTATAAAATTCCAATCTAACCGTAAAAGTGCTATGATGCAAGAATAGAGCACTTTGATTAAGGTATTTATATGTTTATAATGCAAAATTTTTCAAGATCATTACGCAAGATTTTCAAGACACTAGAGTTCACATTTCAAGATGGATGGGAAAGACCGGTAGTTAGGTTATTGCAAGGTTGGCAAGTTATTATTTGGTTTTGTGTTGTAAACCAGTACTTGAACTTATAAGTTTGTTAATTGCTTTCGTGCAAAGTTAATGCCTCTACAAAATCAATTCAGGTCTTTACTTATGGTTGTATTGTAACACCATTAAGACGATTACATCGTCTTATCATGTAGGTTACAGTAATTTTATAAACCGTACTTAGCCTTATAATGCAAGACTTCTCAGGTCATTGCTGTTGTTTATAATGTAAGATTAAAGCTTAGTATATTAATTGATCTTATAATGCAAGACTGCTTGGGCAACTACTGAGGTCTTCAGTATGTTTGCTTGAACCGTTACTCAATTCTAGTTTGCGACACAGCTTGGACCACTACAGTCGTCGTATTACCTACTAGATTGTTTGGGCTTATATTGCAAGTTTGCTTAGGTATTATTTGAGACTTCTTACACTGTTTTGGTCATCTCTAAGGTTTGTTATTACCTCCTCCAAGCAAATTGGAGAAGTATGTTTATGTCTTTATGTCTGTCTATTAGCAGAATATGTAGTGGATGGATGAGTGGGTTCGGGTGAATGATTGTGATTGCATTTAATGGTGTACCCCTTTCCGATGACCAGTTGTGTTGCTTATCGTTGAAGATGAGGTGATTTATTGCCGTCCGAAACACATCGCCCATTCCTTAATTGTAAGGGCTAATTAAACACCGCAGATGTAAAAATCTCCACATGATAAAACGTAGTGCTTTCTGCTGTTATCATGACAGGCTGGATATCCATCTTTTTAAATTTTTAGCATTAGGCTTTCATTTTTTTTATAGTTAAAATGAAGATTGTTTTTGTTTGTACTGCAAGAAAACTGAGGCCATCTTGTAGATTCCTCACATGATGTATCTAGCTTTTGTGATGCTGTTTGGGTCGTTAGACACAAGGATTTAGATTGCTTATCCTGTGCCATTGTTTTGGACATTATTTAGGTTTAGTTCGGTATTTCGCTTATTCCTGATATTGACTTATTTTAATGATTTATTGCTTTAGGGGTAAGATTGCTAGCCTCATGCCCTTTTCTTGACCCTAGATAATTGGTGGCGGCAGACCGGGATTGAACCACGGACTTTGCAGATGTCCCATACAACCCCAGCCCACCTTCTGTCGCTCCTTCGGGAGGGAGAGAAATATGTTGATTGTGTGCCGGGCAAAAGAGAGAGGTTGGTCGATTATGTTCAAGTAGGTGGGGAAGGCGAGAAGAGTGTGGTTGAGTGAAAGTCTCGCTCCCCTACACCTTCCCCACACCTTCACACGGGGACGAGTCGCCTGGCATCATTTTTTGAGGGAGGAAAAACGGAGACTTCTCGAGAAGGACATCTGTCGTTGCAGGCGTTGCGAAGGCGACGGTTCCAGCAACATATTGCGTGAGGAGGTAAATGCGAAGTCATTGCAAGAATTTTATTGCGTCTGACGAGAGAGAGATGAAGATTTCGAGTGTTGGCAGCCGCTTGGGTCATGAAGGCCGTTTAGAGTCATGCTTTTAGAACGTGTGGTTTCGATCTGGATGAAGCTGATTCAAAACCCATGATTTTCTGATAAGCGGCGGTTTCCAGGATGATAAAACGGCCTTCCTGATAAAATTGTCGGTGTACATATGATAAAAACAAGTTTTATGTTGTGACAACGCCAATGGTTTCATTGTCATTTAAACATAGTGTTTATATATAACATCTTTTGCTTTGCATGTGACATGAGACATAGTCTACATGCTTATGAAACAGGTAGTCGAAAATGACAGTACCATAAGAGGGTCGAGACAGGAAATCCCAACCCGAGACGTGACGTACTGTCCTGAAGGAGGGATCGAGAGAGCTTCATTCTGCACACTCGGACTATAAAAGCAAGTGGTGAGACGAGTGGCCCGGGGCCATTTTCCCGAGATGTAACCGAGTACTGGGACTTTTCCCTGAAAAAAGCGACCAGTCTAACCTGACCTAACCTAACTTAACCTAGGGGCAAAACAAAAAAAAAAAAAAACCGTGCTGGTGCAATGCTAGCATACATCTCAGGAATTTGCGGCCCGTGGTGGACAACGAAAATTCTTAACGTGGAGCTGGTTAATTGGACACCGAATGAAATATATGTATAGAAACTGCGCGGGGAAATACGCTGGATGAGATGTAAAGTTTCGTTAATTCTAGTTTTAAAGTAGTCAGGTACGCGTGACTCGTATTTCCAAAGGTATTTGAAGGAGTGGGCCCATACGATAAATATTTCGTCATTCCAAAATCTCAGTCAAAGAGATATTTTGCAGCCACAATAAAAGTATTGCCATAATTTCCATGAATACTATAATATAGAAAAAAAACACTCACAAATTCAGCCAACAGTCAGTCAGCAGCGTTGACCCTCTATGACATTCTTTGGTATCAATTAGTGCCACTACATGAAAATTACAAAGCACTCAAAGACAGTATATGTATATATATATATATATATATATATATATATATATATATATATATATATATATATATATATATATACACATACATGTGTGTGAGTGTTTTTGCGTAGTTTGTAATTTGTGTGTAGTCACATTGATTGATACCAAAGAATGCCATAGAGTGTCAGCGTTGCTGATTGTCTGTTGGCTGCATTTGTGTGTGTGTTTTTTTTTGGGGGGGTATATTTTTGTTTTAACTGAAATTATGGAATTATTTTTATTGTGGCTGCGTAATATTGCTTTGATTTAGATTTTGGAATGATAATGAGGTCCTGATGTAGCCTACTTTGTGTTGGTCACTGTCTCAAATATTTAATTTGAATCCTGGTCATTGATTTGTGAAAGGGAGGGATTTTTCATGGCCCTAGTTTATAGGCTTTTCGATAAAAAATTTCTGGGTGATTTCCTTGTTAGGCTTGTGTCAGAGCGTTAATAATGGTTCCGTCCTATCTGCTCTTTGTAGGTAAATCTTTTAAACATGCTTTACGTATGCGCTAGTTGAACATAAGTGTGTGACATGATTGCTAATGCAGTAGCTCTATCTGATATGAAAATAAGAGAATGACTTCTGAGGGGACGCCGTAAAAATTGGGGGTCCTTATAATTCATTTTTTTCTCCTCATCTCGAGATTAAGTGGAGAAATTTTGAGTCATTCGAACTAAACATCTTCTCTCAGTTGTCTCTGGTTTTACCATCTCTGAGCCCAACTTCCGGGTAATTGTAATCATCTCCCGCTCCCTCCTCCTCCTCCTCCTCCTCCTCCTCCTCCTCCTCCTCCTCCTCCTCCTCCTCCTCCTCCAGGAGAGAGACGGCGACCCAGTTATCAGTGATGTAAATCACAGAGCGGAGGCTTTTTCCCAGTCGGCGGAGTTCTCAAGTTTCTTTGAGAGATAATATATTTACCAAGTGGAAAGTCTCATAGAATGTATTTACTAAAAAGAAAGTCTCTCTGTGGTGTATTTCCCTGCCTCGGGCTGCGCATTACAACGGCAATTTTTGTCGTCGCTCTTATTCTTGTATATATATTTTTTTTCTTCACTATGAGTCTCATGAATAAATATTAGTGTTTGAGGAATGTGTGTGCCACAAGATAACATTTGAAGTCGGGCTTTAGATTGCTGTCTTTGTAAACATGGTTAGGGTTAGTGTTTTAATCATGCGGTTGTGATTATTCAGTAATCTTAACTTATATAAAACTCATTTTTTATTCATGTTTATGTACTAGTAATTCTATGAAAGAGAAATAGAATCGCTGGTGATTAAATAAGTATGCAGAATTAAGGTGCTTTGTCCGAGCTTTTGCTTGGTACCTAACATGCCTGGGGTCTGTACTTAACGTCCTCCAGCCCTGGCCCAGCTTCTCTCATCACTGGCCCCACCTATGGGTATGCAGTATGATGTATCTTTATACGGACTTTGGGGCGGCACATAATAGCCAAATTGTCTTACCTGCCGTCTCGACCTTCCATTATAATTATATTCGTCATATTCGACGGTATGGGTGCACTAATCATCAGTAAGTCGGATTAATTTATAGCCTATGGCAAAACTTAGCTTACATATAATGTGCTATAAAATATTGAAAAATCGGAAGATGGAGGCTATGCTGATGTGTTTGTTATTGACTTGCCTTAGAGGAAACGGGAAATCTCTCTCTCTCTCTCTCTCTCTCTCTCTCTCTCTCTCTCTCTCTCTCTCTCTCTCTCTCTCTCTCTCTCATTCATATATATATATATATATACATATATATGTAGATATATATATACATATATATAATTTATACATATACATATATATATATATATATATATATATATATATATATATATATATATATATATATATATATATATATATATATATATATATATATATATATATATATATATATATATATACAGAGTATATAGGGAGGAACAGGATAGCCAGAAGACGTAGTACCGATAACATTGCAGACATTATTATTTCATAGAGAATTTAGTGGTTATTTTCTTTACTCGACCGGATGTTTTGAAGGAAACATTGATTGAAGTATCTGTAAATGCACTAGATGATAAACGGGAGAGAGTGGACATAATACCATGTAAACTATTACTTCACTGATAGACATTGTAAGAGTAACCCTTCTTATTTGTGCTGCATAGAAAATTCCGCCGTTTATGTTACATTTTTTTTCAGATTCATTACTGCATTTTCACACTCATTGCGAAATTATATTGTGATTGTTCATGTTTTTTATTCATTAGCTTACCGTGACCAACCTAGAAAACTTTTCAAAGTTTCTAAACGCATTGAAATTAAGTCGTGCTGAGAACAAGAGTTATAGTGTACCACCGATGTCACTTGAGCGCGTCATACAAGAGTAAGAAATTGCTATCTGGTCCAGCAAACCCACCAATTCGGTTGCTTTCTAAGTTTTCGTCAGTTAGTAGACTTGAGTTTCAGTGCGTCTGGGTCGAGAGATTTCCATCATCCAACATTTTAACTAATATCAGTGTTTCGGCAAAGAGAGAAAAAAATCACATTTCTTCCGAGAGATAACAAAACATTGGTTAATTTGCCCCGAGAATAAAACCCCAGAGAGATATAAGTGTGGAGTTACCAGAATTCCTTCAGCAGTTCTTAAGATACCCTTATCTGTATTGATAATATTACTGTCGTTGAAAAAGCTAATTATAAAATACTCGTATACAAATAGGCTTACATGTACAGTATAGTTATAGACTGATTGTAAATGAAACCAAGACCAGTATATATATAACCTAAGGCATCCTTATTGCTTCATGTTTCGATAATATTTGATTTGATTATTGATGGATTATCATCAAATGAAATAGGCTCTGTTAGGTTGGGGATGATGACACGTAGGTAGTCGACTGGCAAGCAACATAATGAATCCAGATATTCTTTTTTTTCTACCTGCAGAGAAGAATAACTAGAAAGAAAAAATACTTATATGACTGTGAAATTATTATTTACTCAGTATTGCGTATGACTCACCTAGATATATGTGTCTTTGTTTCATCTTACTAGTATGACTCAAAATACACTACATTTGGAAGTCAGCTATTGAACAGTGTTGATCACTTTATGCGTCAAAATAAGTGATTTTGATATTTTGACCCTGGAAATATTAAAGAATTGTGTCGATCTAATGGTTGGTCTACACTCTATGAAAGAAAATGTGGTCATTGCATGAAAGCCCTCTGAAAACGACAACACATGAATTTGTATTAGCGAAAAGCCTCTGCTGTATTTGTCAAATATAGGGTCTCACCCTTCTCCATATTTCTGTAAAGTTGCTCCTAGATATAAATACACCAGTTTTTTTTTAAATCCTTCACTGCTGCACAAATTGAAACCAGTTTTGAAGTTACGGAACTATATAGTTCTTTCGCCAAAATTTCATACAAATACGGTGTATTTGGACCGATGTGTGAATGTTTGCTTCTGTGTGATTTTAGCAGAAATAGTTTTGTCCCTCGAAAGACCATGTTAGTAGAATAAACAAAATGCGATTGATATTGCGAAGGTAATTCATCTTAATAGGTTTCTAATAATTGTTAAGGACTTTTATCTGTACTGTTTTGAATACCATATTAAAAAGTGCATTGCAGTTGGAGTTTACCGAGAGGCATTCCATATTCTTTGTTCTGTAATTGCCGCATCAGCCTAGGCTAATACTTTCTTCTTCCCCTTCTAAACTAAGACAAATCCACATTTATGCCAAAACAATTTCGTGTCTCATCCTTGTTTTTGGAATTACTACGGTATCTCTCTTCATTTTTCATTTTTTCATACCCAGTCAACACCAACTGTCCCCCACAGAAACGCACATGTTATTATATATATATATATATATATATATATATATATATATATATATATATATATATATATATATATATATATATATATATATATGTGTGTGTGTGTGTGTGTGTGTGTGTGTATATATATATATATATATATATATATATATATATATATATATATATATATATATATATATATATATATATATATATATATATATATATATATATATATATATATATATATATATATATATATATATATATATATATATATATATATATATATATATATATATATATTTATATTTATATTTGTGTGTGTATGGGTGCTTATGCATGCATGTATATTTGTAAGTTGGCAAGGGAAATCTAACCGTTGAATTTAGTCACCAAGTAGCTGGCAGCTTCCTTCTTACGTATTTGATGATTCATTCCTTGTGCAGAAAGTGGTGAGAAATGCGATTCTTTGAAATTTCGAAAATTTCTGTTGACTGTTTAGGTACAAATTGAATGATGTCTGTCTTTGCCTTTTTCAGTTCTTGTTTAGCCTTGTTTATGTTTGTTATCATGATGTGTATATTAAAGATATGTGGTTCAGTACTTGTAATCCATTCCTTCTTTACTGGTATGTACATGCGCATTCAGGCGCGCGCACGCGTAGGCCTATCCACCCTTTTTGGAAATCTAGTTTGGCAGAAGTATCGGAGTCAGAAGTCGAAAAATGGGCAAATAGAGGCACATGGCACGGAATGCTTATAGGTAGTCGACTTGCTGACAAGATTTCTTCCTGTGAATGTCGGAAGCCGTAGAGATATTTATATATACTATATTTGTTTGTGATTCATTGTTCAAGGTTTTCGTTTTTAAGCAGCCTCACAGGATGAAAGTTACAACAACACCAGTCTCGATTTATTCGGAATGGACACCCTGTCAAGGAAATTGCATTTTGCGGAAAAACCGATGTTTCCTTATTTGAGGAATTTTTTTATTTTTTTTTTGAAGAACGATGAACAAGCACATACTTTAAGAAGAAAGAGTTAAGGCTTCAAAGAACCTGAGGCAGAATGGGGTCGGTATTTTGGTCCGCCAGCCATGTGGAGACCATTTTCCCTCTCGACAGATGACTTCATAATTCTCTCTAGTGGGATGAGAACTTCTGCAGAGGCCGGTTCTTGGGAAGAGGTTTACTTGAACCTCTCTCTCTCTCTCTCTCTCTCTCTCTCTCTCTCTCTCTCTCTCTCTCTCTCTCTCTCTCGTTACGAAATGATGAACACGAAATTTTGCTATTTGCGCTTTGCTTAGTAGAACCCGGTCTCGGGTAGAATGCTCGCGAGACCATATTTCAAGGTATTGGGTTGTCATAAATGGGAAATCTTTGTTTTTTAATATTCCGTAAATTCATGCTCTTGTCCGGGTTTTTTTTTTTTTTTTTTGGGGGGCGGGGTCTGATGTTGATAAATTCAGATCGGTGTAAATACGTTAAATACGATTTTGTGCTCTATTCCACTCATAAGCGATCTCCTTGTGAAAATTTGGCTTAGTTAGTTACAACTCTTGTTTACCCTCCTGCGTAAAGCTGGGGTCCTACAGTGTCCATACTCTCAAGTGTAATAGATGCTGCGTTGCATCCCTAAAGTGGCATGCTCCACTGCTAATTTCCTAGGAATGTTTTCCGTTTCTGTATATGCACATGTTTATTTTCATTTAACATTATCTTTATTTATTCTTTGATATTTTTCTTCTCGGAATTTTTGGACAAGTAAATTTTTGAAGTTTGCTGGTCAAGTAAATGGTCTTTTAGTGTTTTCGTCTCGTGTTCTTGTTGGATAATAATATTTACGAATAAAGATCTTGATAAACGCGCATATGCATATATATATATATATATATATATATATATATATATATATATATATATATATATATATATATATATATATATATTTATATATATATATATATATATTTATTATTTATATATATATATATATATATATATATATATATATATATATATATATATATATATATATATTTATTATTTATATACCTGTGCATATATATGTGTCTCTGTGTGTTTGCGTGTGTGTTTATTTATATTCTAATAGAAATGTTAATTACTGTTACTTTTTATTTGTTAATTATCAAAGTGAATATTGTTTTAAAGTGTACTTAGATAACACGACCTTCATAAAATTCGGGTTATCGGTTACTTTATACGACGGCTGTTAATTATGAAAATTTGTAACAACTGTGTGTATGCGTTTTTGTTGGATAAAAGTATCTCATATCATCATTAACATTAAGTTTTATTTCATCATTATAAGGTAGAATTATACAGAGGGTTATTTACGGAGAGAGAAAGGATGGTTTCTTTTTTTGGGGGGGCCGATTTTGCTAAGGGTGATGGACCATGAACCGCATTTGTGACTATCAGTGTGTTGCATTTTATTTTCTTCATTGTTGGCTATCTCTCCTTTAAGGAAACTTCTCAAGACCTAAACTGCCAAAATCTCTCTAAAAATTTCGGCGATATCCTAATAGGTGAAAATATCTGGGGGTGGGGGGTGGCATTAAATAGAGCCTATGTTGCAAAAACAAACTCGCTGGCTGTTCCGAGCATCTTCATAGTGGTGGTAGGCTACATCGGAGGAGTCCAACATGGCACCGACGATCCTGAATAGATATGCGGCTATCATGGGATTCTGTGCCCAGTGATGCCCCTTCGTAGAGTTGTGGTTTCTTTGCTTATAGGCATAATCCCAGCATGACACGTCTGTTCCTGTGTGTGTGTGGCATTTCTTGTAGATCGAGGCCATGACTTGCAAAGGCATCGCCCTGGGTGCCTCTGTTCCCGGTTTCTAATAGTGCCAAGCTTTCCTCCCTACTACCCCTTTCTTCTCGTACCCAAGCTCTTTCTGGTTTTGAGTGACCTTAACACCTTAAGGCTGGTGCGGGTGTCCATTCCTGGTCTTTTACATATTTGAGCCTACTTAGGAAAGAAGTGTTGTTCGCTTTAGGCGTATTTTTCAGAAGCTCCCGAACTTCTGACTATTTTTATTTAATCTAAGGTTACCAATAGTGAGTTCTGAAGTCAGGTGCTTTTAAACTCCCATTGTTGTTTATATTTTCGTGCCCATACTCAAAACAGTGACTTTAACTCTTAGGTTTGTATATATATACATATATATATCTCTGTATAAAAACGTGACCTTCAATATGCACGTGTTTCTAAATTTACCGTATTCATTTGCATAACGTATACATTGCTTTCTATTTCCCTTCTTGCAATGTGTCCCTAACGTTTCCTGGTAGCAGGGAACATGTTGCTCTGACTGCGTTCATTTTTGTAAACGTGAGGGATTCTTCATAGTGAAAGTTGCGTAAGTAAAGTCATGTTCTAACAACCCTTCATCTAATTAATTTTTCGTAGGCGAATGCTGTATTTCCATATCCATACAGCTCTCTTTTCAGTGTTTAAATAGCGAATGTTTCACAATCTTATATTGACAATTTCATTTTCAAATATTATCGTATATATATATATATGTGTGTGTGTGTGTATGTATGTATGTATGCATGTATATATATATATACATATGTGTATATTATATTATATATATGTTATATATATTATATATATATATATAATACACAATTTTTTGTTAAAAATTGTGACAATTGGTACAATGGAGAAGGTAAGAGTCAGGGTTTCGTAAAATACCGTCTTATATTCTCAGAAGTTTACGTTTCCTTTGATTTAATTTTGGATGTTTCCTTGGGAGAGTGATAAAGATTTATTTCGTTAAAGGACTTGATTCTTTCCCGCATATTTTTCACAGGATGGGCAAGTTTGATACCTAGATGAGAAATGGCATACTTCGGTTCTCGGCAAAAACTTTACAATAAAATGACTGCTTTACCATGCATCAAGTGCAACTCTCTCTCTCTCTCTCTCTCTCTCTCTCTCTCTCTCTCTCTCTCTCTCTCTCTCTCAACAAGGTCGGAAGTTGATTGAAACAAGTCATTTACTTTTATAGTAGAAACCAAGAGTAAGTTGTTTGAGATGAGTAGTTGAAGATGCTGATTATGATGCTAACCTTTCGAATAATGAGTAAATACCTTGAATGTTAGCTTTCATGAATATGATAGTTAAAAGTAGCTGCAGTTTTAGCTGTAATGACTGCTGTCATTTTAAATTTGGAAAATTCAAAGATTCTTAGTGTTTTAGCTTTGGATAACAAGACCCTGAAAGTTATGATTCAAGTACCGAAGATGCTAGCCCTCACTGGTATGCAAGTGGGTATGTTGGCACGGAGTTGCCCTATATGTTATCTTGTGGTGAACTCTTGGGGCATCTAGTGCCCTTGTCATGTAGTTACTAACCAAAGCTCCGGAGTGCCAAGCAGTCGCTTTGTTTTACGATTGGTTTGATTTCGTTACTGCATGTTAATTCATTCTCTCTCTCTCTCTCTCTCTCTCTCTCTCTCTCTCTCTCTCTCTCTCTCTCTCTCTCTCTCTCTCTCTCTTCTGTAGTTACGGGACAAAAGAGATGGTCGTTAATATGAAAGTAAAAATATATGGGTAAATTGAGCAAAAAATTGTAAAAAGTCTACTGAAGAGAATTAATTACAAAGAAGAACGTTTTACACCAAATGAATCTTACAGTATGCCGGCGAATATGCCGATGCAGTGAGTATTTTGGATAGTTTTCATTGTAAAGAGTAGAAGAGACAGATATGAATAATGGTCGGATGGAAGGAGTTCCCATAAACTTGTGAATGTATGTGAACATGGACTATGAAAAGAGAGGGTGGTGACAGCGAAATGGATCGGCTAACCACGATGTGCAAGATAAGTCTGGGTGATGGAAAGATTCAGAGAAATGGGCGAGAGAAATTGGTATTCTTGGGAAGATTCAGAGAAATGGGCGAGAGAAATTGGTATTCTTGGAAAGATTCAGAGAAATGGGCGAGAGAAATTGGTATTCTTGGAAAGATTCAGAGAAATGGTATTCTTGGAAGAGAAATTGGTATTCTTGGAAAGATTCAGAGAAATGGGCGAGAGAAATTGGTATTCTTGGAAAGATTCAGAGAAATGGGCGAGAGAAATTGGTATTCTTGGAAAGATTCAGAGAAATGGGCGAGAGAAATTGGTATTCTTGGAAAGATTCAGAGAAATGGGCGAGAGAAATTGGTATTCTTGGAAAGATTCAGAGAAATGGGCGAGAGAAATTGGTATTCTTGGAAAGATTCAGAGAAATGGGCGGGAGAAATTGGTATTCTTTGAGTAACATCACTTACGACACCTGGCAAAGTGAAATTTATTTGCATTACATTACTTAGAATGCCTTCAAAATTGTATGATGTAGTTTGAATTAATGAAAACAGATAACAGACTGATTTAGATGGGAAAATAATTATGGGTTTAAGTAAGAGAGATGGGCTGTGAGTGTGTGTGTGTGTGTGTGTGTGTGTGTGTGTGTGTACTGTGTAGCCAGCGTGCGTGGTCGTAGAACTGATAGGGACGCAGTGTTGAAGGTACGGGAAGGATATAAGGTGCAGAAGGATATTTGATGAGAGCAGTTAAAAGCTTTTATCATGAAACCGAGGTAAGTGATGGGATGTGTAGACAGGCCAGTGACTGGTTTCCTGTATAAGTGAGTCGTAGACAAGGTTGTGTTGTCTCCCTGCAGTGAAGAGAGAAATCATGGGGTGAATAGGAGATGAAGGTGTTGTTCGGTTGTTCGTCAAGAAAAGTGGCCATTAATGAAGATGGATTGGATGATTCATTGCTAGTGAGTGATAGTGAAGAGAAAATGCATAGACTAAAGAAGGAACTTCAAAGTGCCTCTAAAAGGAGAGAGTTAAAAGTAATTGTTACGAGGGTAAACAGAAGCCAAGAAAATATACAGATAAATGGTCTTATGAATGATGGAAGACTGGAGTAACTGGTGAGAGTGAATCTTAGAACATATGAAAACAGTTGAGGGAATGCGAGTCAGAACTGTTATGTGTGAAGGGAGTGTTGCATATAACTCTTCTTTATGGAGTGAAGCGAGGAAGGTTAATAAGGACAGCTGTTAGATTGCATGTGTATATATTGATATTCATGAAAAGATAGATCATAGTATTTTGTGAAGAATTGATCACTTGGAGAGTGTTGGAATGGAGATTGCCGAAAAAGTGTTTGTAATTCGGGAGATATGTATGAGAGGATGAAGAGGGAAACCGTTTACAAGACAGAATAGAAAATATTTTGGAATGGTGGGACGTTGGTTTCCAGGAAGTTAAGGGGGCGAGGAAGACGCAAGGGTGTTTATAGGGGATCGACCCTCTGCTGATGAGCCTTACTTGTAGTTTTGCCAAACTTCTGATTCAGTTGAAAAGATTGGCAGATGAAGTTCGCAATTTATTCACCAGTCACGGCAAGAACGTGGTAGTCCTTGCTGCTCTGTATTTCTCGTTACTAAATATATATGTAGGCCTATTTGTGCGTGTGTATCTGTGAAATTTCATAACAAGAAGAGTTTTTATGGAGTGATGTATTTTCCTTTCGTTACATTTTCTTGGCTGTGAGTAATGCTGTGCTGAACGTGGTTTCATAACCAATTAAAATAGCTAAGTACACACAGATGATTCACCAAGGATGAATGGCGGCTTTTTAATATATTTAATGACTGTCTGTCTCTTCTGAGTAACCTGTTTATAGTTATACATACACAACCAACCGCGCTTACCGGCGCAACGACACGGGCGCATATATATATATATATATATATATATATATATATATATATATATATATATATATATATATATATATATATATATATATATATATATATATATTATATATAATGTGTGTATATATATTTTTTTTATCTTTAATTCAGAAATAACTTATATGCCCAAAGCCAATCATTTACGATTACTGCTTCTACCCTGACGAGGATTCGAACCTTGCTTTTCAGGTAAGAAATTTGGATGACGGTGACAATATCACACAGCATTTTGCCTTAATATCTGAAAAATTAAAAAATTTACGTGTGAATTAGTGACAAAACGCAAAAAACTTATATGTATATATATGTACATATATATGTGTGTGTGTGTGAGGTGCCCGAATCGTAGAGGTTTCCAGTACTCATTCGCAGTTCGGTCGATTGATGGGCAGCAGGCAAGGATAGAAACTCGCATTACAAAGGCGAAACAAAGCTTGTTCACTTGATTCCAACTTCACCTCACGGGCGAAATAACCAAAATTGATCCCGAAGTAAAGGAAAGTCTGAGGCCCATTGACTGAATACTCTTTCGTGTCTGACGATCTGAGCAGTAAATAGGCATCTTGGGTGAGAGGAGTGTGGTGTGTCGCTACCATGGAGGGGAGCGACACGCCATGGGGCCAGCGCCCTCATCCTAAAAAATAGTTGCTGAGAACCGGGAGATCAACGCCCTCAAAAGAGCTAGCATGCTAGTAGCATTCAACCCACCTCTAAAGTTGGAGGGCAGTAGCTAAGTATATGTATGTCTGGATGTCTGTTAAACTTGCTCTAAAATATTAGCTTGAAATACAAAAGTAGAATGTAGAATTTTAGTAGCCAGAGATTGTTGCACACGTTCATTTGTGATGCCAAGTAAGCAAGTTGATGCCGTCCCCATTTGAAACACCGTGATAATCACATTACACTTTTCACCTTTTTTCTCATTAGGATCATTATTATGGTCGTTGTTGTAGTATATTAACCACCGGTAAACCATTTCGGCTCCTAGGCGACATATAAAGCCCTAATTTGGTTAAAAGATAATGAAATTGTGTGCCTTACAGCCCGACAATTCCAACGATATTTTACTTTGTACTTCATACTTATGCTTATGGGAAGTTAACTAACTCAAAGATACACGGAATCTCTCTTTACTTATACTAAGTGTACATCGTACACGTTTGTGTTTGCATGTTAATTTATATGTATTATATAGCAGGTAACTGAAATAGACTTGTTATCTAGCAGTAATTTTCGAACAGCATAGCCCTTCTTAAGATGCCTGATAATGATGTTGATCTGAACGTGCTTAAATTTACCGTTGAGACAGGCGTAAATTGCATAAATACTAATATAGAAAAGTATTCTTGTTTACGCATCCCCTACCCCATAGCGATATGCTGGAGCCTTAATAAGATGCCCCTTTTGAAGTCTTAAAAATTTGCTTACATTGGCCTTTGTTTCAGTGGCTCTTTAAACTTTTATAATACGTTCGTTTTGAGCAGTCCAAAATGCCACGAACGTTCGCTGATAACTTTTCCTGTTAGGGAATGTCGTATATGAAGATAGACCGGAAGAACAGAACTTGAAAAGAATATTAGAACAGCGTAATAGGTGTTTCTTTAGTATATGAGTAAATGAATAGCTGCTGAAACAAATAAGCAGACGAGTCAGCAAGTAAATTTAAGGCAAGGGCGCCAGCCCCATACCCAACCTGTTGGATTTTGAAGGGCCTTGTATGCCGATGTCCTCTGCAATTTCTTGGAAGACACTAAATGTCAGTTAACAACAGGGAAGTCTAACGCAAGAGGGTGGAAAACCGCAGTGCAAGGGTTTAAACACGACTGATTATTTTGCGCCACCTACTGAGTGCGAGGCTACGTACCCAACACGTATGATGACCTAGATGGTGCTGTTACCGGCACAGCTACTTATATTAACTTCCTGTAACTACGGATTTCACATACCTCTATACTTCTGTATTATATTTGGTATATATGTGTGTGGTAACTTTTACGTAAGAGAGACATGAAATGCATTTGATAATTATTCAACTATTGGTATTATTCAGTCCTTACTCGTTGCCATTAAAATGGTAATGAGGTTTAATCATACACGAGGTTAACCAAGCTGCTAAAGTTATCACAATTTACTCAGTAAATGTGACTAAGTCCTTTGAAGTTTTTAAACTTTCGTTCATCGATAATTCAACTGTACTGTACGGTTACTGTTGCGTAACTCTTTTGAACCTAAGTTGATGGAGACTTTTGAACTTTAATCTAGTATATTTTCAAGGACTGAATATGGCTTTTGAACTTTGTGAATTTCAGAGTTATTTCTTTAAAATGCTTATGAAAAAGAAATAATGTTTAACAGCGGTAGATTGGAATATTTTCGGTTTCTATAAGGAACATTTCTCTATTATTGATTATCGTCCTCAAACATATGTCGGGCAGAGCCATAGATATCTTACTTAGTAACATCCTGTGGATTGAGTCCATTACACGTACATAATGGAGGTGATCACTTAACGCAGGCGATGGCTCACTGCGTCTAAAAAAAAAAAAAAAAAAGCGAAAGGGTCGCCTGGTTGAAGAAGTACAGTTTGCCCAACTCGTTTCTCTTTCGCTCCACATCATCTCACCTATTCCTCCTTACGTCTGGATCTGTGTCGTCCTCTCACATAATTTGGCAGTTGGCTCTGTTCTGTCCTATAGCCCGTATTAAGATGGAGATTGAGAGGAGCTTTCTTCTGTGATTTCATAAAGAAATAAAACCGATTGAATTTCGAGTTTAATGCTTCACTTTAACAAAGCGCTGAATGAGAGGCATTTCCCTTGTCACCAACGCTTTCTAACTGTTTAATAATGGTACACGGTTTGGCTTTGCCGAGGAAATTTGTTTTGCTTTTTAGATTTTCTCTCTTGAAATCCGGGTTCCCCGAAAAAAAGAGGAAATGACAAATGACCGTATCTGATGGTGACAACGCGAAGGCATTTCGAACTGCCTTCTCTCTCTCTCTCTCTCTCTCTCTCTCTCTCTCTCTCTCTCTCTCTCCTCTCTCTCTCGTGGTTAGCAGTGGAGAAGAATGA
Organism: Macrobrachium rosenbergii; assembly: GCF_040412425.1. Taxonomy (NCBI): domain Eukaryota; kingdom Metazoa; phylum Arthropoda; class Malacostraca; order Decapoda; family Palaemonidae; genus Macrobrachium; species Macrobrachium rosenbergii. The sequence continues at coordinate 6,213,385 of NC_089748.1, forward strand.
TTGCACAAAATATACGTCTGAGACGTCACTTTCATTTCACCTGCAGCTTCCACGCTCCATGGACGCTTTAATTTGTAATGGTCGCAGTTGCAAGATATCTAATGGTGGATGTGATTAAAGGATTTTATGGTCTTAGGAGTGGTGGATCTGTTTTCCAATTTTTATTTTTTAAAGCTTCTGATTGTGAGTGAAGAGAAATTGTATCCTTATGTCTTTAATAATGTTTTGAGAGTAATTCCTCTACCTTTTTATCAGAAATGGCAAAAATGCGCAAAAAAAAATCCTGGATTTATTGTGGCGTAACGCTCTTATTGTAGCAGACCGTGTGATCACGGGCGAAATGTTTTCAGTTTTGTCAATTAAGGACAGGTAATTATTAGAGTACCTAGGCCTTTTTGACAATTTAGGTGTATCTGCTATGCTTGTGCGTTCTCATGACACTTGGTTTTCTATGTAAGAGAAATTCCCATACAGTACATAATCCCCGTAACATGTTTTGTTTTGGCCCCCTTCTTCTGCTGGACAAAGGGAAACAGTTAAGTGTATGTGACATTTCAGCGATATTATGCTTGGTCCTGGCCTTTCTTTGTGGTCAACCAGTATCCTGTCGGGAGAATGGCATATGTCATACGTGGTTCAATCACACTCGAAGAATAGTTACGAGGACGAAGAGCTCGCTTCATTTTCACCTGGAAACTATTCTGCTTGTGAAGAGTATTTTAGTGGTGTACAGTTTCCAATATGACTCCTGAAATTCTGACTTGGTAAATGCTTTCCAGACATCAGGCACTGCTCATCCTTGGTGATATTACTCCAGTTCACTTAGACAGCCACGATGGCATCATTTCTTGGTGAGATTTCCTTTGCAGTCGGAGGAAGGATTTCAGTGTTTGCTCTACATACTCACTTCAGCTTGTTACTTGGTACCAACATTGCCGGTTCTTTGGGGGGGGGGGGCGGAGGCGCTGTTGGCTCCGTAACAAAGTCCTAAACACGTCAGAAAATCTGATGGCAACGAAAATCGGCACGGCACGTCCATTTGTCAAAGAATACCTCAGGTTTTCCACAGTGATTCGTTTTTGTACAGTTTGGCTCGTAGTCTTCCATATGCGTGGCATTTTTTTCTACTCAAAAAATTAGAATAAATACATTTATTTCGGGGACAGTGCTCCTACGCTTCTAATGTAGATGAACCTCTCTCTCTCTCTCTCTCTCTCTCTCTCTCTCTCTCTCTCTCTCATTGATCAGTCCTCAGAACTGTTGTCATGCATGATCATTACATCACCAGATTGCACTAGCTGTTTGTTCTTGGCCACAGGCATTCTAACTTTTAGAAAATAAGTTGCGATACTTATTTTCACAAGTTTTTTTTTTTAAATAAAGATGGAAATAACTAACGTAAGTAACGTAAATAATTACATTATATGTTATTTATTTGGCGGACGTATATCAACATTTGAAATGAAAGGCTTCGTGTAGACTTGAAAAGGTAGTTTACACTATTATAATTATAATCCCTCTCCCGCAACACTGAGACTATTTGGACGTATAGGCTACTTATTGATAGAATATACCAACCAGAGCCCTCCAATGTTCTTGCCATTACCTTCACTTGCGATCTCTATTTCCTGATCTCCAGATTTCTTTGATGACTTTCTATTTTCGCATGTTTGCCAAGTTCCTGGAAGGACGTTTTTATCATACGAAAATGAAGTTTCTGGGTATTTAGAAAATACATTGTTGTGGACGTTATATTCATGGCACAGTAAGAATACCTCATTCCAAAAGAATATTCTGTTCTCTACACTGTGCAGAATAGTTCCTTTGCAGTACTGCTAAGTGGAGAATTAACTTCGGGCTCTTCTTTCATCTCTGTAGACTTAGGAAGACTTGGGAATTGTAGATAGAAGTGTGGCAACGTTTGGTTTTATGCTTTCGGAGTGTTGCATAAGAGAAAGATACTGTAGTCAGAGATTTTACTCATATAGGACAGTTACCATTGTACACTGAAACAGAATTCTAGCTTGTTACTAAATCGCTTCATTAATAGGCTCAAATTTATCAGAGATGATGTGCATACCCTGCTAACTACAGCACTTACTACTGATGTGTGCGAAAACTTAGTTAAAGACTTGTAACCTCTTCACGCTGCATTAGATGTAAAGAAATAACGCCAAGAAGGAAGTTTTATCTGCATTGTAGCTCCGGTCGCTTAAAGACTTTGAAGGAGATCAACCTTCAATGGCCCAATTATGAAATTCATGCTTCAGTTGTTTCCTGGTAGCTTATTGGCTGTCAGGAAGCAAGGAGTGTCCTGAAGGTTACTGAAAGTGTCCAGAGTCGTCCTCGTCACAGTTGCTGGACCCAGTGAGTTTCCCTTTAATATGCTCTCTTCATGACAGGTGTTCTGTTTTCCTGGTCGGGAACCATATTTCATTATTAAATATGTCTAGCCATGTCTAGCTTTGAACATAAAGCGATGGTCAACGCTGAAAGCTAACAGGAAAAGCAAAGTCATGGTGAATGATGCAAGTGCATCGCGAAGTAGGTGATACATTACATGTGAATGCATCCTTTTTACGTTGGCAGTGCGAATCACTCCAGTTCACTGAAAAATAGACAGTCATAATTTGTTTTCCTTCAAGATTTCCCATGGATAGAAATAGGCGCACATTTAGAAAAAAGAAAATAAAAAAAGATGAGTATCATTACCTTCCTACCGTGGTTTGCGGAACTCTAGATTCAAGAGTTGAGAAAACTTGTGCAAGTTATAATTTACCCTTTAAGCAGACCGTTGGGGAAACACCATAATAAAATATATTAATTCGATTTTATTCATACTAGAGTGCTCGACTATGTGTGTGTGTGTGTGTGTGTGTGTGTATATATATATGTATATATATATATATATATATATATATATATATATATATATATATATATATATATATATATATATATATGTGTGTGTGTGTGTGTGTGTGTGTGTGTGTGTGTAAATTTTGAGCGTGTTTAAGTATCTATACATGCATCAGTATGTGAAGACATTGTCCATCCGTCAATATGGTAATTATTGCGGTCTCATCCCATAAAATAATGTTGGCTAGGAGAAGAAGGGTAACATCTTTATCTCCAAGAGAAGAGGGATGATCACGTGAATTATAATATAATATAATATAATATAATATAATATAATATAATATAATATAATATACACACACAAAAGGGAATTATTCCCGAACCTCTCACCACCTTACTTCATTTTGCATACTTATGTTCGAGCCATTGGAGAGAGAGGCTAGCTCAAGGCTGGACGATGTCATGCCTGAACGTTGTACAAAGTGGAGTAGATATGAGCTTGCATGATTTGGAGGGAAAATTGCACAAAAGGTAATATGTCTTATTCAGTCGTCAGTGATTCTGATTCTTTTGATAAATTACTGAATGCCTTTGTTGCTTTGTTAGTTATAGGCGAGGCGATTGCGGTATTTTACTTTCGCATCAGAAATACGCCTGAATTGAGTTACCGTCTGTCCAAGAGCATGAAATAATTGTAACTGGTGTCTTTTTATTAGGGCTTTCTGCAGCGTATGATTTTACGCAGTTAAATATACGTCAATACTTACTATTTTGTATATTATTACGGGCATGGTAGGTCTGAAATTTTTGGAAAGTTAATTCCTAAATAGATGCGAACTCATGGTCCATATACAGTGGAAAGGTCGTCCTGCTCATTTTCTCTAGTTTTGTATTCCACCATTTATTTTTTCATGGTTGATTTACATTGATTTTACTTCTGATTTTGCATGAAAGTTCTCGAGTAAAGTACCTGCATATGAGGATGGAATTAAAATCGTTTATCAGAGCGCATCACTGTGGCATTTTCCCTAGAATTTTTAGGATGTTATAGCTAAGTCCCACCAGTAACCCGCCGAATACATTATTATTTTCTTTAAAGAGTGGTGCTTCAAAATGTACGTACCTAATTTGACGTATTTATGTCTGAAACAACTTGTCAGTGGTGCAGAATAAAAACTCACATTATCTAGTGGTTAACATTCCCTCGCTGCCTGGAAATATTTTTTATAAATACTGTGCATCGTCTGAAGAATTACTAACGCATACCTTCTTCTCTCTCTTCTTTCGACCTTATTAGTCCCACTGTAAAGCAGGGTCGGCCGCTCGAGTCAACTTTCTCCATCTATATCTGTTCCTTGCATCTTCTTCCCCAAGTCCCACCTCACCCATATCCCTCATCACCACATCCATTCATCTGATCCACTGACGCCCCACAATCCTCTTCCCCATCACTGGCATGTTCTTAGCTCTCTTGATTGGTTCCACCTCTTCTCTTCTTATTAAGTGGCCACAGTATCTCAGACAAGCTTCCCTAGCCTTCTCCTTTACATTACATATATATACCACACATTCTTCTTATATCTTGACTCTCCCTCCTTTCCAGTAGTGATATTCCAGCAATCCATCTCACCACCGTCATCTCGGTTCTTTCCTACAGTCCCTCCTCCTTCCTCTTAAGTGCCCAAGTTTCTACCTCATATAGTAGTACGGGCCTGATAACTGTCTTAAAAATCTTCATTTTGAGCCTGAATGGCATTTTCTTGTCTGAAACAACTCCAGTTACTTCTCTCCATTTTCGTCATGCTTCTTTCACTCTCTGTCTCACTGCTTTCTCCCTCCTCTGTTATTATTGTACAACCACCTACCTCTCCCTCAGTAATTTGTAGGGAAGGTAGATTCCCTGGTTATTTACATGAACCCATATCTGTACAGCCGATTTAAAGATCGCCTTGGTGTTTAAAACTTTATATTCCCTGCATGTTTTTTCTTGCGAAAAAATATCAAATGTCTTATATATATTCCAGTAATAACAACCTGTTTTCAAAAAAATCATTTGCAAGTGGTGTACTTCATCCTTTCTCCTTCTACTTGAATTTTGTTATAAATATTTGACCCTGTATTTACATACCGTAGATGTCCGTCCACCCCCTCTATTAGAAAAAAAGCCATTGTTGTTGCTAAATGCAACTCACTGAATTAGTAACTGATGGCGATACACCTTGGACCATGTAAGCCTTCGAAAGAAAACTGACGGTATAGCAGTAAGAAATTTTTACTCATGGTTTGTGCTTGAAACTTTTGAGTGTTAAGTTTCCCGTCTGCGGTCTTTATCCCGATTAAGTTCTTAGATTGGTGGTCACCGATGTATATGAATAACCATTTGCCGTTTTGGGAGGATTTGAGAACTGGGATTTAAATTTCGATTTCTGGTGGGATCCCCTGCGTATATGATAGTTCTTTTCTTACTGTATCCTCGGGTATACGTCGGAATGGTTCTTACGAAAGGAAGATGCTTCACATCTTCAGGGATCAGTAACTGTCTTACGTTTCTCGCTGTACATTGATGGGAAAAATTATTACCTTCACCCACGAAGTTGGGAAAAGTGAGTTGTCAACCTTGTCTGTGTGTTAAATAATCTCCAGAACAGATGATAGGATATTGATGAAGCTTAATGAAAACATTCATTCCTTAACCCTTTGGAGTGGATTCATTTGAAGAGCTTAGCGATGGGAATTTGCTACCATGGAAATGATCTGCACTGTTTTAAAGTATAGGTGTTTTGTAGGATTTCTTGGCTTTCTACAGTGCCTCATATGAATGTAATTTGTTTCCTACTGTTATCATACACTCAATGCATAATGTACTGAGCAGTATTCGATGAGAAAGTAGATACTGTACCTTAAATGACCGATAGCCGAGGTCGAACCTAATACTTCATACATTATCTGTTTACGAAGAGGAATGTTGCTTGGCCTGGCAGCAGTATAATCTTTGTTGAGTGTTGTTTAGCACATTTGCCCTTGGCTTTTGTTGTGTCTTCTCTTTCCACCTAATGGTTTATTTTTAATAGGGATGGCTATGGTCCATTTCTGTTTTTTGTATTATTTTTGTGGTATTTTGCGTTTAGATGTTTTGTAAGTGTAATGTTGTTTGTCACTTCTATTTCATATGTCCGTATAGTCCTGTTTTATTAAGTAAGTTATCAGCAGCATTTTAACGGATATTTATTGTTGCAGGTCCAGCCATTGGCCTCCAGGGAGCGGCAGGATGGAGGCCGAACGATTTTTGCTCAAGTGGAACAACCACCAGAGTAATTTGGTGACGGTATTCGACCAATTGTACGAACAGGAGGCGTTTACCGACGTCACCCTCGCCTGCGACGGGCGGACATTCGCCGCCCACAAGGTGATTCTGTCTGCTTGCAGCCCGTATTTCCAGGCGCTGTTTTTGGGCAACCCATGTAAGCACCCCATCATCTTTATGCGGGACGTGCGGGCTGGGGACATGGAGGCCCTCTTGTCCTTTATGTACCGCGGCGAGATCAACGTCCACCAGCAAGATCTGGCCTCCTTCCTCAAGACTGCCGAGTGCCTCCACATCAAAGGACTCTCCGATTCCTCCGAGAGACACAAAGAGACTTCCAAGATCCTGGAAGCCATGGAACGCAAGTTCTGCAGCCCGAGCTTGCAGCAAGCCTTCGCCAACCCCTCCACCCCTACCATGGGGAACCACTCCTCTTCCTCTATGGCCATGCCCTCCTTAGGCACGCCCGCCATCGGCACGCCCAGTGTGCCTACCGTCAGCAGCTCCGAGTCCCCAACGCCTCCAAACAAGAAATTCAAGTCCCTGGAAGGATTGCCCAGGATCCTGCCTAAGATGAAGCCTCTCGCCACGCCCCCAGGACTGGTGACGCCCGTGCCTGGACTCCTCACACCCATCACACTAGCTGCCACAGTCATAAAAAACGCCGCCCACGCCGCCCATATTGCTCAGAACGCCCATGTTAGTCCGCCCACACCAGAAACCACGAACTCTTCCCCCAACACAGACGTTTTAATACCGCCCAAAGATATTAAAAAGGTAAGCGTCAGCCCGTCTGCTCTTCCGGGTTTCTCGAAATCTCTTTTCAGTATTAGCAGATTTCTACCTCTAGTTATGTTCAGGAACAAATACCGCTTGTTTCTCTTCATTTGTTTTTCAGCTAAGGTCAAGGATACTGAATTATTCCTTTTTCAGGCTCTAAATACTGTTGCAAATCAATAGTCTGTTTAACAACGCAATCATTTAAGGAAGGTATTATTTCCTTTCCAAACGTGCTCAAGAACTGAAGATGTTTATGCTCAGTTTTTCATGAGGTCCATATCTGTGATATCGTAGCAAGTTTGTCCAGGGCTTAACTCATAATTTTGGGGTCACGCATGCAATCATTTCAGAAGTAAAATAGTGTGCTTTCTTGACATTTTGAAGCAAAATGTACAAGGTAGCCTTGGAATGCCTTTCCTCTTTGTTCCCCTTTTGTTGAATTTTTTCCAGTGTTTGTGTGGCTTGGGTAAATTTGGTACAGATGCAGATACTGGGCTTGAGAGAACGTAGGTACAGACTTGAATGCTTGTCGACGAGCAGACTTTTTTTATTTTATGCTCTGATCTAGCTGGACCGTAAAGGAAAGAAAATATGGGTCAAAACATTTTGGAAAAGACCGGAAAAAATTGCAATTGTGAAGAGGTTATTAACTTATTATATGATTAGCGACGTGGTAATGTTAGTTAACAGCTTTTCATGCAAGCGTGTAAACAGAAACGTTAACCTTTTGACGGTAAATAGAAGGTACACGCAGTTGTTGCTTATACGTATAAAATTTGTCGTAGAAGGTGAGCAGTATATTCCGCGGAAATGTCGATTGTAGAACAGATGAGGAGGTCTCATGAAGAAAACACATAAAACAGACGTATACTGAATGTGGACACTTGGAGACCTGGCAGGCTATTGAACTTTTAGATGAATTTGAGAGTTGAGCATTTACGAGTGCATATAAGACAAGAACCAAGTGCTGTTATTGTATTTGCAAATCTGAAGTGAATAGTCGATGGATACAAGTGGCATGAGCGTAGGCATATGGAAATTCGATGAAATCTTTATTTTCGGCAAATACAAAGAGGAAATGACTAAATGCAACTGGTCTATGAAGAAAAATTTTTACAGGTAATTTTGGTGGACTTAGATACCGAATCAAATAGATGTTTTGTTTCGTCTAAATACAGAAAATTACAGGTGCAGAAAAAATTAAGTAATAGAATATATCTGCTGAAACAAGGAACAAGTTTAATAAATAATTCGAAATCTTTGGTTTATGGTACCTTAATGAATTGCCAGCAAAATCAGATATCAGGAGACGATAGGCCATGAAAGAACTGTAATCAAATGGTAACAAAGTTGTCCCGTTGTAAAGTCTAAATAATTGAAGGCTGTTGGGAAAATTATGTACAATACGGGAGTAAAGTATATCAAGGAAACATGACGTCGTGTCGTCATCCTCTAAAATGCAGCCTTCGAAAATCGAACGGAGCACTTCTGAGTCCGGTAGTTTTTGTGCGCTTCCGGTAAACTTCGAAGACAGTTAATACTATTGCATTTGTATTCAAGAATTATTGTTCAGGATTATACATTTTTGCGCTTGAAATTGTTTTAAAGCTCGGAGTCAGTTGTTAGACAGTCCAGCATTTCGGTTAGTTTTAATGTCTGTATTCAGTGGATATTTTTTCATTTAAAAATTCTCTCTCTCTCTCTCTCTCTCTCTCTCTCTCTCTCTCTCTCTCTCTCTCTCTCTCTGTGAAAAGTGGGACCAAATTCGCCTCCTAGCGAGAGTCCGGGGTTTAATCCTTGGTGAGGCCTGACGTGATTTAGGCCATTTTCTTTACAATCTATTGAGCATCTGTTAGGTTGTTAGTTGAATGTTGTGGTCATCAGCGGGATTGAAGACAGGACAGGAGAAAATAAAAAGTAGTAACAGGCTAGGATGATCGTTACCCCACCAAAGCGCCATCCTTTCATCATTGAATCGTTAATGGCTACGACGAGGTCATTTTCGCCCCCTCGGCGCTGAAACCGTTTACAGCTGTTCATCAGATTCTATGCAGATTGTATTAAGATATACTGTAGACCTTTAGGCTACTTTATGGAACACGCTGAGCTTCTGAGGGGCAGATGGTAGAACCAACTAGATTGGGAATGATGAGGGTGGTGGTAAGTACAACCGAGCAGGTGTTCTCTTATACCCCTCACATACACCTGGGCAAAACTCTCTCTCTCTCTCTCTCTCTCTCTCTCTCTCTCTCTCTCTCTCTCTCTCAAAAGGCTCATGTGAGGTTCCATTTAGATTTTTAGGTGATAGCTCGGAAAATAGCCCCCTTAGCTATAAAATTAAGTTGCTAAAAGTGTTGGTTTTTATCATTATTTAGGAAATAATTGGACAGCAAATTCAAACGATTTCAGTGAACTTGCTCCATTTAGTTGAATTCATGCAAGTTATATATCTAGTCTGCCACAAGTCAGGGTTTATATATATATGTATATATATATAAGTATATATATGTGTGTGTGTGTGTGTATAGATAGATAGATAGATAGATAGATGTTCGGTTGGTAGAGAAAAGGAGTGTATTAGCGGGCCGTAATTAAAACCTGGGTAGAAGTACCCGTAGATTTAAATAGGGAGACTTTGGTGTTACATTCTGGAATAAGAAAAAGTCTAATGGGACGAAAAGGCTGTAGGCATAGGCTACCTCGTGGCAGGCTTCTCTTCTGTAATCGTGGCCACCTTTTTCTTTCGTCAGCTGCACTCGGTTGCTGCCTCTGTTGCTGTTGCTGCCGCTGCCCCAACCCCTCCGCCGTGTGAGGGCTATCATGAGCAGCAGCAACCCTCCGGGTATTACATGTTATTTCGATCGACGGTGGCGTTGTGAGTGTGTGTGTGTGTGCGTGTGTGCGTCTAGCATATCGATTGTAGGGTTGGATTCTCTTCCTCCCCGCCACACACCATCTCTCTCTCTCTCTCTCTCTCTCTCTCTCTCTCTCTCTCTCTCTCTCTCTCTCTCTCTCTCCTGAAACTGAAAACACACCAATTCCCTTCATCTTCCTTTCACATTAAAGTATTATGATTGCAAAATATGTTGTGAAAAGGTTGACAGTCTGAGGCTAAGAAGACCCCCTGCCCCCAAGAAGCCCATTCTAAGTTCGAGTCGAAGTTTCTTAATATTTCAGATAATTTGTAGACGTCTTGACGCTTAAGGAAAGACTGAAAACGCCTTTGATGCTCAGCTGCACGCAGACACAATCCGGCATTTGAGAAATCTTGCGTATCAAATCTTGGAAGTTTGGAACTTTGGAAGCTTGACGTTGGTGGTTTTGTTATAGAAAGAGAGTGGCTGATGATCACTGAGAAAGTTGTAAATATTAGCTATATTGAGTTTTAGGGAGACTTCAATCGTAGGACTAGCAAGAATTGGTATAACTGGTTCCAATAATTTTAATTTTGGCAAGTCAACCCGAAGGAACTACTCCAACCAGACTCCCAGAAGATATCTTAGAAAAGTTTGCTTTTGCGCAGTGATTAAGGTAGTTCGTCAGTTTTCTTATGGCTTCAGCTTTTACTACACGTAATGCTGTGCACTTCCACGCTTGCGAAAGCATTTGGAAATTTTGCATTCGATTTGACAAAACCATTGATTATTCGACTCGTGTTTAAATCTGTAAATATTATTTTATTTCCTAATCGGTGAATGGCCTTTCGCTTCACTTCATTTATCCTTCTTGGCACTGCAACCGTCACCACACACATACACACACCACTGCCTCATAACTCTCACCAGATTCACTAACTCATGAGTCATTCGCTAAGCGGGAATGTCTCAGAGTCATTCTCTCTCTCTTTCTTTCCCTTTCTCCCTCACAAGGTATCCCAGTGAGTCACTGGCTATGCCACTAGTATCAATTTTTCATTGTAAAAAAATCTGTTTTCCTTTTTTGTTGTGTACCAATCTTACAGCAGAAATCCCCTGTTAATTTGTTTGTAAATGATGATAATAATGGTAATTACAATTTCTTGTTTCCCTTTCTTTTGCTTAAATTGTCACAGACTTTCAAGTTATTTAGGGAAGTCCTTGTACAGGATTGCAATAGATATTTTTAGCTCTGTTGATGTTTCCAGATCCGAGTAAAGTTGTGAAATAAGAGTTCTTTTTCTTGAAACGTACCCTCTCACCTCTTTCGGTTGCTTTGCTCTTTTTATATACTGATAGTGTCACAAAAGTTGAGTCGTAAATGAACCAATCAAATCTTAGATAATGATGTATAGCGTAGGGCTGACTTTCGGCATCTCAGTATTAAAAGTAAGTTATAATCGTATGAGATGTTCATATTGTATATTATTTCTGACTGGCACAAATACTAGACATTATATTAGCCAGTAAAGATGTGTCAGATAACTCGGCTTTTGTGAGGGTCTCATTCTCATGTCTTATGTGTATTAGCTCCAGTGGAAGTGTGTACGTATACATTGCTTTTTCAATATTTTGTAACACAGTCAGTCTCTTTGGCCTACAGAATCCGCTAACTTGGCTGTTTTATCTCCTAACAAAGCAGTCAGCATTGACTGTAAGATTCATTTAACACTCGTATCTCCATTTATAGCCTCGAATCATTCTGGTGTTTATTCGATGTGATTTCTCCTTTAGTATTAGCTAGTAAGTTTAGCAAAAGGCACCATTTTCATGGACGGCTAGTGTGGGTAGTCTTTGTAGTCTGTATCCGAGAGAGAGAGAGAGAGAGAGAGAGAGAGAGAGAGAGAGAGAGAGAGAGAGAGAGAGAAGAGGTTCAGAGTGAAGGCGTGGCAATGGGTGGTCTCTGCTGGGGGTTGTAGTGCCGCGTGGGTAGCGGTATTGATCAGTGGAAGCCCAAGGGTACAACGCCCTCACCTTAACTATCTTTCTCTACCACTAACATGGCTACTGACTACTTGGGCTACTACCACCACTGTTTCTGCTGCTGCTGTTGTTGTCAGCTGCTGCTTTTCCCTCGTTCTCTACATCACTTCATGAAATTAATAAGGCTATTCTATACTTGTAATACTGCAACTAATATCACTACTACTGATTCTGCTTCTCTCTCTCTCTCTCTCTCTCTCTCTCTCTCTCTCTCTCTCTCTCTCTCTCTCTCTCTCGCTAGTTACGTTTTCAACGTTTTCCAGTGAAAGTACTCTGTGTACCCATTCCTCATTTATCAGTCAGCACTCATCGATCTAAGGTCGAGTTCCAGCTGACTTTCAAGGCACCGGAGGTATTAATAGGAGGTCTTGGGGAAGTTGGTGCAGCTCATGGATCGGCCCTTGGCTTTTTAGCTATTTTTTCCTGCTAAAGAGAGAGAGAGAGAGAGAGAGAGAGAGAGAGAGAGAGAGAGAGAGAGAGGGCGCTGTTTTGATCGTGGCCCTCCAAGTCTGAAGACTATCCCTTCTACATCCCATGAATCATTGCTCGTTAAGCAACAACCCCCTCTCTCTCTCTCTCTCTCTCTCTCTCTCTCTCTCTCTCTCTCTCTCTCTCTCTCATCTAGTGAGGGTTAGTCATTTCAGGGCAAAGGGAAGGAAGGGACGGAGAGTGAACTGGAGGTTTTCAGACAGGGGCAGTGATGAAGCTCGTTTCAAGATGAGCTTAGAACCAACCCCCTCACTGTGTCCCCTCAGTGTCCCACCCCTCCTCCTCCTCCCCCCCTCCTCCTCCTCCTCCTCCTCCTCCTCCTCCTCCTCCTCCTCCTCCTCCTCCTCCTCCTCCTCCACTGCATTGAGAACAACTCTAAAGGTTGAGGCACGAGATGAATCCGCCTCAGGCAGCCAAATGTCATCATGGTCAGATGATCCTGGTGCATAGATTACCTAAAATACCGAGTCTTCATTTCTTTGCTGGTGCGAAAATACGCCAGGTTGTTGTTATTTTGAACTTTAACATATTTCATCTCAGCCCTGAGTTAGAGTAGTCAACGAAGGCGTCTCGGGGAAGTTCTGAGAATTTACAAATCACAGATGCCTTTCGTTGCCTCGCTCGCACCAGTCTCAACTCATTATATGTTTTAGTAGTAAGATTTTTAAGATTGGGAAGGTATGCTGTGCTACATTAAAAGTACAGCAATGAAGGTGTTAATCTGTTATATTTATCCTGTTTGGATTTAATTTTTCCTCAAATTGTATGAAAGTACAATAATGAAGGTTTGAACCTGTTTAATTAATATTGTTAGGATTTAACTCTTCCTCAAATCAAGTTTTATCAGAAAAGGCTAAATGTTAAGGTTGAGCATTTATTGGGTTAAATAATTTGCTCGAAGTAGTAGTTTTTATTATTAGCAGCAGTAGAAATGGACAAGTTTACTGCCTCATCTTACTGAGAACGTCAATTTCCAATTCCACACCTTGCTTTCAATTCGTGTGTCGCTGTTGTACCCATCCACCGGCTCTCTTAACCAAGGTTGATTTGTGGGCCTTTCTTTTACCTTGCCCCTACACCCCCTCCCCCCAACATACCCCATGTATCGGTTCTTTAGCGCCTGGTGTGACTCTTCTTCCTTCGTTCCATCTGGATTGATGCCGTCAAGGTTTCATTCATTGTGAGTGCGGTGATCCCTTCTGCGCTATTGTATTCATCTTTGGGTTGTGTGTGTGTGTGCGTGTGTGTATGATTGCTTGCGCGTGTGCGCTAAAGCAGTCGACGAATACAACAGAAAAGTAGCAGTCAGAAGTTCAGCATATCAGTGTTGCTGTGTAAATTCACGCATTTTCAGAATACAAACCACTTAACTGCAGTTAAGACTGTTCTTGAAATGTGATATCCACTAAGACGAGCGCCGAGGTGTATGGGTTGTAATACAGTATCTTATTCACAGTTCCTGATTTCTGTTGTGGCCCTTTTTCACGGTATATATGTGTGCATATTTATATATGTAGTATGAATGTATGTAAATATAAATTTTTAGTAGTTGTTTCCAAGTGCAAAAAGTTATATGGTCGTTGTTATCCTCTTAAGGAAGAGATCTCAGGGCGGAATGCGTCTCTGTTGCCGCAGTTTCCCATTGCACAAGAGGTTCATCCCCTAGATGTTTCAGTTCTTTCGTCCACCACGGAGTCTTCTCCACCTCCTTTCTCCCCTTGAATAACACAAAAGAAAGCGACTGTTTTGCAATAAATTTCTTGTTAGCAAAAAGTAATCGATGTGTATTTACGCATGTATGTGTATTGCAAGTGCATTTTAAATGCATAATAACCTTTGTATGTGGTAAACTGTGTACACAACATGAATTTCATTAAAGAGTTGTCGGTAGCCATTGTCCCTCTCGACAATCGGCTTGAGATTCATGGATGATACCCTATATTATGTTATAAAAATTCCCACTAGTTAAAAATTGAGTCTTACACTTTTCAAAAGCTTCCTTGACTGCACACTGATAATGCTGTGTCCTTTAGTAACATTTGAAAGACGTAAGTGTAATCATCTTCTGCGCCCCTCCCCTTCTTGCTCTCAAAAGTTCCATGTTTACGCCATTACCTACTTGTCTTTTTTTATTGTAATGGTGTTTCCATGAAGTGTTTCAGTTGTGTGTACTGGTCAAATTATTGGCAGTCCAAAGCCGGAAATAAGAAAGCACGGTGACTTGTCATGATTGAAAGTTTCACCGCCATTTACAATAACCTTTTAGGCATATCCTTGTGATAGCGATTGATTATTGTGTCTTATTTCGAGAAACAACCTTGCCTTCTACAAGGGCATCAGCCAACGGCCATACCATGTTGAAAGCACCGCTTCTCGTCCAAATACAAGGACATCATACGAGTATTTCTGTGACAAAGACTGTTTTTAAATGCGAACTGGAATGTATCACAAAATGTTTAAAAAGGCATGTCTCTTTTCAGAGGCCAGATATGAAACTTGTAGTTTTTATACAGATCTTTTAGAATAGCCAGATTTGGATAAACTGTGTCAAAATATACATTTTGTAAATTTTTTTTTATTTGAAAAATCAAATTTGGATCTTTAGAATTTATAAAAAATATCCTGTTGTACAGTCACACCCCCGTCGGAGAAGAGGAAGGGTAGTGGGCTATAGCAGAAAGTTGAATTTTACAGATGATTTTGTGCTGCTCAACACCACTTTTGTTTTGATGAAGGGTACACTGGCTGCTATTTCTATTAAATCTTGTTTTCATGAGGTGCTTTGATTCTTCTCCCATAAAACCAGCTTAACGCACTACATCCTTATACACTTGTCATTAATATGAGCAAGGAAATTAGTTATTTTAGTCTTAAATTATGATCTCTGTTGTATTTACACCGGTAATGTTATAGACAGACTGAAATTTTTTAGTGACTGTCCAAACCTGGGATAGATTGCGGGAAAGGCTATTTAACAATACCCTACACAGCCACAGTCCTTGTAGCCTAGGGCAGCATTTTGCGCTTCCACTGCAAAACAGAAGCCTTTTTACATTCCCAGGAGATAAGTTGGACTGGCCTTCATCAGGTAGTCGTGTCCAGAAAGGTTCATAGTCCTCAGATGCATTGTACAAGCCCCATCTACAAGTTGAAGGTATTTATAATGCATCCACCAGCATCTGATCCCACACATCTTCCAACAAGAGACAGGTGCTGAATAAGAGAGACTGCAGTGCCAATGAAAGGATCTTGATCTGTAGCTGTAATTGAATTATGATCAATGTTGTCAGCAGCAGCAGCAGAGGTAAACACTGTTGCTCAGTTGTGGATGGCATGCCACGAAGGCAATTCCAATTTATTGACCAACGATATTCCCCATTCCAGTTGATAGCTAAAGAAGACGATCATTGTATGTGCTCTAGCCTGAGGTGGGCCGTTACCTCTTCTGAGTTCCATTTAGCCTCAGGCACATGCATAAAGGCCTCGTGCCTCTTGTGAAGTACTATGGCTTCTGTGCCTGGTGCCCTCTTGGGCTTGAGCGCTTGTTGAATTTCACCATCTTGGCAATCATAAATGTTGCCTAAGATGTTGCTACTACCATTTTTGGTCTTTGATGAATGAATAATATTCACTATGGCAAGTAACAAGTGTTGTATAAAGTCTCTTAGCAGCTTTTGGAAAGCCTTTATGTGGAACCAACCATTCGGAAAACTGTGAATTGGAAAAGATTAAACTATATTTTTTTCGGTTACTGTCTATAGCTTTCAGCTATTTGAATAGGGGATATTTCATTAAAATGCATCGTAGCTGTATATTTAGGGTGGATTTTCGAACCCCGACCCGTTGTGAGGTATTAGCCCGCTATCAGCCATTTCGTCTTAAGATAAATAGGTTGAAAGTCTTAGTCTCCTGTTATTTTTTTAAGTTCGAACAAATACCTGTACACAGGATGCCGACACCTGTATGACTCGTCAAATAAAGTTTGTTGTGCTATTTGAAATTGTCAAATTTCAGCAGATTTTTGCTTCGTGAGTTATAATGGTAAGACTGAAAATTTCAAAACATGTCGCAGACCAGTGGTTTTCACATATATTTTCAACAGATTGTTTGCATTCTTACCTTTTGCATTTTATTCATGTACCACAATTAGTATAATAGTGGGTATGTGAAGTTTTTGGAAGGTGAGAAAGGTGAGTCACAGAATAGATTTTATAAATATATTGAACTGTGATTCCTCGCGCCCATGCTTTCAGAACATTTTCATCTTCCAAGCGTACCTTACAAATCCTGGTCAGCCATTCAGTCACACTGTCACCACTATACTAGAAGATGCCATTTGTAATCCCATCAGCTGCTTGTTCTTTCCATTCCTCAACCTCTTTGCATCGACTAAAAACTGCTATCACTTAGATAGCATCTCGCCATTTCCATCTTTTGTTTTGAGATCCACTTATTAATTAACCTTGCTGCATTTACTTCCGTTCAAAATAACTTATTCAGATCTTTTAGTGACCCCCAAGGGTTTTAACCCGGTATGTACCTACTTTGCGGCGTGTTTAGTACAAGCCCGTTTGGGATGACCGTAAAAACTTGAACAAAAGATTGTAAATATCATAAAGATAATGACCCCATGAATACTAGTCCTAGATAACGACCCTCGAACTTTGTTGGGGGTCACTATCTAGGAAAGGTCTACTTATTCTGGTTACATTTCTTGCTCACCTTCTCCCCTTTATTTACGTTGCATGCCATCTTTTGCTCTTCTCACTCTCGTTTTGACAGCCTTTTCATATCCTCGCTTAAAGGATATCTGAATATTATTCACTACAGTCTTTTAGTTGCATTTCAAGTAATATTTTTTTCCTCTCCTTAACCTCTTATTTTGTCAACTCATCAGTGGTTTTTATTCCCTCTTTCTACCATCTTCTTTTCTACAAACACTCACTGCTGACTGTATGAACCTTCCCTCCCCATCCCCTCCCCTCCCCTTCAGTTTTATATATTATGTTCTTGTCAGATAATAGTTCGCACATTTGTTGTGAACTTTAGCGAAACTTTCGTAATTCCTTCAAGGTTTTTGTTTTAACATTTATATCCATTTCTTCATCCTCTTAATGTATACTTTTACCATTACTTATGGGAGCTATTATAATATTTTTCCCATGAAATAGAAAGATCTCAGACGGGTTGGAACCATTGCCTGTGAATAACTTCATTTCGTTTTACGCACTATTGCAACTCTCTCTCTCTCTCTCTCTCTCTCTCTCTCTCTCTCTCTCTCTCTCTCTCTCACTTATGACATATGGATAAAGAAAAGTGTACTCCCAAGGTCAGAAGATTTGATGCGAAGGTGTCTGGAGGGGGCGGTGACGAAAAATCGAGCTGTGACTCTTGGACAAGAAAAGAAGTAAAATATTCGCACTTTTTTTTTGTTAATTTATTTTGAGAATTGCAAAGTGCCCTTGTATTCCACTCTGTCCTTTGCTCCTGGTGATTTTAGCGAGTTGTTAGAAGGTGACGCAACTCTTGGGTGAATGTGATTATAGTTAAGTTCAGTGAGATACTGACGTTGTCTTTCGCCTGTTAGTTGTGACTGCAGCGATGGATTGACACGTTTCACGAATAAACTTATATCAACAGGGAAGGACATAAGTACTTAAGTAGGGGTGTCTAATAAAGTAGCCTCTCATAAGGCACTACTTAACTCAATTCTTAACCTGGTAGTACTTTTCAGTTACTCAATCGCCTCCCTGTGAACACCATTCTTGGGGAAAGAGGTAACCCTTATAAAGACCGAACACTGCCATGTTCATTCTACATTTCCGAGCGTATTTGTAAACACTCCCCTTTGATCACAAAGGTCCTCTCATGCAAACACACTCACATATTATGGTGTCCTTAGAATTTTATATTTTCACTTACAGTACCGGCATTCAGGTGCAAGTGGAAGACTTACATGTTAAGTCACTTATGCGTGTTTTGTGACTGAACTGAGGGACGAATAACTTGAGGTACTGTTGTTTTCCTCGAGTAGTAGCATTGAATAGTTTAAAGCACGAGGGTGATGCTATGAAGTTGGTGAATTTGAGAATGATGGTGGTTGTGGTGTGTATGTGTAAGTGTGTTTGTGTGTGTGTTAGATGGTGCCCGGGTACTGAGGTAGTGCTGTGTATTGATCGTGGGTGCGAGGGTGAAGTAGAAGGGCAGACCAACACACACACAGACACACACACACACACACACACACACACCACTGCCGCCTGCTGCCAACCAGCCCTATCTGCCAACCCCTCCCCCCCCCCAAGTCAGTCTTCTCAACAGACACACTCACTCTGCCCCTTCGTTCCTACCCCTTTCATCCCTTCCCTTACTTAACCTCAGCCTGACCCTCCCCTCCCCTCCCCCTTACACCTCCCTTCTGTTGAGCTCAATATTCTCTTTCCCTTTTCTTCTTCTTCTTCTTCTTCTTCTTCTTCTTCTGGCACAGAAGGATAATACCGTTCCCCTTCCAGATTCCTCTAAGAAATGGCATAGATCTATTCCGAAGCTGAATGATGCATTGTTTCATCTCGACCGCCGTTTCAGAGCACCATTTCGGAATTCCGGCGAAGAAGGAGTTGTGCATGTGTATGGCACCGTTAGTATTTTGAGGGGTAGTGAGGGCGTCTGTGGTGTACGTCCACTCAGCCACTTGCTACCAGAGCCTGTTCGTGTGCGTTCGTCCTTTCCCCCTGTCGCCAGCTGCCCTCGTTTCCCCCGAGGGAAAATCTCCCTCCCAAACCCTCCACCATGCCAGAAATTAGTCATGTGCTTGGACCACCTCACCACCTCTGTCCAGCATGCGTCTGCTGACATCAGTTACCGCGAACCCCCCCCTCCTCCCTCCCAAACCCTCCCCCGAACCCCACCTTCATAATCCGCAGTAACCAACTCATGCCACCTCTCTTGGTGCCACGATCTCCCTCCTCCACCACAACCTCATTCTCCTTCTTCTCTCCCCACCCTCTCACTGATACCCCTTGTTCCTCCATCCCCTTCCCCTCCCCCCCCCTCCCCCAGCCCTTCCCTCGAACCTGTAAACTACCTTTCACTCGCACACAGACAGACGCACAGGTTCTTTACCCATCCGTTCCCCTCAACCCCCGTTGCCCTTAGCGTGGCCCTTTAAACCTTCTCATCTTCCCCCACAACCCCCTTTCTATCTTCCCACCGAGTTGTGTGTGTGTGTGTGTGTGTGTGTACGTGTATCCCTCCCTCCCTTTCCCTCCTTTCTCGTTCTCCCCACCATTACCCCCTCCTCCCCCGGAGGCGACTTACACAGCTGCACACCTAATCGATATTTTCATTGGCATCACTACCCAAGGGCCCCGAATGTAAGTTGAGTGTTGGGAAGGCAGGATTAGATCGGTTGTCTTATATATAAAATTTCTTTTCACCAAAGGAGATTCCTTTCAGTGGGATTATTTAGGATCAGTTAAATCAAGTTACCTGTCAAGTCCGGTTTATACCTGGTAGATCAATAAGGGTACTTGGAACGCTGCGAAAGAGATCAAATTCTACTCGTGTTTATCATATGGCAACTTTGTGCTCGTGTGTGTGCGTGTGCGTGTTTGTCTGTGCCTTCGCACCTGGGATCAGATGCCTCCCCGCTGGATATATTTTGTAGTATGTGTTGTAAGCTCGAAAGTTACTCGCCTCATGCTTCAGTATTAGCTGAAGTCTCTCTCTCTCTCTCTCTCTCTCTCTCTCTCTCTCTCTCTCTCTCTCTCTCTCTCTATATATATATATATATATATATATATATATATATATATATATATATATATATATATATATATATATATATATATATATATATATATATATATATATATTATATTATATTATATATATATATATATATATATATATATATATGTATATAAATGGAGAAATTAATATATCTACCTGTCTATATATATATATATATATATATATATGTTATGTATATATATACATATATATATGTATGTATGTATGTATAGATAGATAGATACAGTATATAGTGTGTATAAAAATACGTAGGTCGACAAATATACTAATTTTCTTCATCTATTAGCAATACATGTAACTTGCAGTGTATGTATAAATGATGAACTTTCCGTAATGTGTTGAGGCTTCACAGTTTATGATATGGGCACTGTACAAAGGTACCTTTTTTATTTTTAACAAAACAAAAGAAACTATTATTTTCCACATGGAATGTGCATGCATGTTATTTTGATGTACTGTACATGTGGACGTGGATTCACAAACACACAGTTAAAATTCACTCGTTAGATGCCACCTCATGAAGACGTCAAGCTCTTCAAGTGAATTCTTAATGGTGGGCTCACGAATGAGTCATCTTTTAATGCGTTTGCCTGGACGTTTATGAGGTTTCATATTCATTGTTACGATGTCAAAATCACGTAAGATTATATCTTTGGCTCCTTACTTATTCACACGTATGCATCATTGCGCATGTTTTGCTCACCATACGCTGTTCTCCTCAGAAGTGGTAGCTCTCCAGGGCACTGACTTCCGGGCCTCGTCGAGCCTTTTTGGGATGAAGTCGCAACACCAGGCTGTTTTGCCGTGGCGGCGACCCTCTGCAGTCAAAACCGTCTAGATATGCAATTCACTGCATAGATCAACGGGCCACTGGATTTTTCTGGAAACGGATTAAAAGACGTTACCATCGCCATGGGATCGAACTTTGGTCTCTCTCCGGTGAGCCTAGTCACACACGAGCAAACGTCACATGAAAAGAATAACTATATATATATATATATATATATATATATATATATATATATATATATATATATATATACGTTATATATATATATATATATATATATATATACTGTGTATATATAGCCTATATATGTGTGTGTGTGTATATTATATATGCGTGGATGTATATAAGGTAATTAACGAGCTTGTATCACCAGCGGTTGCCCGTTAGAATTGGTGGTTTCTTAGCCGTCCCGTTCTCAGCGGGTGTTTTTGGGATGGATGAGGTTACGACCCATTTGCAGCGTGATCAATGATGTGGGTAGACCGTGACCATACCATAGACCTTGCAAATGCGAGCCCAGTGTTAAAGTATTGAGATGTGCCGACCACATATATATGTGTGTGTGTGTATGTTTCAGCATAACTCTGAAACGCATTGAGCAACTTCAACCAAACTTGGTGTACATATGACTTACTCTCTGAAAAAGAATACTGTCGGGGGTAAGACATCACTAGCACCAAAGGGCACTAAAGGGGATGGTGGTGGGAAGGGCTTCCCTGAAGCAGGATGGTTGTGCCCATAGACTTGGTAACTAAATAAACTCTACGTGTTTATCATGCCTCATTTCGGTATACATATGACTTACTGTTTTGAAAAGAGTACTGTGGGGGGTAAGACATCACTGGCACCAAAGGGGGTGGGAGTGGGAAGGGGTTGACTTGTAAAAATAACCGAAAACGACAGATATTAGCGTCTAATCCATAGTTTTCGAGGTCGCTGAGATGAAAAATGACACTCCCGATGCCTTTTAAGTCCAAGTTCAGCCCCGATAGGAATGGGGGAGGAGATGAGAAGGGGTGAAATATAAAATGTCAAAAATGTTGGGCATTGTAATTAAAGCAACTATCTTAACAGGAAAGAGAGAGAGTGAGAGAGAGAGCAGAGGGGTTATTAGGGAGGAGAAAGAGGGAAAGAGTGAGGGAGAGAGAGAGAGAGAGTAGAGGGGTTGTAAGGGAGGAGCAACAGGGAAAAAGTGAGAGAGAGAGAGAGAGAGAGAGAGAGAGAGAGAATCTTTTCATCTAATTTTTCGTTATTAAAATGAAATTAATGGATTGAAAAAAACACGGTAAATGAATGTGTGAACAACGAGGACATGAAAGTTATGGGCCAAGTCTATTAATTTACGCCTTGTGTCTATTTAAGAAGAATTAACTGAAGTAGCAACGCCCGAAAACGAGAGAGGCTTCTTGGGATGATGCAAAGCAACTGATAGACGACTCGGGTGTGAGTGTGGTAACTATTGAGGCTTTGCACCTACGTCATTTACTATGAAAATATTCAGTGTGCCGATTCTCAGGAGGCTGGAAAAAGAACAAGTGAAAAATGCGCCCAAGTTTCTTCGGTGCAGTCAAGTTCTCTGTACACCGTATGATGCTGCATGAAACTCTCAGCCACGGCCCATGAAACTCAGCCGCGGCCCATGAAACTTTGGCCACGGCCCGGTGGTGGCATGTGTTGTTGGCACCTACAGCGGTGCCAGACGCTCGATCATGGCTAACTTTAACCTTAAATAAAATAAAAACTAATAAGGCTATAGGGCTTCAATTTGGTATGGTTGATGAGTGAAGGGTGGATAATCAGCATAACAATTTGCAACCCTCTAGCCTCAGTAATTTTTAAGATCTGAGGGCGGAAAGAAAAAGTGCAGACGGTCAGACAAAGCCAACTCAATATATGACAAAATGCTTGGAGATGGGTGTGCTTGTTTTTAGAAAAGGCAGAATCATATATTTGCGTTAAGGCTCATTGTGCTACAGTGTATGAAATGTAAAAATACCGTTTTAGTGACTTTTGTTGATTACGAGAGGGCATTTGTTAGTTTTGACAGACTTATGCATACACTTAAGTCGCTATTATATTCCCGTTGAATATGTGAAGTTAATTGAAATTATACTTTGAAGAAAATGGATTCAAAGTTGATGGCGCCTTGTTAAGTGAATTTGCAGCGTGTAGTAAGGTGCTACGGAGGAATGTTATTTCACCATTGCTGTTTGTCCTCCTCGTAGATTTCATAATTAAAAAGTGGTCAAAGATGGGAGAGTAGATAAACTGTAGATCAGAGTAACGTTAGAAAGTTAATAGACTCAGCATATAATACAGATGATGATGTTTTAGTCAGCAAAGCACGATAAGTTCTACGAACCTCCCTTAATTGAATGAATGCTGCACTCGCGGTGGACTATACAGTACAGTAGGCTTCGCTTAAGATTCTTTGTAGCGTCCCTTCGGACCCTAGCTTAACCCCTTTCATTCCTTTTACTGTACCTCCATTCATATTATCTTTCTTCTGTCTTACATTCCATCCCCTCCTACCGTTGTTTCATAGTGCAACTGCGAGTTTTTCCTCTTGTTACACCTTTCAAACCTTTCTACTCTCAAATTACATTTCAGCGTTGAATGAACCCATGGGTCCCCGCGCTTGGCAATTGGCCTAAATTCTACATTCTTGTCCAGTAAGGTTGAATCTTCCATATATTTAGGTACACTGTTATATCTTCAAATGGATTATAGTGGAATACGGAAAAAAATCAAAAGACGGGCGATCTGAATAACATTTGGATATCAAATAGACTGAAACTCCATACGAGAGAAGGTTATACACGAACATGAATCACGGTACGGAAATGGAAGTTTATCGAAAAAAGAGTTTGTTGATTTCAGAATAAAGCTTTGAGAAAGTGAGAATTCAGACGGCAGGGTAAAATGAGAAATGAGAGAAATCACGGAAGTTCTGTATGTACAGTAGATGAGATCTTGATGAAGGGCAGATAAAGATGGCTTGGACATGTCCTTTTCAGCAATCCAGTAAGAATAGTGCATTAGAGTGTCGGATCGGCTCCTGGAGATTCAAGAAAAGCACTTGGATGTGAGCTATGAGAAGGGTGTCTGACGATGAGCGGAGATTTGTGGGAGATAAAGAACGGGAAAGAAATCAGTGGCGGAATTCCACAGAAGATTGTCTAGTTTCTCGTTCTTTCTACTTTGAGGTTGTCCCACTTCCTCCTGCTCTTCGATTTTGTTTTAGTCGTTTTTCCTTCGGCATACCTGATGATGTCCTTCCCGTTTACTGAAGTTGTGGAATTCTCGTTCTGCCTCCGTTTCCTGAAGGCTCATCGAACTCTTTCTTAGTGTAAACTAAGTACGTACTTGCTGATGCCATTGCCTCTCTCTCTCTCTCTCTCTCTCTCTCTCTCTCTCTC
>NC_089748.1:6240235-6447735 GCF_040412425.1 Macrobrachium rosenbergii
ACAAATGAATTTTATGAGAAGAAAGTGAGAAAGGCATATAAGAAGAAAATTATTTAAATACGGTAAGCAGTAGATGAGGCGTTAGTAAAATTCCACGGTGGTGTTATTCAGACTCAAATTCAGAAGCTATATTTCGGACACAAAATGCCAAAGACAAACAGACACATAAATACACATAAAAAAAACTTCAAACTCTAAAAGGAGGAAATTGAAAATAAATATGAGAAATGATTATGAAAGAGGGGTGAAAATTTTGATACGAATGAGATGCGGATTATGAAACTAAGTGATTCTTCATACTAAAAGGACATATACATATGTAGTGTATCAGAATAAAACATCATAAAGAAATACTATATTCTTACATAAGGAGCGCACCAAATGCACTAGTCATAGATAAGGCTTTCCATTGTTTGAAAATAATTGAATTACACAAATAAAGTGGGTGGGTAACCCTCATCATAATACAGTTTTCAGAATTCTTCAGCCTTTGCAAATAGCCTGTTATATTTTTGCGTCTCAGTCCTGGAAAAGATGGCTGACCAAAAGCCACAAAAAGAGCGGATACAATTGCATGTTATGTAGATGTCTGAGTGTTTTAGCAAATAGGAGAATAGGAAGAGGAAATGAAAACTGCAATGCTTGAGTGATGGGATAAAAGGAGATGAACTAAGAGGAAGATGGATTGGGCAGCGAAGAAGAAATTGGCAAAGAAAAAGAAGGCAGTTAATGTAGATCGAAAGGAGGCGGCGAGCAAGAGCTCTAGGGAGTTTAAGTTGTTCTACAGGTAAGTCGCTGATTAGGAAAAGGTTAATGGACGAATGGATTTGGTAATTAGTCGGTTATAGTGAGTCGCAGCCATTTTGGGGAAGGAAGTGGGAATAACAGCCTCACCTGAACATGAATGTTGAGCCTTGAGAAGTTTTATATATATATATATATATATATATATATATATATATATATATATATATATATATATATATATATATATATATATATATATATATATATATATATATGTTGCGTTTCAAAATGTTAAAAAATCAGGAAGTTCAGTACTACACAAACACACACACATTATATATAAAATATATACAAAATATATATATATATATATATATATATATATATATATATATATATATTATATATATATATATATATATATATATATATATATATATATATATATATATATATATATATATATATATATATATATATATATATATATATATATATATATATACACACACACTATTTGGGCACATTTTCTCTCATGCAATTTCTATTGAAGTCAGTGGCATTGTTCGCAGATAACATCATATATATATATATATATATATATATATATATATATATATATATATATATATATATATATATATATATATATATATATATATATATATATATATGTATATGTATGTTTATATATATGTATATGTATATGTTTATGAATATATAATATATATATATATATATATAATATATATGTGTGTTGAACTAACCGATTTCTTCACATTTTGGAAACGCTTTTCACTACGAAGTCTAGAACCAAATGAAGATAAATGAAGATATACTGATGCTCGGCCGAGGCCAGGTAATTATCGTTACCTCGTATTGATACCCCGACCCGAGATCGAGTCTTGACCGGGCATCAGCATATCCTCATTGATCTTCGTTTGGTTCTAAGCTTCCTAATTACAAACGTCTCCAAAATATGAAGAAGTCAAGAAGTTAAGAGGGCATTGTGGCTAATAAATACTATGTATATGTATGTATGTATGTATGTATGTATGTATGTATGTATGTATATATATATATATATATATATATATATATATATATATATATATATATATATATATATATATATATATATATATATATATATATATAAAATAAGGCACAAATATCGATATTGCTATACCGTGAGAATAACTAACACCCGAGGCTATAGATCCCAATGATAAGTGCTTCGGCCTCGTTCGTGATTCGAAACTGGCCTTTGGTTTAGAAACAGCCATAAACAGTCGCCTTTGAGCTCTCGGCTATCAAGTGTTTGCGTGTTTTGTGTGTGTGTGTGTGTGTGAGTGAGTATGTATGTTAGCAAACATGTGTTCGTTTGTAAGCGTGTAATGTTCATTGGTAACTATTGCTGTATTTGCCGTAAATTTGTTAGGGTTTTTGAGTCCATCTGGAAAGATACTGGTAATGATCATAATTTTATTTTGTAACTTCCATAAAGGTGTATTTTGAGGGAAGGTTGGAATGGAGCTATATCGAGTTCTGAGTAACTTTTGTTCAGGTCCATAATCAGTAGCCTACAGCAACCTTAACTAACCTTTTGAGATAGGAATCAGTACGACTTGTTTCTTATTGATTTATTCAGTACTATATCTCCTGCCGTGTTATTTGTGATTGACATTTCTTATTGTGGCTTAAGGTAATTTTATTTGAAATATTTACTCCTTGTGTTGGTTTGCTATATACATAGCCGTGGAGTCAAATGAGGCCGTCAGTAAGAGAATATGAGTGTATCGGCCAATGATAGACAAGGCTGAGTCCTTTTCCTATCAGTTTCGGAGATGTTAGTTATTTGCAATCTTTTGGACTGCTTTTTCGGAAATACGAGTTTTCTTGCGAAGTCAGAAGAGTAATTTTCGTGCTGTGCTTGTTTAAAATTATCTTGGTACTGAATACAGTCATGAAACTCTCTCTCTCTCTCTCTCTCTCTCTCTCTCTCTCTCTCTCTCTCTCTCTCTCTCTCTCTCTCTCTCTCTCTCTCGTACTCTGACGTAAATTCAGTGAGTATGTACAAGAAAGTTAAGGAGCACAACCTCATTTCCTGTGTGAGGTAATATGTTAATGCCTCATATTGTTTGCTCATTAATTTATTATTACATTGATGTTGTACATACCACTATCTGTCCACCAAGGGGTCCTCGAACAGTCAAGGGAATGTAAGAGAGAGAGAGAGAGAGAGAGAGAGAAGGAACAGAACCGTACAATGTTACTGGGGTGACTATCATCGAAGACAAACTCTCCGCTTCCTACTTGCAATTGGTCGGTGCGTGTATTTCCCGTGTTAAATTTGTAATAAGGCCATAGCGTGCATGTTGAGGCTGCGGGATTGATACCGCAATCATGAGAGCAGGGACCTGCCTAGCTAACATCGCATCGTTGCGCCAAATGGTCTTAGTGTAAAAGACTTTATGGACGGGCTTCGTGGGGATTTGCAAGAGTCGGAAGATCCTTGTTTACAGACTGAGAAATTAAGGCAATACCTGATGTTAGCGAAATCGAAATATCAGGTATTGGTTGCATTTTTATTGCATGAGGGGATGTCTATATTTTATAATTGTAAGGTAATTTAGGAGGCCCGATTTTCAGTGTGTCTATTCAAGGGTGCTCGGAGCTTTGAATAAAAGAACCTCTCAAGTAAATACTTTTGCTTTAACTTCGACATTTTTTTTCATATACCATGTTCCAAAGAGTCCCGTGTAGAATGTTTGGCAAACTTTTCAAAACTCGGTACCAGTTAAATTAATTTTAAATATTCCTAGAATTCGTTGTGACAGAGGACTGCTGTGCATGTTCCATTCAGCACCGTTCACCCTATTGTCATGTAAAACTACTAGTAGACAAATTCAAAGGAGTATTAATAAGCATTTTATTATTATCCCCGACAAGTTTCTGCGCGCTTTGCATTCCGGGCAATCATTTGAGACAGGTAAGCAAAATGCAAAGCCAGTTGGACCTGATACGGACAAAGCAAGGCTGGAACTTTCTACTGCTGACGTGCCGTGATCATGTATGCACAACGTGCCCTTCTCAAATGTGAACATTTGAGTGTCTCCCTTACCTGGAATCATACGCCCTGAAAAAATAGTGATTTCGAGAGCGATTTGATATAACTGGTTTTAATAGTGCACAGGTGATGAGTAGTAACCATCACACCAGAAAAAAATGCGAAAATCTAAGTTTTGGATCATTTCATTTCATGAAAATGAAGGTGAGCTAACCCAATGCGAAGTAGCCTGATTATGAACATAAATATAAGTTGTTAATTGGTGTAATTGTAACTTTGCATTACAATAATGGAAATTAATGAAGCTGGCGTAATGTTGACAACTAAAATAATTATTGATTTTTGTAAGAAGGTAAATTGTGATTCATTGCATAAATCCTATTGTGGCCGCTATTGTTTTTACCTTCGTACGAAGGTCCATCTATCATTTACTCCGTGCCTGTATTAGAACCTCTTCGCATTTCTTTTCGTCTAATGAAATTATATTTTTGTTGACTACGAGTTTCGGCGTTTGTAATGCATAGATTTTGTTTGGCGTTTTAAAGGAAAATACCTGGTAATAACCTTGACAGGCTTCAGTTTCGCTTAAAAAAAAATCCTAGTGGAGTCCGAACAACCATGAGTTGTATTAAGTAGAATGGAGCCGAAATTGTAAATGTTGAACAAGTGCAATTTACTACAGATGTGCTCTCATATGAATGAAACAGGCTAAAGGCCACCTACTTGACTATCGAAGTCCTACGGAACAGAATAGCAGAAGAGTAGCAGCGCAAAGGTAATAAAGGGATATAATTAGCAGACGAATAAAACACCTTCCAAGTACTGTATGTGTGAGTAAAGGGCAAAAAATCTCCCGAGCGGAAATCTTGCCAGAGTGTTAGCCAAGTTGGTCCAAGAAGCCAAACCAAGGACTGGAAAGGTTATGATAAGCCCAATTCAATATGCAAAGTGTAGTGAATGATCACACATGCTTTTGCTAGTCTTGAAGTAGTGAACTTTTTCATTTAAGTCCTGCCCACATTCATAGCTTCTTCTACATCTCAAAAATAACCTAATTTCGAACGTTTGTTTGTGAATACACAAACGTTATTGCTTGTAAAGAAATTGTTTTCGCCGTTATCGATCGTATGGCACCTGTGAGATACACCATGACGATAGTGAACTCTCGCCAGACAAATCTTTCATATGGCATGTACAGTGTTCTTAGTAAATTAGTTGTTATTAAGAACCTTGGTGTGCAGTGTGTTCGCTTTTTCTCTCCGCTCTTTGTGGTATTCAGTTACATATCCAGCTTGTACGGCAGTCCCTTCTCAATATATCTAGCAATTTCCCTTTGCTTACTACATAAACAGTTAATCTACAGCTTTCACATTTTTCCTTTCACTCATATTCAGC
Source organism: Macrobrachium rosenbergii (assembly GCF_040412425.1). Taxonomy (NCBI): domain Eukaryota; kingdom Metazoa; phylum Arthropoda; class Malacostraca; order Decapoda; family Palaemonidae; genus Macrobrachium; species Macrobrachium rosenbergii. The sequence continues at coordinate 6,245,448 of NC_089748.1, forward strand.
ATCATACTCGACTTCCATAGGCTTTTAATGGTCGTTTGCAGTACAGTTATGTGAAAAAAATACACTCCAGATAACTTTCATGTAATATTGCATAAATTTTTGAAAGGCCAACTGCAGTAACAGTCTTCTGTAGGGCTGCATATATTTAAAAAAAAAAAAAAATTTTATGATATTTTAGACGATCTTTTACAGTGCTGCTTAGATTATAATGGTCATTTTCAGTGCTAGGTAGATCATGGAGTGGTATACATCACTGTAAACGATCTTGGAGTGACCTGAAGTGGTGCTGCATAAACTTTGAAATGCTCGATAACACTACGGATTGTGATACGCTCTGCTGTGTTCCTGCATCAATGTTGAAATGTTCTGCCAGATTTCAGGTTTTCTGTAATGATGCGCAGATGCTGAGGTGATCTAGCATACAGTAGCGCTTCACAGACTTTCAAATAAATTGCCAGATTAAGCAAGTAAACAATGCGCCGAAGTTTCTTCGGCGCAATCGAGTTTTCTGTACAGCGTATTATGCTGTATTAAACTCTCAGCCACGGCCCACGAAACTCTCGCCCGCGGCCCATGAAACTTTCAGCCACAGCCCGGTGGTGGCATGTGTTGTTGGCACGATCATGGCAAACTTTATGAATTTTATTAAAATAAAAACTACTGAGGCTAGAGGGCTGCAATTCGGTGTGTTTGATGATTGGAGGGTGGACGATCAACATTTGCAGCTCACTAGCCTCGGTAGTTTTTAAGATCTGAGGGCGGACAGAAAAAGTACGGACGGACAGACAAATAGCCATCTCTATAGTTTTCTTTTACAGAAAACTAAAAAGTGGTGTGAAAATTTTAAGATGATTGCTCTATGGCTCTACAGACTTTAAGGTCTGCTGTAGCGTAGTATAGATGAAGGATGATTTTCTCCAAGTTTGTGAGGATCTGCAATACAGTAAAATCGTCAGGAGATCTTATGTTCCTGTACAGGATTCATGGTAGTTTGTGGTGATTCAGAGTTGATTCTGAAATTGTTTGCAGTAGCACTGCACAAATATTCAAGAATATCTTTACTGTATGCAAAACGTCGTAAAGTTACTTCGGCATTTTTCTGTTTCTTTCAAGAGTTCTTTCTGTCCGTGCATTATTTGTATGAGGGCGTATTCCGAAGCAGTTTTGCGTGAACTGGACGCTGGATTTGTAAACTACTGACACTTATGAACAATGATCTACACCAGCAGTACATAACAAAAAGTGTCAGATGAGTATGTCAGCTAGTGCTTCTTGCCTTTTGTTCAAATGAAGCCGGGTAAACTTTTTGCCTAAATTTTATAGTGGATTTTTTTGCCGGTGTTGACTTTGAAAATTGTTTCAGAACGCAAGGTGGCTCGTTGTTCATTGATACATGGGTGCAGGGGTTGTCGGAGGCTGTAGGGGGGGAGATACGGACGTGAAAGAGCGAGATTGGAGGCAGTTGCAGGAGAGGGTGAGGACCAGGAATGGGGGTCTAGCGATGGGCCGCGGCAGTGCCCATAAGGTATATAATGCCTTGAGGGAGAGAGCACAGCGCCCCTTGGGTCATCGTATTGATCCATGGGCCAGGGTGGAGGTTGAAAAGGGGGCTGAGAATGGGGGGAGAAAGGGCTAAAAGGGGATGGGAAGGTGGAGGAAGAGGGTGTGGAAGAAGGGGAACTTGGACGGGGCAGTTTGTTAGGGTCGGTGCCTGGTGAGGGAAAGAGGTTGGGCCTTGGTGGTTGGATAAGAGTGGGTGGGTAGTAGTTGGGGAGGGGCCCCTAGGGCTGCTGACGCGTGCCAAGTGTGGGTGCTTCCTCCACTCTCCCCCCACCCCCCCGGAAAACCTACCCAACCCTCTTATCCCCAGTCCGGCCTTGCACGTTGCCCCCACCCTTCCAGCTCCGTCTTTCCCTCGCCGTCTCTCTCTCTCTCTCTCTCTCTCTCTCTCTCTCTCTCTCTCTCTCTCTCTCTCAAACACGCACAGTGTACAATACACACAGACACACCTGCTTCATCGCTACCTCATGTTCCCCCCCCCCCCTCCCTGCTAACATGACACCTGCTTCGCTGCCCCCATGAACTCCCACCTCTCTCTCTCTCTCTCTCTCTCTCTCTCTCTCTCTCTCTCTCTCTCTCTCTCTCTCTCCTTCTTGAAGAAGAGAGAAGAAAAAAGGGTTCTGCATTGTCCGAAATAGGCGCATCTCATGTAAAATCAAGTTTTCATAATATTACTCCGTTTTATGAATTTGTATTATGAATATATTTTGAGTATTCCTCATTTTGGCAAATTTTCAAATTCTTCATAGCTCGGAATTCTGGACCTTTGCTACTCATTTGACTCATGCCGCAGCACACTTCTGTCTCCTCCTTCTTTGACTGAGCCTTAAATCAAAGTCAAGTATTATTTCGTTAGTGCTAATAAGTCTCTCTCTCTCTCTCTCTCTCTCTCTCTCTCTCTCTCTCTCTCTCTCTCGTACATACAGTACTACTGCAAAACGTCATCCCTTACGTTTAGTGTTAACATGAGGTGGCCTTCTGTGTATTGTCTGGCTTCATGCCCCCCCCTCTCCACACCCCCATTCTTTCTCTCCCTCTCTGCCCCACCCTGTAGCCCATCTTCCTGCCCTTCGTTGCTTTTTCCTCCCCCATATTTCACATTCCCTCTCCCTTGCCCTCCTTTCAACGTCGTCGCTCTCCCTGCTTTTCTCCCTCCTGCAAAGTGGCTTTATCCCCCACCCCCCTTTCAGTCTTTACCCCCATCCTCCTCTCACCCGAAGGAAAAGAATGGGTGGAGGGGACAGGTTGGATTTGTGCCTTAAACCAAAATCTCTCTCTCTCTCTCTCTCTCTCTCTCTCTCTCTCTCTCTCGTAAAATGCATTGCGTCAGAGGATTGCATTTTAATTAGGTACGATCACTCCAGCTGTATCCTTTTTGCTCAGCATTTATATATATATTCAATTACATGCGATGGATTTTGTTGATTGATGTTCAATCATCCTCTCCACCAAGAGCCTTTGTGGAGTTCTTGAATGGGCCGTCACAGTGTACACGAGTGCCCCTTGAGGAGTTGGAGTCCTTATCAATGTTCAGGTTCCTGTGGAACTGCGGTTCAAGTGGTGTGATGGGCTTTTCCCTTCTACTGTGCCTGTGGGATTCATTTGTGCTTATTCATACTTTGATCTTTAATTTTCTCTGCCTTCCGATTTATGCGTTCACTTTCGTATAGGCCTGCGTGTGTGTATATATATATATATATATATTATATATATATATATATATATATATATATATATATATATATATATATATATATATAATTCTTTGTGTGATGATAATAGTAAGTATTGAATATAATTGCAAATACTATAGGTAATTATTGTTTTGATATAATGAAAGCCCTTAATTAAGAAAGCTACGTTAGTAGTAACACTGTTGTAATAAAAACGACACTTTTAATTCTTTTGGGTAAAGACGTCATTAAGAAGTCAGGGGTTGAACAGGTATTTAGTTGCAGCAAATCCTCAAGCTAATCGTAAGCAGCTTCTTCCTCTCTCGGCGTCAAACAAAATATATGCTAAGTTTTATATATATATATATATATATATATATATATATATATATATATATATATATATATATATATATATATATATATATATGACTTTTTATCACATCACAGTGATTCATATACAATCAGTAAGCTACAAACGTCCTTTAATATCAATTCGCTCTACCTCGGAAATAATATATTTTCATATATGTTACCGAACGGGGAATTTTTAGTTGATAATAAGTTCATCATCCCGTGGGCTCGAACCAGCGAAGGACAAGAACTCAGGACTACAGTGGACGCATTTAACCCACGCGGCCAGCAAGTGAGGTATAAGTGGATATCGTCTCCCATATACAAATCGCCCGTCGAACTCAGGTGTTTGTATTTAGAGACGATATCCACCCCCTCTGCCATGCTAACCGTGTAGTGCGTTTGTACGCAGCCGTATATGACTTTTTATCACATCACAGTGATTCATATACAATCAGTAAGCTACAAACGTCCTTTAATATCCAATTCGCTCTACCTCGGAAATAATATATTTTCATATATGTTACCGAAGGGGAATTTTTTAGTTGATAATAAGTTCGTCGTCCCGTGGGCTCGAACCAGCGAAGGACAAGAACTCAGGACTACAGTGGACGCATTTAACCCACGCGGCCAGCAAGTGAGGTATAAGTGGATATCGTCTCCCATATACAAATCGCCCGTCGAACTCAGGTGTTTGTATTTAGAGACGATATCCACCCACCTCTGCCATGCTAACCGTGTAGTGCGTTTGTCGCACGCAGCCGTATTATGACTTTTATCACATCCAGTGATTCATATACAATCAGTAAGCTACAAACGTCCTTTAATATCAATTCGCTCTACCTTCGGTAACATATATGAAAATATATTATTTCCGAGGTAGAGCGAATTGATATTAAAGGACGTTTGTAGCACTGATTATATATATATATATATATATATATATATATATATATATATATATATATATATATATATATATATATATATATATATATATATATATATATATATATCAGTTACTCTTTATATTCAGCGTAGGCCGTGTTTCTCATGAGGTTTCGTTTGACGTAATGACTGACGAAGAAGAACAAATTCTCCATTTCCTCATCCTAGTCATAACGGTTTGCGATTCGATGAAACTAAACATAAGTGATTTTTCTAGTTGCGTAGGCTATGCAGTATAAGTAAACTTTGGTTGGGGCTGTGGACTCGATCCTTTCCTCTATATTAGTGAATCTGATTATGACATTTTTCAGATTGTCACTTCCCCCGAAATTGATATAAAGGCATAAAACTGACCTCTGGCGGAGATATTAGCCGATCCGTCCGCTTTCAGCTGAGAAGAGTTCTTAGAGTCGCTAAATTCACATCCATTAATTTCGCAAAAGAAAAGAATGAAAACCAGTGTCTCTTCTTTTTTGTGTCATACCAATTGATGTTCCTGTAGGTTTTGACATTAAAGTACACAGAATATCAACACAATTTTACATTCATTATTTTCCTTCTCAAAGCATAGCCAGAATTAGAAGTAAATTGGCAGGCTTGTTTATTAAGCTAAGCTCGCATAGATTACGTGAGGCTTAAGCATTTGGACGAAAAGGAAACAAAAAAAAAAATAATATAAATATATATATATATATATATATATATATATATATATATATATATATATATATATATATATATATATATATATATATATATATATATATATATATATATATATATATATATATATATATATATATATATATATATATATATATCTCATGTTCTGTTCAAACTATAACGTGTGTAGTGTTTCATCAGCGTTACTTTAAAAAAACCCTTGGATATTCAGTTCTCTGGATTAAAAATATATATATATATATATATATATATATATATATATATATATATATATATATATATATATATGTATATATATATATATATATATATATATATTATATATATCGATAAAGATGTGAGCAGAAATTATGTTCATCTGATTGCATATATTAAATTAAGTTTTGTAATTATGGTGATGGATCCACCATTGTATTTATATAGTAAATTGTCAAAATTGCAACTTGTCCCATGTGTAAGAAAGTCTCCTATAAAAAAGCCTAACCCTGAACACAGAAAAGTTGTCACTTTCATGGCAAAAACATTGTCATTGTAATGAATTATTGGCATAGCTATGGTTTGGACTTCAACAACAATAGTTTTATTCATAAAAACAACAATATTAAGTTAGAGATCAGTGGGAAGGTTTTTGGTTCATTCCATAAGTACGGTCAGTGGCAGGATGGCATTTGACCTGTCGTCAGAGAAAATTAACTATACGGGTTTGCATGGAAAGCTAATCTAGAGAGACTGACAGAAGTGACCCTTTCTGCCACGCCTCCTCGCTAAGCCCCGATGGCCTTCCCCTCAGACGAGGACAGTTTTTCAGTGAGAAGCCTTGTCATTGTCATCAGAGGAGACCACGCTTGCCGTTAGATGGTCTGCCCGACGCATACGCTACTTTGCATTTAGTTTTTCACTTCTGTCAAAAGAGGTACAATAGTTTCGTAAAGGCTCATAAGCTTCTTGTTAATTTTGCTAGTACATCTTAAGATCTCGACTTTTTAAGAACCATTTTCATCCTGCCTATGTTTAAACTTGATTGGTCGTCATATCTTTATCATTATTTTGTTGGTAGTGGCACTAGTTATAATTACCTCAATGAGCATGAACAAATGAGGTGGGAAAAATGAGAGATAAAAAAACGAGGGGAATACATAAGATACTGGGATGACGCTTTTATAATGTTAAAGGAATCCGTAACACCTCTCTTAAGTTCGTCGCAGTCGTTATTTCGAGTGGACTTCTTTGGTTACTAGAGTTAGCTGCTTCACTGGATGCAAATAAATATTCAAGTTAAAACTGGTTTGGACATCACACAGATTATTTTGAATTTCGCCTCCATCTTCGTTAGACCACTCCTGCGTCAGGGCAGAATAAAACTTTGCTGCCACCACCGCTAGAGAAAGAAGACGCATCCATGCTAATAATAATTTAGGTCATCATTCCTGTCGGAGAAAGGATGATGGAAAATATAGAAAGCAGTTGAAGTGAAGCATCATCCCATAATGCCTTTCAGAGCCAGTGCTGACGACATGGATAATAAAGGAAGAACGAAGAGTAACGGCGGAGGAGCCCTGCACTTTTGTACAAATGCCCTGCTCTCCCATCTCCTCTGCATTCAGGACATTCCGTCAGCTTTGGATTTGTAGTCGATGGGGGGGGGATTAATAGGTCATGTTAATGTTTTTCTCCGCAAGTCTGAGAATTGAGGTGGTCATAGGTCATCCGGAAGTGGTTTCTTACTGTGCAAACGGTGTTCAGTTTATATCTCTGTAGCAGACGATATTTATACCTAGTTGGGGATTCGCTGTTTACTGAGGCATCTATCAAAGACGTTTATATTAACAATTTTGTCTAACAAATTGGCACCATACGCTGACCTTTTTCCGCTTAGTCTAGGGAAAACTTACAGCTAGTAGAACTGTGCATCATGGATAATGTCTCTAAATTCAATGGTTTTTGTTTTTATAGAAAAAAAAAGGATATTCATGTACAGCATGGGCAGTCTGCTCAGCCTTCTTCTAACAATAAGACGTGGTCTGGACGACAGGTTGTCCACCAGATTGAAGTACAGTAGAATTGGAAGAGGGTAACAAATTCCTCCCTGGACGTTCTGGTTAATCGGGACAACAAAACTACAAGTTCCTAATGTACTGCAAACCCGCTTTTTCAACATTTTTTATTCATTTCTTTAGTTATCATGGTAGCCTAGTAAGGTCGGACTTCCAAACGAACCGTATTATAAATTTACCATCACACGTCAGAGAAGAGAGGAAACCAGCGGGAGATGATTTACCTCTTTATAAGAACGCAAAGATTATATTTAGTTCTTGTTTGTTTGTATTTTGATTGGATTTTCATTCTCTCTGTTTCTCAACCCCAAGTTATGACTTCGTCAACGAAGTTGGGGGGAGGTTATTATCTATCAGAGTCTGCTTTTCTACAAGATATGAAAAAATTGATGATGATATTTTAGTGAAATGTTGGACAGATCCAAGTATATTTGATTAAATTTTGAGACGGATCGGGGTGGCGAGTCCGGATTTTTTTTTTCCTCGGGCCTCCAAACTTTATGAGTATTAAAACATAGCCTGGACAGTAGATTTAATAATAATAATAATAATAATAATAATAATAATAATAATAATAATAATAATAATAGATTATTCATTTTCCCCACCAGCAAAGTCTGACAGAGTTCATGTCATCTCTCAGCCTGGAAGATTTCTTGCAGATCTGTTAACTGTGGAGATTAGTTTAAGCGTGGGGAGTGATTCGTTAAGGTATCTTGTGCCATAACTACGTCCGAAAGGGAACGTTGACCAAAAATTCTCAAGTGTCGAATTGTCTTGTTTTCTACATCGAAAGGTTTTCCTTCGGCAGAAACGTATGTCTGTCACACCCGATCTTTTATCCTTTGCCGTTTTCTTTCCCCGCTCTGAACTCACCTACTGAACGACGGGAAGATGCCCTCCAATTGAAAAAGATCACCTTGGAGATCTTGCAGTTCTGAGGAAGTAGCTTGTTTCGATCCTGGCATTCGTATGCACCTGTTGACAACACCTGTATTATGTGGGCTAATGGCAACGTTGATAAATTCTACGGAAAAGAAGCATCTTGTTTTATTTTTTTTTTTCAGATCTTTATGATGCTGACTGAAAACTTCCACATATTTTCCTATCGCGTAGAACGTGTATATTTAAGGCGTCTAATCGTCCCACATTATTTAAAGACCATAGAATGACAAGGCTAATGTTCATCCTTTTCCTTATATGCCTTCAGATATATGTACTTATAACTAATCAGATGTACTCTTACAATATTTTTTTTCTAAATTTTATAGAATTCACCATGATAATAATGTCTAATACATATATATATATATATATATATATATATATATATATATATATATATATATATATATATATATATATACTGTATATGTGTGTGTGCGTGTGTGTGTGTAAGGAGAGAGAGAGAAAGAGAGAGAGAGAGAGAATAAACACCTGTAAGTTTTTTTACGATGTCTGTAGATGTGGATAGTCCAATTTCCCATGCAAAAAGAGATATGAATGACCTAAGTCTACGTCTTCTATACCTTCATCGTGAAATATAGTGATATTAACAAGTTAATTATCAAATGAAGAATAGTGTGTTTTTCTTTGTAAGGAAGAAGTAACTAGAAATTATTTTCTGTAACTGATGCTAGGGACCTTTTCTATAGGTATCCCAAACAATGATTGAAGTGGATGCTAGTCAAGAGGACTCCAAGGCCAATTTCATTGTAAGTTTGTTTTATGGCGAATTGTAGTCCCGAAACTGCCTCTTCTTTCATTTTTTTTCTGCATTTCGTGCATGTACTTTTTTGTTTAACCTAGTTGTTATTGTTCTTCCGATTTTAAATGGAAACAGTCAGTAACGGGAAAAAGGACTTAATGGGGAAACTTAGCGTTGCTTTTAGGGAGATAACATATCATTGGAATGAACAATAAAGCTGAAGTTTGATTGTCATCTTCCCAGTTGTTAAGAAATTATCCATTTAAATAGCGATGCGCAACGTTTGTTTACTCAGAGTCAAGTTTTGTAATATCTATAAATACGCTGTGACCCTGTTCTGTATTTGTTTATTTTGACTTATCAAGTGCATCTGAAATTTGTACAGTTTATTTTGTCATTTGTGTATATATATTTGCGTTTTTTCAATTGTTTATTTTAGCATAGATAAGTTATGATAAAATGTTCTGATTGTGGCCGCGTTTTTGTTTGTGTTTTTAAGTGAAAAGAAGTTTTGCTGAAAATAAATTTCGAAAATAGTATATTTGATTTCATTTGTAAGGGAGATCTTCCAGTGCTCTCACTTTCTTTTCTAGAACACAATCAGATTCTTAGTATCACCAATATAATTCAGTAATATTACGCTGTCTTGTGAATAATAATAGAGTGGCAAATTGATTCATAAAAGAGTGAGAAGTTTTTATAAATTTTAAACAACCGGATCCGTTGGCTCTTCAGTGGCTGTTCGTCTTTTTCGTTCGATTGTCTGGCGGAACTTTTTAATTAGGTTATATTTCTTTTCCTTGATTCCTCGCAGTGAAGAAATACTAGGAAGGATGTAGGATAATGAAGATTATTTGCTCGTGTCTCATGTGTGTGTGAGTTTTGTATCATTTGGAAAAGTTTAGTGAGTATTGTATCTCTCTCTCTCTCTCTCTCTCTCTCTCTCTCTCTCTCTCTCTCTCTCTCTCTCTCTCTCTCTCTCTTTGTTTTAGTGGTTCCCATATGTATGGGATGTGCATGCGCAAATATCGTTCATACAGGATCCTACGATATGCAGTGTTTTAAGTATCAGATAGTGTATACTTTTTATATAGTGTTCGGAACTTTTTTTTATTTTGATCTGGATTATTTGCGTAACATATTATTATTATTATTATTATTATTATTATTATTATTATTATTATTATTATTATTATTACCGATGCTATTGTGTTTTCATATAAGTTCTTGCAAAATTTGAACTTTTTATTCCATTATTTATTTCATAATTATTTTCATTGTTGTTATCCCGTCAGCATGAGAAGACCCTTCTTAAAACCCTAACCTTATGTTTTTCAAGTTACATAAACATTTATCCGTGTTGTATTTTTTCATATATTTGTTTCGTTTGTTTATTTAATTCTTTTTCCCATTGTTACATATTGTAGCAAATTCCGTGCATGTGCTGTTCTGTGAAAAAAAAAGTCTAGGCCATTTAATTTACCTTTTTCTTGATTTCAGATGCCATTAGCCCGCCTGGTTTGTTTTGATTGGTTAAATGCCTTTTTATGTATAAAGTTACTTTTCTCACTTATGTAGACTTATGCTTAGTTACCATGGTTTTCAGCCTGCCCATAATACAGTGTCGTAAGGTGATTGTATTCAGTTACTGGAGCTTGTTTGAGAGCCCTCCGAATTTGTAATTAGTCTACAAGATGCATGTCCTCTGTTGCAATGGGACTTTTTGCATTGTAGTTTTAGGATTAGTGTTCGTTCGGTTAACCAGACTTGTGAACATCAAACAAGACTTTCACGATTGGCCAAGGTTTATGAAATGGCTGTTTTTCATATTTCAAAACTGAGCAGTTTAAAGCCATGAATTTTTTTTTATATGGTCATTATAAATGTCGTATCCAAAGTTACTTATTTGAAAGTTGTTGGTCAGTCTTTGGTATTTTCAAATTGCAGTATGAATATAAAGACAGTTTGCTTTTATTTATGAAATATATAATTCAGATACATGGTAATTGTATTGTTTATTTTGACTTCCTATACGAACTCAGATACTGAACGTGTTAAACCTTGGTCGCTCTCGAACTTATGATAAATTTGCTGAGTGCCAGTGCCGATATAACGTCCTATTTTGTTCCGCAGGAGGGATACATCAGTGGTGATTCTCCGCACCCAGTCTATCTTGTCTCAAGCGTGGGTGGTGTTGGAAGTGCCGGCACAATCACCTCTGGGAATTCCACGCCGTCACACGATGTCAAAATCGAAGAAGAAGACCCCTTGGACGAAAGCTCTTTCAGCGATGACCCTGCGTTCTCGTCCACTAAAAATGACGAGGAGAATTTGGTGAGTTCCTCTGTCGCGTGGTCAGCACCCGCACTAGAGGTTCTCTTCAGTATCGTCTCTCTTTGTTGTTGTTGGTTTGTGGCTAGAGGTACTCTTTCGAAGGTTTGGCAGGTGTTAAATGATGTACTATCCTGTTTTCTTCATTTGCTGAGAGATTCTTCCATCATAAGTTTGGGTTAAATGTTTATTGTGCGCTTTATAAAAATGATTTAGTGTAAGACCAAAGTGAACAGTAATCTCCAGTTGCATTGTCTGAATTGATAATAGCACTAGATTGTTTCTGTGCAGTTGCTTCGAAGCGCTTAGTAAACATGTTTAAACCTTTGGCATTATTTTGTTCAGCTGAGCTCATCATTATTGAATACTTTAGGGAAGATATTTTCCCACCTACCGTAGCTATGATGGAAAAATAATGAAAAGGCCCTCTTTTTGTCCATGGCATTTGTGTTGTACTTGAATTCTGAGTCTCTTGTTAGCATGGTTGAGTGGATGGTTCAATTTTACACGGAAGATTTGTCTGTTTTATTTCAAGTTTATGTAGATAATTAGTAAACAAATTTGTCTATGTTTTTGTACCTCTCTGCCAATGTTGCCTGAGCACCAGGTGTTGCAAATAAGCATTATTGCTTCACAAATGAACAAGTAATGTTAGATTGCACAAAAGAATATGTATTTTATGCACAATTACTTGCTTTCTGCACCAAGATATTTGCATGCATTTTTTTTTATAAATTGCAGAATTGCTACATTTTATAGTCTGTTGAAATCCACTGGGAACGTCTTGTGGACTTAAAAATTTAGGTTAGAATATGGAAATTTTTCTTCTTATTTAGAATTTTATTAAGCTTATGTTCCTTTTCACTAAAACCAACTGTTGTTGAAGGAGGCCAGTACCTATTGAAATTCAGATCATATGTAATGAAAGGTAATTACTTGGTTCATTGAATGTTTCCTCCAAGGAAACACGGACCTTTTGGAACTTTCTAGTGACATGCCACCTTTGTACATACTAGTAACATCACTTATGCGAATTACCTCTTGGTGTGTCATCATAACGTTCACCTTTGCAACTCATGTTGAGTAAATGATATGATGCTTGAAACTTTATGGTGTTTTGAGTTCAGCATGAATATAAAAATATAAATGTTGCTCAGAATTTTGAAGGATTTTATATTTGGCTTGCATCTTATTATTATTATTTTTTTTTTGAAGATTGCTATCGTGTGTGTTTTGATCAGTAAGGAAAGAAATGATAAGTTGACGTATATGATGGACCTTATTTTTTCCTGTTTGCTGTTGGCCATGTAGTCAAAAATTTGTAAGGACTGGTTTCAGAAGAATTGTCAGAATTATATATGACAGGACTCATGCTTAAAAACATTTCTAAAGGAGCCAAGTTGTATAATACCACTAATATTTCCAGCTGGGGGTTATCCATGTTTACTCTTCTACTCTCTAACCTCCCGCTTTGCTTATATAGTTCCAATGACTGACTTCAGTAGGATATCAACATCTAACACTATCATGCAGGGTTTTTTTTTGGCATATATGAAGACCAAAATAAGCAACAAAATGATAATTCAAGACTTTTCCCTAAATAGCAGTTCACTTTCACTTATTAAGATTTGATGGTTTGGAGGTACATCAAATGTCTATTAGGAGCAGGCCAGTGTGAAAATTATGAGCAGAAAATGTGTAAGACCAGAAAAACACGAGAGCACCCAGAAGGATCTACATTGTTAATGGTCTTGTTGCACAAGTGTTTGTACAATTTTATGGAATAAGGGAAGGTGGTGTAGTAATTTGCTACACCCTGGATAGTTTGATTTTTCAGAGAATGCCTTAAGGCTTTCCAACTTTTATTAATCAGGGTGGCCAGTAATAAATTGCTCTTGTTTCATGGATTGAAAACTGTAAAGTGGCACTGTCTAGATGGTGTCTCAAATCTTTTTTTTTTTCACAGCTGAGAGTTCCATGTGAATATCTATGCATCTCTTGCTTTAACACTCCGGTGTGCTTCTTTGAATGTAACAACGAACTCCCATGCCCTCTTGGCTGGAAGGCTAGCCTCCAGCAACTTAACTTTTTTTGGAACTGGCCTTTTTCAAGCTAGGTATTGTTTAAACCTCCACTTAGGTCTGATCATCAAACAACTCATTTTAATTACTAGAAGAAAATGATTGAGTCCTGGTTTGTTTTTATTGAGATCCTTATACTTGCAAGGTACCATTTAAAGAACTCGGAGACTCCTCTTGCACTGTATCTTCCACGTTCATGTGTGCATTAGATGAAAGCAGAGGAGTCACAGATAAATAGCTGAGTAGAGAGGAAAAACGTGTATTGGGTTTATCCATTAAAGGAACTCCAGAATTCCTGCTGATAACATGACTGCCTGCCACTGGGGAGCACGTGGACCAGTCCAGACACCTTTGTCACATGGGCAGGACAGCATTTGAAGCTGTTGAGAATCCCAGAGGAGAAAGTTTCCAACAGTGGTAAATATTGGAGGAGAAACTAGACTGTTCACTTATAACAGTACCATATATAGTCTTCCTATTTTTTTATGCTAGAACTCAGAAACTCCAACCAGCTTGAAGACTTCTTGTCCAGAGTAGGGTCCATAGACGCAACTACAAACGAAAGGACTTGAGTTCATAATCAAGTCTTTAGTTCATAATTTTTCAGGAACCCTGTAGGTGGCATTCAGTTCATCTACAAGTTACTTTGGTGTGTTCCTTGGTGTGTTTCATATGTTTGCAGCTTTAGTGCTGTTCTTGATTTGTAATGCAGAATGCATAAGTACAGTAAATCTAAATACTGTACTTCCCCAGAGGAAGCTGACGGACATTTTTTCAGACAGGAAAGGATTTTGTTCATGATTCATGATATATTTTATAGGCTTCAAGTTCCAGTTTTAATGTAACATTGAAATTTATTAGAGAAAATTAGGTAGTTAATCATTAGTGTTGTTACTGGTACAGTACTTATTTGTAATACATAGTTGATAAATGTTTCAGAAATATTGTTGATCCCCACAACATTTTAGGATTAAAATGAAAAGACCATCAATCATACAATTGTATGGCTTCCCTTGTGAAATTATGATAATTTTCTGTTGTTTTGTATGTTGTTTTAATACTTAAATCTTATAGACATTTCAGAAATATTGCAGAAGTTGGTCTTCAGTACATTTGGCACTTAAATAAAAATGTATTTTTGTTCTTGTGAAATTACGCTAATGTACATGAAATGTTTTTTGTCCACTGACGTACTCAGTGTCTAGGGAACCATGTATATAGTGTTTTAGGAAAGTGGAGTTTACAGAGTTCATTTGTTGAAATGTAATTTTCTGGTTGTTATCTAACTAATGTTAAAGAACCTCATGATTAACTTGAATGATACTTACAAGTTCATCAATGATTTGTTAAATGCTGAAGATAGGGCATTAGATATTTTCTTTAATCGGAAAAGTTACACATTTTAACTAACAATGGATCAGAATCTCGAGATTTAGAACTGTTTGGCATTCAAATAGGTAGTAAATTACAGTACTTACAAGTTTTAGCAAGTTAGAAAACAGCTACTTTTTCATTCCCAATAGACTTTTTTTATGATTTAAAAATGTTTTCATTGTGCCTTCATTAGGTGAAATGAGGGTGAGCCGCATATATTTTACAGTGTAGTGTATTCAGAAACCTTAGAATTATTATGCAGACTATGAAATTATATCATACAATTTAGAACAAGAAACCGCTTCAAGATATCAGTTTAAAAAATACAGTATCCAAAATCTGACTTGATTTGTTCAGAAGCAAACATTTTTTGTACATTTTTTAAAGGAAATATGTTGGTGAGCTGATCGAACTTGGCGTATTCATTACCGATTAGTCTGAAATTATATAAATTGATATAGGAGATTCTTGACCAAATATTTTACCAAGATGTTTTCTAAAGACTTTTTAATGTAATACTAGGAGAGACAAGAAAAGTTATAATAAGTATCTTCTTCAGTCTGAAAATTAAGTTGCAGAGGATCATATGGGGGTGAAAATTTAATGTGAAATGTTCAGAATTTATATAAAGCAATTGTCCTGGAGACATGCAGCATTTGTCATAGATATACAGTACACTGTATATCTACAGTAATAGGATCTACAGTAATAGGATCAGTGATATCACTTGTACATACTGTATTGTCTTTCTGCGATTTATGGGGTAAATCTGCCCCTCTCTTAGTTCTTGCTGTCAGGTTATGTCTTGATTGACCAGGAGGCTGGGAAACTTGCATGAATTCATGTTGCTAGTTATGCATGTGGTATGTCTGCATATTTTACTTCTTGCTTGATTTCAGGTTTATTTTGACTTAACCGTGAGCCTTTCCTATTATGTGTATTTCTTACACAGTTTCACGCAAAATCTTTTGATGTGCTTGTGCCGGCTCAGGGATGTATAATGAAAGGTTTATATTGTCAAGCACGAGTTTAGAAAATTAAAAGACTGACAGTGTTGGAGTCAAATTTTAGGCAGTGAAATTGCTGAAATATTAATACTGTAGAAGTAATGGGGTTAGACTTGAATGCCGTCTTACAACTATTTCATATTTTCCAGATTTGGAATGATTTACCAGGAGCAATCGGCTCTTCAATCTTAATATCACATTTGGCATGTTAAGATCTTTTTCATTGTCATTTTTGAACTAATGAGGTTAGTCATGAAAATATAAATTTGAACTCCAAGTCACAGAATGAAAAGTTAGATTCTAAAGTTTTTCTCTTGATATAAGAATTTTGAATTGCTATTTGGTATTTTTAACCTGTATCAAACTGACGTAGCCGTATCAGCAATCGTTTTTCCGTAATATAATGAATTAATGCCCTCCTGAAGGCTGATTTAACTTTTAAATGGGAGTAGCATGGTTGATCAAGAAAGATGTTAGTTTGTTTATTGAAAACTAGAAGAATATCTGATGATGTAATTTCAATTGAAAAACCAATTGATGCATAGTTTTAAAGTTAGGTTGGTATGGTTGAATTTTCTTTCAGCATGTTAGTAAAGATATGGAAACTGGGATATTTTGAAAGTTGTCTTTTTAACGTTGATCAAAAAGAATAGCTCAAATCCATCAATACTTCAAACTGTTCTAAAAGTGCATCTAGGTAGCTGCCTATTTTGATAGTTCAAAACACAAAAAAAGCACTCTAAAAATGCTTATACCTGAATATTTTAATATTTTTATCAAAAAAAGTGCATATAGTCACGAAAATGATATGAAAATACAGTAATTTGTGAATATTTCTGTATGAAAAATACCGCGAATAGGCGAATTTTCCACGAATAATGTGTACAGTATACTGTACTGTACTGTATATGTTCAACAGAGAAATGTGCGAATAGTTGAAGCCGCGAATCTGGAAGTGCGAATAGGCAGGTCCACTGTAGAATTTGTGACATAGCAGGCACTGGTCATTCACCTCTTTATTACAATGCTGTTTCAGCACAATGAAGTAGATTACCAGGCTTGTTGGTACAAATATTGCATGTGCAGCTAAAAGTTGCTTTTGAAATTTTTAGGCAAAAGTTCATCTTGTGCTTGAGCAAGTGTGCCAAAGAGTGTATTTCCTTTTATGCTTTGTAGTGTTGCATTTGTTGTTTTAAGTGATTTTATTACATTGTCTTTAATGACATTGGTCACCCTTTTATTTTACATTAATTATGATTGTACTAGTGAATGTTGTTGATGGAAGATTGACAAAAATATTAAATACAGTAAGTTGCTTTGATAGAATTAGACTAACTAATTAATATTTCTGTTAAATTAATTTTTGATCAGTATTGAATATTTAAATCACATAGATGTACAGTAGTTTAGAATAACTAACAATCCATTCAAATGCAAAAATTTAATATCTACTACAGGATTACAATGTTGAATGCATGTTTGTTTTCTCTCCTTTTGGTTTTGAAAGAAATTTACAAAATTACCGGTAAAGAGAATCAAAGTTTCCTCTCTCTCTCTCTCTCTCTCTCTCTCTCTCTCTCTCTCTCTCTCTCTCTCTCTCTCTCTCTCTCTTGTTCCTTTGCATTGTATCTTATTAAAAAACTTATTAAAAATATCTATTTTAGTAGTCCTCAAGAGTAAAAAACCATTTGGAGAGAGAACAATTTTAGTTTTGGCATAAATATGGGTAGTGACTCTGGCAGTGGTTACAGGCGACGAGCTATGGGGACGACCTGCTAGGGCTGGCCAAGGACAAGCTAACATATCCCTGTCGCTACTGTGGAAAGCGATTCACACAAACGGGTACTTGCCGTCGACATGAGCGCCTCCATACTGCTCCCAACAGTTTCAAGTGTCCATTTTGTCAGAAGGGTTTCAACCGCAAATATCGCCTGAAGGAGCACATCTTGGCCTCACACCCACAGCAAAATGATGAGGGTGATCTCTCACTCATCATCAACACTTCTGCCACCACTATGGCGTGAGGGCATCATGCTGGTGCTGGATCTGTGGAAGGGATGGGTGTTGTAAATGGTGTGGGAGGAGACCGTTTCTTCCTGTTAATATTGGGAAGGTAGCTTGACCACGTGGGAAGAAGATTAGAAGGGACTAGAGATTATTTTGGAATTATTCCTACTGTTTCTACCTTCATGAAAAAGCTTGCCACAGGGTCTTAGTACTCATTTGCCTGAGGCTGTAATGTAATTTTTGTGGCATGTTTATATTAACGTAATATAATCATTATTTTTATTACTGTTATTTTGTTGCATTCCATGCTACATTCCTCAGCATTTTGTCATCATTCCAGAATCAGTACAGGTTAAATGCTAGTACCAATGATTTTATAACTAACCATAATTACTAACATTTGTAATTAACCATACTAACCCCTGAGTTCAAACAAGTCATAGATATATTTTGTGTATTTATCAATTATGAGGAATATATTGATAACTTATTCAGTGTTTGAGTCAGCAGTATGTACTTAAGTTGTAATGAAAGATCTGAGTCAGGTCACTGGCCCCAAAGACTTCTAAACCAAAGTTTTTGTACTTATGGAAGAAATGCATTACATATGTCCCATGAGGATACTGTATTATGTTTTATTAAATTATCTTAGTTTTCTTAGGTAAGGCTTGTTCACTGTGTAATGATATGTTTATTGTATTTATTGACCTCCTTTTCTATGACACAAACTGTGATAGGAGAATCTTTAATTAGTCAGTAAGCTGGCGCACTCCTTTTTATTGCATTATTTTGTGTTGTTAAAGATTTATTTTGTATTTTGCTCTTCCATGACAAGGAAATGGAATTGCTCATTTCATAATGACAGTAGATTTAGGATCCAAGAATTACAAAACTGACATTACTTTTCATATTGGATTTAAACTTGTATCTTTCATAGATTGCCCAAATCTACTGGAGTTTATTATTTTTTTGTTTAAATATAATATATTTAGTACCTCGTAACTCATGTCTGCGGTGTTTCCAGAAATGAAGTAGCCTTCTGTACTATATAAAATGATGTAATACATGCATCCAGTGTTGTAGGGATATGGCACTGCATAGCAGATTTTCACAACGAATTGTTTACAATAAATATCATGAATCTGAATATGTATAGATTTTACAGTATTGCTTATCAGTTAGATTGTTTTCTAACAGTCTGTATGCAGTATAATAATTTTCTCTAGCTTTATTGGACATTCATCACTAGTCAATACTGTGTACCACATTCATAACTTATTTTCCCAGCAATCTCGAGACAGGAAATTGTTGCTTTAGAAGTTTGTGTAATAGCGATTAATTAATGTGCAATTTAGTTTAAGTAGATTTATGATGTGTACAAAAAGCATTTATTAGTACAATTGGTCTTCGTAGCCTTATTGAAAATACTAAAAACTGTATTTTTCTTTTCTTAAAACTGTCAGAAATTGTAAACGAAATGATGTGATATAACAGAGCATGATGTTAATAACATGTCATTGTAAGTTTTTCATTCAATGTCTTATTCATTGCATCATATCATCACCCATTTTATATCCTTTACTCCTGGACACATATTCATCATTTAGACTTTTATGTAGAATATAGTGCTTACTGTATCAAAAGTTCCTAATCAGATTACAGTAAATTATAAGATTTGTACTTAACTTTTATATGCCCGTTGCTTTAAGAGGAAGAAAAAAGTTATCTTGGAGATTATTTTCTTTTTGTAAGAGTAGATTTCATGAATCAATAACAGACAGTAAGTAGATACATATTTTCATTTTGGTGGAACTTGGATTTGTATTTAACACCTTCCAAAAATTTTTATAATCTTTCCTCTTATACAATGCAAGTGTAATCTTTTCAACACTGTGTTAAATGCCATTCTTTCACCTTCCACCATAATTTTATTTCCTCATTAGGCCATAGAAAGGTCAAGTTTTTTAGTTGTATATCTCATTGGCTTGTGCATAAAAATTTTATGTTGAATAGATTACCAAAGAATATCCTTTATAGTTTTAGTTTTATTCAGGATACAGTACCACACCTTTACTTTATTTTCTTTCATCAAGACATGATAGAAATTATTTGTTGAAAGTTACACATTCTCATAAGTAATCATTCACTCAAATACACATACTATTTATGGATGAAGTAATCATTCACTCAAATACACATACTATTTATGGATGAGTATTGTCATTCATTGACAAACACCCTTGTTTAATTTATGATAAGGTACTAAAAGTAGCTATTCATTTCTCTCATTACTGACCATAACCAATTGATAATTACTGTATGTGAATCTGTTTCATTGGAAGTAACTACTTTATCTGTATTATTTAATTAAAGTTTTCCATCTGTTGATAAAATCTTTCAAAACAAGATTATAATACATATATACTCCTTACATTGCAAAATGAACAAACCTTTATTTGATCACGGTTTACTAACTCCCAGAAAACAATCAATATTTAATTTTGATTTCTCTTACAGACAAATTTCTTGGACACATCATGACACATCACCAGCTTTATTTTTTTCCTTCAGTATTTCATGATTCATTTCCCTCATCTTTATTTTTTCTCCTTGATTTTTGTGAGATATTTATGTCGCTTGCATCATATTCGTTTGGATTTCATGAAATATCCTTCAGACATCCTTTTGACGTTCCTTAATGAACCGCAGACAGTGAGTATGTGTTTATGTATACTGTCAGGCTCAAGACACCTGGCAAAGAAGTATTACTATATTGCATTTTGTTGCTTTTGTTAACAAAGCATTTAGATTGTGTCGAGTCAGGTTGTTATAATATGTTATTTGTTTTAGTTTTAATGGAGCATTTCTTTAGTTGTTATGCAGTTTGGTTTAGCTATTGATAATATCTTAATGAAGGAGTAGGATTCTCGCAGAGAGGGAGTGCCTGATCTCCCTCACTGGAGGAAGCTACTCCAAAGGTTCTCCTTAAGCACAAGGTGTGCGAATTTTCCTGTACCCCAAAAAGCCATGATATTTTGCTTTGTATGGATGTAAGTTATTGTACATTAGCATGCAGTACCTTAACTGCAATTTTATTGTGAAATTCATAAGCAAAATCTTATGTTTAATTATTTATAAGAGAAGAGTGAACATCATCCTGAAGCAGGCAGAAATCTTTTGTTTGATAGTAGGTGCATTCTGATCTCCACCAGAGAAGAAGAAGACAGCTGCTGTTAGAAGTAACAGGTAAATTCGTCCTCCTCGCAACATTTGTATAGTCGCACCAGTCTCAGTTTGCACCTGTTAATTTAAGAGTTTCAAATTGCACCCTTTCTAAGTCACCGATCTCAGTTTCAGTCAGTGAGGGTTATACAGGCAAGCATAGGGGAGAGTGAAGGCAGTTTCTGTGTTTGTGTAGCTTATATTTGTCCAGCTCAGTTTGAATACGCAGAGGATTTAGCTTACAGAGAATCTAATACTCTGCTCCTGTGCCTGATGCTGTGGATCTTCCTGGGGTTTTATTTATTATGAAAACTTTATTTTCATTTTCATCATTGCTTTATGATGTTTGGTATAGGTTGGGAATACAATGTTAGTCTCGTGAAACTGTGAAATGAATAAGATGGGTTAATGAAGAGAGCCCAGCTGAGGCTAGGATTATGAATGTAGGCTGGATAACTTACGGCCTATTTACTACACACTCACGCTGCCTTGGTATTTAACCAACCTTTATACGAGTTTACACTGGTTGTCACAGAAGTTCCTTAGGTAATAAGTTCACCATAAGTGTAATGACTGATATTTGAATAGGTAAAGAAATAGATGTCAGCAGTAGTGAAAGTGACTTGTACTGGACATAAGCATCTTGCTTCTTGGTGCAGTCATGCTCCTAGGTCACTATGTTTGGAACTACAAACTGAGTTTGAGAGCAAAGTCTTAAAAACATTGTATGCATGTCATGATAAATACTGTTCTATTGCTGCCACAAGTAGAGGCTGCTGTATTTGCTAATGCATGTTTGATTGAGAGTCTATTTTGTGTACTTAGCCAGTGGAAGAGACGTGATTAAATCCACACAAGACACGTCCTGCTCAACTATTGTAGTGACACAATCCCAAATAATCCACTATTCTCTTGCACTATGTACTAGGCTTTGGGTAATGTACTTAAGAAGGCTGGTATCAGCAAAACACGATTGTTTTGTATTTTTATTTTATTTTTTCAACATCTAAGGACTCGACATACTGCAAAGGAGAATAGTGGCATATGGCCTCAGGTTACTGCAGGCAACTGTTTGCTCCAGATTGTGGTTTTCCTTTTTTTATCATTGTATTACATATATGTAGGTTGCCTGGAATTGTTAGGTATTAGTTATTTTGATACTGGAGTAAAAGAATCTCAAAGCAGAAATTATTTTGAGTGACCAATAAAATAAAGATATTGGTTTTTGTCACGTAAAGTAGCTTGTGGTTCATGTGTAAGGTGTGCAGTTTATTGATCTAAGCATGAATTGGGTTTTTATTTCTGTTCAACAGTATAATTAAGTATATCAGTAGTTCTTTATAAATAGAAATTTTGTAAAGGAAGAAATGTTTATAATTTCTTGAAAGTTATGCAACTTAAAAAAGATGGTAAAATATGTATAATTTTGATATTTTACATTTTATGTTAGTTGTTCCTTTTTTTCTATGATATGATTCCATTTCTAGCATCATGAGAATCTTGAGAATTATAAGTAGGCCTCGGTTGAACTGAATGAAAAGTAGAAGTATATGTTTTTATTAAATATTTCTTAAAATATTTAGCTGGTATTATTTATACTTAAATTACAAAACATATGGAATCTTGATTTTTCCTTTTCCATGAAATGTGATGAGTCGATCAAAATTCTGACTATGGCCTCAACAGTACTGTACTACAGTATTTTCTCACACAGCTTTTATTTTTTTAAATTTTCACTTGTTCTCTTGATTTTTTTTCACAAGAACAAACATCAAAGTTAGGTCTAGCATAGTTGCAGAATTTTACAACAGAACCAGTATATGTCTATAAAAGGGCTTAAAAGCAAATCTTAGTTCACATATTTTTCAATTTTATTTGGATATCACATTTTTTCTTATTTTCTCGTGTATGCATTTTGTAAATCTTTGAAAAATTAAAGACAAATTTGTTCTTTTGCATTCATGGGAAGTGAAATCGTTTTTACACATGGCTTATCTCATTTTGACAATATTTTTAATGTTCTTTGGATAACTCTTTAATGTAAAAACTGCTTTTATGTTGCCACAGGTTTTATTTGAATTTTTCCCCTGACCCCTCATAATATATCTTATCATGGATTACAGTAAGCCCCAGCCTGATTTGTTAGTAACATAATTTTCAAGTCTATAATCTGCAGACCACTTTGACAAAGTATAGTTTAGATTCAGTTTTAATAATCAAGACCCATAGAACCTCTGCCCCAGGTATGATAAAATACATATTGTTGCCAAATACTTTTCAAATTTGTTTTCTGTCAGAGGAATGTAAATTTTTGCTCATAAATCAAATATAAATTGTATATTACATTCAAAATAGTAATTCATTACTGGATACTGCTTACTTTATACCTCAGCTGTAGAGGTCATGTTCATGAATTTTTAAGGAGAATTTGTGCTATTCAGATTTTTGGTAATAATTTATCTATAAAAATCGTACCATTTTTCCAAATGGTAGTGATCACAATTTTTTTTTATTTTCAAAATCTAGAAACTTGAAAATATCCTTTTGTGTCCATGTAATGGTGTTTGTTATTTTTATAAGGTTTCAAGGAAATATATTTATCTCTTGATGGGCTCTTATTTCCCCCATCTTCTCTTGTTTCTCAAGTATAGGTACTGTAAAATTATATTTACAGTACTAAAATTATGTTGTTGGGGAAGAAATTCTGTACATCAACATCTGTTCCCTTCAGTAGAATCATGTTTTTATGTTCTTAATGCAAGCCATACATGTGTAATGAAATTTATGTAGACAAACCATTCAAATTAACAAAAATTTATATATATATTACAGTACCATATAACAAATTTTATGCATATTTTACATTATTATTGCGTATTTTAATAAGACCTTATAGTAAAAGAATTGCAGTTCTCATAGAGCTGGTCTAATAAATTCTTATAAGTAAGTATAGCTTGTAATTTTGAAATAAAGTTGAGAATCTTAATTCAGTGGTCTGGTAAGCTGTTTTATAATAATCCATAAAATCAGATAAGTGATTGATTCTTATCTAACTTCAATTCAAGCTTAGACCTTAAACCTTATGTGGCAGCTTTTAACTGGTTTCAAACAACCAAAGAAAATTTGTTCAGTTCTGTTGTGCAGGGTACTCATTTATGGCTTATTTTGTTTATTCAGAAAGATTCTTTCTCATACCTCTGATGATCCTGTTTTAACACTAAGATCAGAATGTTCCTTCAGATTTAGAATGACCTGGTTATATTTTGTAAAGCAGATTGAAAGAAAATGGAATTGTAGGAAGTCCTGTTGGCCATATGGATAATAGTTTGTAATCAACATTTCTGAGAGAAGAATAAACTGTGCTTCCAGGAGCTAATTTTGGTTTTATTATTTCCGTCGTATTTAACTGTGAATTATTTTTTCCACTGTGTTAGATTTTTCCATTTTTAGGGTAATAATACTGCTCTTGGTACATGAAGAATTCTTGTCAACCATCAGTATGTGTTGGTGTAATTTCTACTTGTTAGTAATGTAACTAGATTTAGCTACAAACAATCTTCCCTTTGACATGGTTGAAGTAAATGAGACACAAGTTTGACAGCATTTTCAAATTGAGACCACCCATAACATAAAGCCTTTAATTTATTTCACTACCATTTACTGTACTTCATATGCAACATTTGCCCAGAGGTAGGAGTTTGACCTCATAAGGTGTCACCATCTTACCAAGACCAGTACACTGCATCCAGCAAGGATTAGACCTCCTTTAAATCTCTGCTTATTTTCAGCTTTCCCATCTTGCCCTTTAGCTGACATCCTGTTCATTACCACAATAAAGAAACTAAGTTTCAACTACTTACTGGTCTTCATGAAGGCTGGAGTAGGATGGCCATGAATGAATTGATAGGCCAATACTATACTGTAGCAAGGATAATGTACTTTTTAAGGTCTTGAATCTCCTAACAATAATATGGTTATCTGCTTTGGGTGAGCTTGAAAACTCCAACTATGAAGGACCTCCTCTGTAGAATGTGGATGTCAGGAGTAGATGATGTTGACAGTTTCTTTGGTTGATACTTTTTGGAGAAACCTTATGATGGGAGATTGTTTCCTTTATTTTTATTTTTTAGTTCTTCACATTGTTATAGTTGCAACCCTTTGGTATTGACCTTTCTGCTAGGGGATGTCTAAGGACCTTATTTCATAATATTTTCAAGATGTTACACAATCTGAAACACATTATTAAATTATGTCTTGTTCACAATGCGCACTCTTCATTTTTGTGAATAGAAGTTCATTTCAGTGTCTTCCAAAACAATCTTATTTCGTAATGGTTGAGAACCTTGCCAGAAATCTGGCAGTGATAGAATTTTGTGAAGGACAGATTCTTCTATTATTTTTTAATCTTAAAGTTTTTTGTAGACATTGATATTTAAATTCATAAATTAATGCATTATTTGCAATCTGAAACACATTGTTAAATTTGTCTTGTTCACGCTGCATGTTCTTCATTTTGAGTTTTCTGTAAAAGAAAACTGTTGTGCTGGCTTTGTCTGTCAAGCTACACACATCAGATCTTAAACTATGTCTTAGAGGGCTGCAAATTGGTGTGTTGATCATCCACCCTCCAGTCATCAAACATTTCAAATTGCAGCCCTCTGGCTTTAGTAGTTTTTATTTTATTCAAGGTTAAAGTTACTCATAATCATGCATCTGGCAACGATATAGGAAAGGCCACCACCGTCCAGTGGTTAAAGTTTCATGGGCCACGGCTCATACAGCATTATACCGAGACCACCAAAAGATAGATCTATTTTCGGTGGCCTTGATTATATGCTGTAGCAGCTGTACAGAAAACTCGATTACACTGAAGAAACTTTGGCACATTTTTTACTTGTGAATAGAAGTTCATTTCACCATCTCCTAAAACAATCCTGTTCCATGATGGTTGAAAACGAGTTCTGGAAGTCATCCAGTTTTTTCTGCTGTATTAACTTCAGCCAGAAATCTTGCAGTGACAGAATTTTGTGAAAGACAGATTCTTCTATTATTTTTTATTTTAAATTTTTGTGTAGATATTGATTTATAGACTCTCTCAGGCTTGGCAGAGTTGCAGACATCACTACATTAGTGCTTTGGAGCCATATTAACCAAAGTGTAGACAAAAATGCTGAAAAAAGGCAATGACAGGAGTGAGTGTGGACACACCATGGGTTCTACAGTGTGGTGAAGGCATCTTGTAGGATTATTAGGTATAGCATAACAGATTTGTGGGACAAAGGCATGTGGACCCTGAGATGAATTGTAAGTGCTGCTAGCCAAGATGGCAGCTGCACATTGAATTCAATCATTGAGTGAAGCTGGGACAATGAGAAATTGAACTTGTATCTTTACTCCTCCATAACAAGGAATCATGAAGACTAATTTTGGGTCCTGAACTTAGAGTGAATACAACAGCTTTACATACAAGTCAGTGATTATTTAACATCTGAAAAACCCATCGTGTTTAATAAGTGGCAGAGTTTATAGAATAATGAACCTGATAACAATAGACAAAAACAGATCATACCCTTGGTTGAATCGCGGCATTCTTTGAGCCAAAAAGAATGCCATACAGAAGTCCTTTTATCTCTTCTCCAAATGTGGCACAGTCACTTGACCCATGGATACATAATGAATAGCCAACATGTCCTAATCTCAGTATGGAGGGAATGCAGGTCATCACTAATGTTTATACATATATATAAATATATATATATAATATATATATTTCTGGGCTCGACCTGTGTCACCCAGTGAAATTGGTTCCATTTAGCACATTTCTAGGTATAAGAATTGCTATATATACCAGAGAAAAAGCTATCTAGAATGCCAGGGTTACCACCCCCGGAGCGATCACCTATAAACGGTGTCGATATACACTAGGGGTGAGCTTAAACCACTATCACAGGCCTTCGTCCTACAGATCTCTCTATTCTCAAAGTCCCAACTTGAGTGTGCCGTTACAAACCCGTAACCAAGGATACTCACTAGCTCACCCACTAAGCGTCATCACGAGACCGCTACGTCATTCCAATTTTAGCACATCTTGCGAGAACACGTGAAATTTTGCTTAGTGTTTGTGTTCCCTTTTTTAGCAGCTCATCATGTCTTCCAACGAGATTTTCTCACCATCTAAGTTGAGTACTAATTTTGGTTGGATTGTTTGTCTCAGAGGCTACATATTTTAGGTTTTACGAAGAGTTTCGTTACCGTTATACAGGGCTGCGTCATATGAACGCGTGTGCTGTATGTTTGCCTCTTTCCGTTTTTGTCCTCCAATCTCAACCTTTTTGTTTTTATTCTCCTAGTTTTTACATACACTCCTTCTAGTTTGGAGCCTTTGTGGAGAATTTACTGTTTCGCTGGTTGAGGTTAAGATCGTGTTTTTGCCTCTTTGCTATCATGTAGGCAATGGGCCCCCCATTTTCTGACAATAGAATTTGGGTCCCTTTTTATCGGTCTCTCTTCCCCTCCAGCGAACTGGTTCCTTCTCGTTGGTGTAAATTATTTATTCTTGATGTTAGCTGTTATGTACAAGGAAGGATGACATTTATATTCCTAGATTAAGTTTTGCATTCGATTCGGCGTCAGGGAAGCCATTTTGGGTACATGTACCCAAATGCGTCCGAAGCTAAGGCTTATTCCCTGGCCTTCCCTCTCGTCGTATTGATTATGTATGTACTTAGGTATTTAGATATGTTTAATCCTAGGCTACCCCATTTCACGAATGTTTTCTATGGTGTTTTGTTTGTCCCTATTTGGCAGTGTGATTTCTAGACAAGGTAGTTTACTATCTAACTTGCTTAGGCTAAACGTAACAGTGCTCTTACACGATGTTAGGCTACCTAACTCTCCCGACCAGTCCATTAGGTTTGGGAGGTTAGGTTTGCCTTGTATGCAAGTTCCTTTAGCGTGAGGTACCCTCACTGTTTATTTTCCTCCTGTCCAAGTTTTTCTAGTCTTGTGAAGGTGGCTGAGCTAGGACCTAGGTCCTTCTCTCCCCACACCCGTGGCATTCCCCCTGACCTCCCTGACTAGACTAAGGATCTTGGTTTTTGAAAAGTAGGCTACGGCCATTTTACTCCATACTCTCGTGTTTGTAGCCTAGTTATCGTCTTCTTAACTTATTGGTTAGAATTAGTGTCGTCACCTGTGCGTTATCCCAAAAAAGGGGGTAGCCGTTCACTTTCGTTCGGCACCCCCGTAAGGTGATATTTTCAGCGTCTGGAGGGTGCTACCCACCTGACCGGTCGCTGTTCCACCAGGTTTCCGTCACTTACTACCTTTCCCTTACGGGCGGTGTTTCGTTAGCTCGCTTCCAATGGTTTTCTGGTTGGCAGCTGGAGCGTCAAACATTGTTCCGTGAATGCACAGTACCATATAGGATATGTTAGAATTCATCTCCGCCGGTCTAGCCCTGTTTTTCGTTGTTTTTATTCAATTAACACTCCGGTGGTATGAGTCGCGGTTGATAAGGGGCCATACCCCCCTATTCGCCACGGCGAGTACGCCCCATAAATATAAACACAATGAATTTCAGTGGCTATTCACGGCGGAGTACCATAGTGTTCCTGTTTATATCATTTATAATTTCATTAGAACATTCGTCAGTTTAAGCAATTTTCTGCCGGGATCAGTCCCGGAGGGGTATTGCCTTATTTCCTTGTATTGTTTTTAAGCTAATTAAGGATTTCTCTCGTCGCCGGTCCTGTTCCGGCGGCGCTTGTTTTTATGATACTCATATACCATCATTCCGCTTGCAGATGGTGCGTTGTCAGGAACCTGGGTGCTCGGCCGTTCTCCAGCAATTGTTCGGGCACGAAGTGTGCCGCTCACACTCTAGCTGCACAGTGCATGTTGGGGACGTAATTGTTTGGCACCCAGATGGCCGTGAAATTTGTTACGCTCTTTACGGACTGGCGTCCGAGGAGTCGGTAAGTGTTGAGAGTCTACTAACCTGTAGTCTCTTTCGGTATTGATACCTCATATAGAAACATACAATGAGAAGGATGTTTCAGCTAATCCTACCTTCTCTTCCAGTCTAAACCAGTAATCCATGCAGCAGCGCTGTCGTCCCTGAAGTCCTGGGTCGGCGGATTCGGGAGGAATGTTGCGTCTGGCAAACCTTATGTGCTTTCGGAAGAGATCTGTAATCTCCTCTACCCTGGTGCCCGGATCTCCGCCGCATTACCGAGGGAGTTAGCCGCCCCGATCATTGAAAAGATCAGACTTGAAACACAACCCTCCCAAGTCGACACCCTGTGCGGAGAGGTGGCGGAAGAGGTGGCGGCTATTAACATTCATCTGGAGCCTATGGTTGTAGATGTAGATGTCCATCAGGTAGAAGGTAGGGTGGTAAGTGAGGCAGGCGGGGTTAGTTTGGATAATTCCTTTATTAATTCACCCTCTTCTTCTTCCTCTTCCTTCCAGGGATTTCCTGAACCAGCTAACCTTGGGGACAGATCTTGGTCTGTTATGCCCAAGGTAAAATCTTAGAAAAAGAAGGGCTTTCCAAAGCCCTCTAAACCTCTAAGGTCTAATCCGCCAGCTCCCGCTAGGTCGTCACCGGCTCCCAAACCGGTGGCGCCCATATGTAAGGCTACTCCCCCTCATAAGGGGTCGAGGTCCAGAGATTCAAAATCTAAGTCTCCACAGCCTGGTTTTGATTCTGAGGCCTTTCTCGATCTTTGATGCAAAAGATCGACTCAAAAAATGGAAGCTAGGCTAAAAGATCTGGTTACAAGCCTTCAGCCTTCCAGAGAATCAATGCAGTCATTGGCACAGCAGGTGCAGGCCCAGGGAAGCTTGCTCTCCGGGTTCATCCAATCCGGAGCAGCACCTCAGTCCCATGTTGTCCCGGATGCCTCCAAACTGCCCCCCTTTGATAAGGGAAACCCGTGGCGTCTGGCCTTACATGCCCCCCTGCATAACGGCACATTGACCATCGAAGGTTTAGGCACTCGTCGTCTGGAAGAACTGGAGTTCTTTCCAGCCGGCTTAGTACCCCCCTATCCAGGTTTCGCCAGGTTAACAGAAGAAGCCTGGGTTAGGTCTGATAAGGTCCCTAAGGAGACGGTTATCTTCCCAAGGGACCAAGCTCAATCCACCCTGTTGCGCACTCTCACAAGTTGGGAGTGCGAGAACCTGAAACTTACCCCCTTCAAGGGAAGTTTTACTATGTTCTCTGCTGGTGACGCCATTCCAACCCCTTGCACTACTAAAATTACGGAGTTGACCATTCAAGCGGGGCTAGATGGCAAGCCTATGCCTCAACTCCGGGAAACGGATTCTACTTCTCTTCTCTTTCCCGGAGATTCGCAGTGTTGGTTGGGAGCTCCGGCAACCTTTACGGTGGGGAAACTCGACCCCGAGTGTGCCTCCACCCTGTTCAGTGAGCAACTTCCCAAAAATCCGGAAGCTCTGCTCAAAGCAGAATTTGAGGCCAGGTGCAGGTTGAGTCGCTCCCTGCACTCAGTCACCATCTCAGAGGTAACGGCTTTAGCTTTTAATGACGAGCCTTTGTTTCAGGTCGTTACAAAGTCGTTATTGGCTTCCTTCCAATCGGATCTTTATGACTTTGTGATAGCCAGACAGAACTGCAGGAAGTACATCTTTACAGAGGCCACCATCAGGCACGAGCCTAATAGGCTAGTGAGAAGTTCTATCTGGGGACCTAACCTCTTTCCGGAGGATGAGGTCAATAATGTTATGGCGGAGGCTATTAGAGCGAACCAGAGTCTTCGCTCTCATTGGGGCCTTCCCTTCAAGAGAAAATTTTCTGAGACCTCCGGACCTCAACCTAAAGATAGGAAAAGGTTCAGGAGGTTCCAGGGCTTTAAGAGACCTCAAGCCCCGACAGTGCTTCAAGCTGTTCCAGTCTCGCATGTCGGTCAGCCTTCTACATCTAAGGCGCATCCTCAGCAGCAGTTCGTACTGGTGCAACCGACTCAGCATGCTTCCACTGCGCCAACTTTCGTGACGTCCCCAGCTTTCAACGCCTCGTTTGAAAGCTCTGGGACATTTCGAGGCTATAATAGACATGCGAGAGGAAGCAGAGCTAGAACCGCCTACAGAGGTAGGACAGCGTCCAGGTCCCTCTCACGAGGAAGAGGAGGCCGTGGAACCAGAGGAAGCAGGACCTCCCCCAATCAATGAGACACCCCAGGTAGGAGGGAGATTGTATCTCTTCAGGGACCATTGGACCTTCAGCCCGTGGGCCCACAGCATAATCTCGAAAGGTCTGGGATGGAGCTGGAGCAAGGGGCCTCCTCCACCAGTCAGGTTCCTTCAACACCCATCCCAAGACTTACAGGACTTTGCAACAGAACTCCTGCAGAAGAATGCAATAAAGAAAGTCAGACACTTGAAAATTCAAGGCCGTCTGTTCAGTGTTCCGAAGAAGGACTCAGACAAACGAAGAGTAATTCTGGATCTGTCTCGTCTCAATTCATTCATTCAATGCGACAAATTTCGCATGCTTACAATCTCGCAGGTACGGACCCTACTTCCTCGTGGGGCCGTCACCACCTCTATAGATCTTACAGACGCATATTATCACGTCCCGATTGCGAGAAACTTCTCCCCTTACCTGGGATTCAGACTAGGAAAGCAAGCATACTCATTCAGAGTCATGCCATTCGGGCTCAACATAGCGCCCCGAATTTTTACCAAGCTGGCAGAGACAGTAGTCCAAGAGCTGCGGACCCAAGGGATCATGCTGGCCGCGTATCTGGATGATTGGATAATTTGGGCATCCAATGTCAAAGAATGTCAAAGAGCAACTCATATAGTAATCAACTTCTTGGAGTACCTCAGTTTCCAAATAAACAGAAAGAAATCATGCCTAGTTCCAGCAGCTCAATTTCAGTGGCTAGGAATTCATTGGGACCTAAGCACACACAAACTGACACTGCCACCAGCAAAAAGGAAAGAAATAGCCAAAGCTACCAGACAGTTCCTCAAAAACAAACATGCCTCTCGTCGTACCCAGGAAAGGATTCTCGGCTCCCTTCAGTTTGCTTCAGTAACAGACTTGCTGCTGAAAGCCAAACTGAAAGATATAAACAGGGTATGTATGGAAACTTGAGCCAACAGGAGGAGCAGAGACAAGCTGTCTCTGATCCCGCAGATATTGAGGAAAAGGCTTCGACCATGGTCGACAGTCAAGAGTTTGTCGCGGTCAGTACCTCTCCAGTTTCCCCCTCCGTCTCTTGTGATCCATACAGACGCCTCCCTGAGCGGTTGGGGAGGGTATTCCCAACACAAAAAAGTTCAAGGAACGTGGTCGACAGTGTTCCGCCAGTTCCATATCAACATCTTAGAGGCAATGGCAGTGTTCCTAACATTAAAGAAACTTCGTCCAGCCAGACAGGTTCACATCAGGTTGTTGCTGGACAATAAAGTAATAGTACATTGCCTGAACAGAGGAGGCTCCAAGTCGGGCCATATCAATCAAGTGATGATCGCAATTTTCTCCCTAGCAAGGAAACATTGTTGGCACCTGTCAGCCACCCACCTGGCAGGTGTCCGGAATGTCATTGCAGATTCACTGTCCAGGACAACCCCGCTGGAGTCAGAGTGGTCCTTAGACAAGGAGTCGTTCGGGTGGATTTGCCTTCAGGTACCGGGTCTCCAGGTAGACCTGTTTGCCACAGAGAGCAACCACAAACTTCCATGTTACGTGGCTCCCAATCTGGATCCTCTGGCTTATTCCACAGATGCAATGTCAATCGATTGGAACAGGTGGCAAAGGATCTATCTGTTTCCTCCAATAAATTTGTTGATGAAAGTTTTACACAAACTGAGATCATTCAAAGGTCAAGTAGCACTAGTGGCACCCAACTGGCCAAAGAGCAGTTGGTTTCCTTTACTTCTAGAGTTGAAGCTCACTCCCAAACATATCCCCAACCCACAGTTGACACAAGTAGTACAAACTTGGACTGTGTCAGCTTCCTCAAGAATTCTCAGTGCCCTAGCTTTATGGACTTCATGAAATTTGCAGCACAAAAGGACGCTAACATTGACCCTCTTAATACATTATTCATAGAATTTGATAAGAGAGAATCTACCCTCAGACAGTATGACTCAGCAGTTAGGAAGTTAGCATTGTTTTTGAGGGAATCCAAAGCTCATGAAATGACCACGAACCTAGCGTTCTCTTTCTTCAGATCACTGTTCGAGAAAGGAATGGCCACTAGTACTGTTACTACAACAAAATCTGCCTTAAGAAGAATATTTTTACATGGTTTTAATATTAATCTTACAGACTCCTATTTTTCATCAATTCCTAGAGCATGTGCTCGTCTTAGACCAGCAACCCGTCCACACACGGTCTCCTGGTACTTAAATGATGTACTTAAATTGGCATCAGACACTGATAATGTTTTATGTTCATACTTGAGTCTGTTAAGAAAAACATTATTCTTAGTAAGTCTAGCCTCAGGAGCTAGAATTTCTGAACTGTCTGCTCTTTCTAGAGAGCCCAATCATGTTGATTTCCTCCCATCAGGTGAAGTTCTGTTATCCCCGGACCCCAGTTTTTTTTAGCAAAGAACGAAGATCCACAGAATAGATGGTCTCCTTGGAAGATTATTCCTCTTCTACAGGATCCATCCTTGTGCCCAGTCAATGCTTTAAGGGCTTATTTAAATAGGACGTCTAAAAGAACTTCAGGCCCCCTTTTTTTAGGGAAAATGGAGGTAATCTTTCCCTAAAAGCCATCAGGCAACAAATTCTTTATTTCATTAAACAAGCAAACCCGGAATCAGTACCTCGGGTTCATGATGTTCGTGCGGTGGCCATCTCAACTAACTTTTTCCATAATATGAATTTTGATGATCTTAAAAAATATACGGGCTGGAAATCACCAACAGTATTTAAACGCCACTATCTTAAGTCTCTAGAGGCTCTTAAATATTCCACAGTTGCTGCAGGAAGTATTGTCCCTCCTGGTCCAGCTCGGGTTTAATTCATGACTGTTCCTTCCCCCTTTTTATCTGTGAGTATAGTCTCTAGCCTTCCTGTCTCGCCTGCTTGCCCTGCATCTACCCTTAGGTCGGCTTTGCCTCACAGCCTGGCCCATTCACATTCTGCAGTCACCTTGTTGTCAGTCATATTTTGTTAGCCTCAAGTGTCTTGGTTTTATTAATTTTATAAATTTATGAATTTTTATCTGTGTGCCTCTTAGTTTTGGATTTATGGTTGATTTTATGAATGGTCAGCATTAAAACACAGTGAACTTTTCTCTAAGTTTTATTTAGATCCATGGAGTATTCTTTGAGGCGTGCCACCAAGCTCTTCTATGGCTAATTCTCTGTCACTCTTTCACTGGGTGACACAGGTCGAGCCCAGAAAAGGGATTTTGACAAAGGAAAAATCTATTTCTGGGGGAAGACCTGTGTCACCCAGTGACCCATCCCTACACTTCTTACCCACCCGGGTGTTATACTAGGCTTGGTGGGTGCTAATATTGGGATGACTTAGCAGTCTCGTGATGACGCTTAGTGGGTGAGCTAGTGAGTATCCTTGGTTACGGGTTTGTAACGGCACACTCAAGTTGGGACTTTGAGAATAGAGAGATCTGTAGGACGAAGGCCTGTGATAGTGGTTTAAGCTCACCCCTAGTATATATCGACACCGTTTATAGGTGATCGCTCCGGGGGTGGTAACCCCAGCATTCTAGATAGCTTTTCTGTGGTATATATAGCAATTCTTATACCTAGAAATGTGCTAAATGGAACCACTTTCACTGGGTGACACAGGTCGAGCCCAGAAATAGATTTTCCTTTGTCAAAATTATATATATATATATATATATATATATATATATATATATATATATATATATATATATATATATATATATATATATATATATGTGTGTGTGTGTGTGTGTGTGAATGTCCAAACTCCAGTCAATAGCAAATTTCAAGTTTTGGAGACAATAAAGGAATTTTGTGAGAGGCCTCATTTTCAATTTATGCAATTATCAGATTTTTTAAGAATTACAAATTAATAGATAAGATCTAAATTAAATCATTAAAGATCAACCCTTTGGGCCAGTCCTGTATGAGTATTTTGATGCAGTGGTTTACTTAAACTATTTAATAATAATAATAAACCAAGTTTCCAATGTGTGTGTATATATATATATATATATATATATATATATATATATATATATATATATATATATATATATATATATATATATATATATATATATATATATATATATATATATATATATATATATATATATATATATATATATATATATATATATATATATATATATATATATATATATATATATATATATATATATATATATATATATATATATATATATATATATATATATATATATATATATATATATATATATATATATATATATATATATATATATATGTATATATATATATATATATATGTATATATATATATATATGTATATATATATATATATATATATATATATATATATATATATATATATATATATATATATATATATATATAGTCAATGCCTCCTTCAGTTCATCCACGAATTTTTACAGAAGGCAAACTTCAGGTATGAAGGAATGTCAGATTCCATATCCTCATTTAATCCTGTAGACCAACCGCCCCTAATTCTGTAGAGGAGAAACTGACAATGCTCTTTTGTTTCTCTCTCATCTATGAGCTTCAAAAGAGAGACTGAAAAGGAAGATGATTTACATTTTACTCATTTTACATTACAAGTAGACAGGTAGTCGGCCTTTGGATAAAACCTATTCAAAATGAGTTAAAATTGCATACACATCATATAGAGATAGTTCCATATACTGTAATAGGTAGTCAGTGAAGTTCACTTAGGATGAGTGTGACCCATGTATAAACATTTTTAACCTATCTATATCTAACAATTCTTTATAAAACCACATTCACAGATGGCAATACTCTAATTTCAATACGCTCAGTATTTAATCTCTTAAGATGTTCATCATTTAGGACCTGTAAAGGCATCAAGCGCCTCTTCATTTCTGCATTAATCTCGTCATGTATATTACCTGTTATTATTTCATATTTTTATACATCTCTCCATACATATCATTGTCCAGCCTTTCCGCCGATGTATGTAACCACTTTTGTACGTTTATTGTAACGCATTTTATTCTCATTTATATGTCATCTAACAAACACAAATTCTTGCCCAAATGCGTGACATGGGATCCGCAGGTCGGTGACCACCTTTCCATCCGCATTCCTCAATGTATACCTGGCTTCCGAAAAATAAATCAGTCATACCCAGACCTGTCGTCCTGAATCTCACAACTGGTGACCTGAGGAGTGACAGGTAAACATGCGGTTTTGGCCCAGCCATTAACGGACTAAATACGGCCGCATTTACCTTCAGAGAGCCTTTAGTGGACTCAAAACGGTTACGCAGTCTAGGCCTCTGAAAGCTCCTTCCTCAGAGGAACCCCATGCCATTAACGGACTAATAACGGCGTCCCTGCAAGGGCACATTTTGGTATTTTGAATGGTTTTAGCCCTCGCTATTCACAACTCACGTCGACCACTCAAATTCTAACACCATTAGCGGACTAAATACAGTGAGTACTCACGTTTTGGTGTGTGACAGTAAAGATGGCAGAGTCTGAATTACAATGCGAATCCAGAAACATGAAAATCGTCTGCATGCCCCTTTCGCCCACAAAGCCAGATGCGGTGAAGCTCCCCCCCGTTTTCGCGCCAGAACACAGTATCTTGGTTTCTGCATGCTGATGCTCACTTCCACGTGGCGCACATCACAGATGAGAAGACCAAGGCAGACATTAGTAATCCATGATGACGCTACCTGAAGAGGTCTTCAACAAATTCTCCCCATGGCTTTACTCACAGCCAGACAAGGTCACATGCTCGGCCTTGCGAGACAAGCTGATACAAACATATTCCATGCCCAGCCCTGAAAGAGCACAGTGCGCAATAGACCCGTTGACCCAGCCCCTATGGGAAGCATCGCCCAGGAATGCCTGGGACAAACTGTGAGGTCTGGTAACACTACCAGACATCGATGCAGATGGGCGCAGGAAGGAAACCAGCCTGACAAAAGCAATATTCCTGCGGTGTCTTCCCCAGGAGGTGAGGGGCCAAATTAAAGATGCAGACGCCCTTCCCATGGATGAGCTGGTCGACGTCGCACAGAAAATCTACGAGGCCACTAATGCCTCCAAACACGCCGCCGCCCTTGCAGCTGCCGCCCTCACAGACTGTAGCCTGACGACGGAGGACAACAACCCAGAAAACATAAACGCGATCTACAGGAGGAAGGCACCGCCGAGGGAGCAGACATACCCAGCGTGGTACTACGTCCACAGGAGATTCAGCCCCAGTGCCAAGAACTGCAGATCCCCCTGTTCTTTCACAAAAAACAAGAAGGGCAGCCACAAGTAACAGCAGTGGCCGCGAAAGACACCTCCCAACCAGCAGGATTCATCAGGGACGAAATATCAAAGCGGCGCCTGCTGGTTGACACGTGGGCTATGCAGTCGGTGTTCCCGCCATCGGAGGAGGACTACACCCGGGCAGCTGACTCCACGCCCTCCCTGTTAGCCATGAACAGAACCCCATCCGCTGCTATGGAACTACAACCCACACAATCTCCATCTTGGGCCACAGGTACCATTGGCCTTTCGTCATTGTGGAGGTCAAGTTCCCCCTCCTGGGCGCCGATTTCCTGGGACACACGGACTGCTGGTCAATATCGGCAGGCAATGCCTCCTCAACAAGGGAATTTGCCACTCCCGACCACTCTCCACCGGACCAGGGATGCCCGCCATCTGCTTCACAGCCTCCAACAATTACGCCGCCCTCCTCCAAGAGTTCCTGGAAGTTTTTAAACGAGCTCCACCAGTTGCTGGGGGCCAGGGCCAAGCACGGCATCTTCCACCACATAACTACAACAGGCCCCCCAACTCATGCCAAGTTCCGTCGCCTGCCCCCAAAAACTACAAAGTTATTAAGCAGACTTTCGCGAGAGTGGAACAAATGGGCATCTGTACCAAAAGCATCGAACCCGTGGGCATCTCCCTACATATGGTAAAGAAGTCAGATGGCTCCTGGAGGCCCTGCGGAGACTACCGTCATCTGAATTTAGTTACCACACCAGACCACTACCCCTGCCGAACATGCAAGACCTGAGAGTAGCGCCCTTCTGAGGGCGAGGCCTCACTAAGATGGACTTGCTTAAATCATACTTTCAGGTTCCTGTGCATCTGACGATGTTCGAAGACAGCCATCATCACGCTGTTTGGGGACGTACACCTTCTCCTACTCCACCTTCGACCTCAGGAACACGGGGACCACATCCCATCACCTGATAGACACCATCCTGGGTGACCTGCCCTTCTGTGTCTGTTACGTAGACAACATCCTTATCTTCTCCACGTCCGCACTGTCCTGAAACGCCTGCAGGAGAACGGATTAGTCGTCAGGTTCAACAAATCCACATTCGGGCTGAAAAACTAGATTTCCTTGGACACGAGATCTCCCCAGCAGGAGTATGCCCCATGGCCTCAAAAGTGAAAGCAATTGAAAACTTCCTGATGCTGCAGACAATCAAGACCCTTCAAGAGTTCCTCGGCATGATGAACTACTATCGCCAATTCATCCCAGGCATCTCCCGCATCATGTATCCCCTGACAATAGTCCTGAAGGGCAACCCAAACACGCTGAGGTGGGACGCTCCACAGCAGCAGGTGTTCGAAGAGACGGAGACAGCTCTCGCGAGTGCCACCACCTTGATGCATCATAACCCCACCACTACCCTGAAACTCGCCACCGACGCCAGCAACGTCGCCTGCGGGGCAGTGCTCATGCAAATAGTTGACGGCACCCCCCGACCTCTAGCCTTCTTCAGTCACAAGTTGTCGCCAGCAGAGACCCACTACAGTACAGCGCCTTCGACAGAGAGCTGCTCACAATCTAACAGGCTGTGCGGCACTTAAATACCTGCTTGATGGTACTCAGTTCACCATGCTCACGGACCACAAGCCCCTGGTGCACGCATTAGCGAAGGCGGGCGACGTGTGGTCAGCAGGGCAGCAGCAACACTTGGCCACTATCTCCGAGTTTGGTTGCACCATCACCTACATCCCTGGCAGGAAGAATCCAGTAGCCAGTGCCCTGTCATGGGTGGAAATCAATTCCCTCCACCTCGGCATAGACTACGAGGACCTGGTGAGGGAGCAAGCAGCAGACCCGGAAACAGCAGCCTACAGGATGGCACTGGTGGCACTCAAGTGGGAGGATG
Organism: Macrobrachium rosenbergii; assembly: GCF_040412425.1. Taxonomy (NCBI): domain Eukaryota; kingdom Metazoa; phylum Arthropoda; class Malacostraca; order Decapoda; family Palaemonidae; genus Macrobrachium; species Macrobrachium rosenbergii. The sequence goes on from NC_089748.1 coordinate 6,284,791, forward strand.
TGCCCTTGGGAGATTCGGGCACAACACTTCTCTCAGACACAAGCACCGGACGCCCGCACCCCCTGGTCCCCACCTCGAGGAGGAAGAAGATGTTCGACATCATTCATGGCCTCTCCCATCCATCAGGGCATACAACGGCACACCTGATGACAAAAGTTCGTGTGGCACGGCATCAGGAGGGGATGCCCGCCAGTGGGCGAGGAGCTGTATCCCGTGCCAAACCAGCAAGATCACAAGGTACACAGAATCAGGCATTGGTGATTTCCCCCAACCTCGTTGGCGCTTCGACCACATCCACATAGACGTCGTTGGGCCTCTACCGCAGTCTGGGGACGTCAGGTACCTTCTGACGGTCATAGATCGCTCCACTCGCTGGCCAGAGGCGACGCCTATGGAGGAGGCATCAACAGCATCCTGCACAGAACAGAAACCCTCCTCTCCAGTTGGATCAGCCACTTCAGGGTGCCAGACAGCATTACTACGGACAGGGGCTCAGCATTCCTGTCAGAACTCTGAGTCTCCCTGGCACGCCTGATGGGTGCGACACTTCACAGCACAATGGCCTACAACCCCGCAGCAAACAGCATGGTAGAGAGGGCACACTGCTCACTGAAGGTAGCTCTAATGGCACGTTGCACCGACGAAAACTGGAAGGCCCAGCTCCCCTGGGTCCTGCTGGGTCTCCACACCGCACGGAGGGCAGATGGCGACGTGTTCCCCGCAGAAAAACTCTACTGAGAAACACTAGCTGATCCAGGGGGATTCTTCCCACTGTCAGCTGACAGCACAGACACCCACTCCCAAGGTTAAGGGAACTAGCACAGAAGTTCACGCCCTGCCATAAGACCTTCATGGACAGAACCAACACCTACAGCCTGGACTTACATCTTCATCAGGATAGACGCCCATCGCCCGCCCTTGACCAGGCCCTACAGGGGCCCTTACCAAGTCATCGACAGGACCCCCAAGGCATATCTCATCGACATCCACGGCCAGGGGGATTGGGTTTCCATTGACAGGCTGAAACCAGCATTCCTCTTAGACAGCGAAATCCGAGGGGAGGTAGGCAGACGTCCCAAGGTCCCCCCTCAAAACGCGCCTGCAGACATACCCACCGCCCCCCCAAGGAAGGCCTGTGGGCGCCCTAGAGGCGGCGCTGTGGAAGATCCAGTAGTTGACGTTGCCCCCCGCCCATAGTTCTCGAAGAGAAGGGGTTGCCTCCTGCTCCCCCAGTGCCTCCGTGATTAATTTTCATGTCATCCAATAATTATCTCAGTAATCATTGTCTGGGGCCGGGGGGGGAGTACTTGTAAAGGCGTCAAGCACCTCTTCATTTCTGCATTAATCACATCATGTATATTACCTGTTATTATTTTTTCATATTTTTATATATCTCTCCGTACGTATTATTGTCTGGCCTCTCCGCCAATGTATGTAACCACTTTTGTACGTTTATTGTAACGTAAATTATTCTCATTTATATGTCATCTAACAAACACAAATTCTTGCCCAAATGTGTGACATGGGATCCGCAGGTCGGTGACCACCTTTCCGTCCGCATTCCTCAATGTATACCTGGCTTCTGAAAAATAAATCAGTCATACCCAGACCTATCATCTTGAATCTCACAGACCCAAGTCTTTGTATTATTAATTTTCACTGCTCGAAATAATCATTCTGGGTTTAATTTTTGCCTCTTAGCATTGCTGTTGCTTTTCCTCGCTGACCTTTAGTCTTTTCTTGTCCATACAACTTTTTACATCCTTTATTATGTTTCATACACTCTGTTTCATGTTTTTAAATAATCCATGATAGTTTGACAACGTATTCACAAAATAATATTTTCGATGCTGCTTTACCATTTACAAAATGCACTTTAAAAGCTCCCCAAGTCTGGTAAGCTAACTTATGAACTATTTCATACAGTATTGCACCAGTCTTGTACATTTCCCGCCACCTATGTATTTCATGAAGTCATTTATCACACCAAAATGCTGCTTCCATGGTCGGATTTTTCTGAAGGCTGATAGATTTTCTGGTGAAGTGTTGGTGGAGAATCCGGAGGTCCACGTCAGGCTACAAATTCCCTTTCACAACTCACCACACATATGGGTCTCCTTAAGGCTAAACTAACCAGCCATTTGTTTCTTTGAGTTGATGATGTACTCGTATTACTATTTCTATAATTTCTGACAGAACTGGAAAGTCTGGTCTGATATTGGTCCTCATGTTACTATAGATTATTCACCTTAACTCTTGTAAGTTTGTTTTACACTGGCCAAACTCTACTGTCAAAGTAAAAGCATTTTTCTAGACAAACCTTAACATTCTCTGTTATAACACACACATGCACACACACACACACAAATATATATATATATATAGTATATATATATATATATATATATATATATATATATATATATATATATATATATATATATATATATATACTATATATATATATATATATATATATATATATATATATATATATATATATATATATATATTGTGACAAAGTGTCCAGTGTCTGTTCTTCAAATCAAACCTGGTATCTAAGTGCTTGATATTTGATTACCAAACTTACCATTCATTCGACAATTATAGTTACCTCACAACAGCCAGACACCTGAACCCTCAGCGCACATACAAAACGACTGATTTCTCTAAAGTCAACAGTTATCCCTTATAAAACTTATCAGTCATCAAAGACAGCAAGTTCATTAAAATAGGTGTGAGGTAAAATCAAAGGGCATCACTCAAATAACATTATAAAAGTGTTTTTTTTATTTCCCTGGTTCGAGCTCACTTCAATTACTTGAAGGAAAACATCTCACTTACCACTCTATCTCTAATTCAAATCAAAATTACTGGTGGGTCAATGAATAAAACTCTGATATAATATTTTAAATACAAAAATTTATTTCTGAATTCAAAGATGACATTAATAGTCTCAGGGAAATTTATTATTACTTGAAAACAAAACAAAATTGGATTAAATCTAAATTAATCATCAGTCAAAATTAAACCAGAAATTAATTTATTAATTAATCAAAAAATTATTCAAGTAAAATTTAAATTAAGTAACCAAATTTGATTGAAAGGAAATACAAGTAAATTAATTCCCAAGTGTTAAACAAAATAAGGCAATTAAATCAATCATATAAAAATGTGGATACAAAAGACAGAAATATACTCTGCAAAAAATTAAATATCAAAAAATGTAAAGCAAAATTTAAGGCAATAGCAAACACATCACGTATATATAAAATTTTCAAAAGACAAAGCATAAAACATATAACATGAAAAAATGTTAAAAAGGGAAAAAAGTATCTTTACATATAATCACAGTAAATATTATTTTTAGTGCACTAAAAACCAATAATTGTTATAATACCTTGGTACCAATTCCTTCATGTTTTTATAATCAGGTGCCATTACACACAATAAAATACACTGTTCAGATGACTCAGACACATTTTCTAAGAAATTAAACAGTTAAAAGTAACGAGTGACCTTTGTCTACCAAAATTATCAATTACATTACAACAGGACATACGAAGTCCCGAGAGTGAGCGAGAGAGAGAGAGAGAGAGGGAAACGCATCCCCCTTTAACACGGCTTTTGGTCTCCGAATGATGCCCCTTCGTAATGGTGTCTTAGATGGCAGGGCAGGGCATGGCCCTACGAGTGCGTGAATGGGTTTTAGACGAGACCTTTATTTTAAAAACTCTTTAAAAGCGATAATTAGAGAGAGAGTGTAATTACAGTTAACAATAATATTTATCATTACATAGTTTCAGAACAAAAGAATCTCTAGTTATTATAATAAGGATGAAAAATATTGTCTCATGGAAAATTCCTGAATGATGTTAGGCAACTTTCCTGATACCTCCCAACCACGTCTTGTACACTAATGGAGTCACACGAGAAGGTGTTATCTCAGCAGTTTTGAATACTGACTAAACAAATCGCGACTCTATACAGCGAACAACGGCTCTCTGTCCCTTCTCTCTACATGCCACGCATACGTCCTCTCTCAAACCATACAGCACTTAATCACTGTAACTTTACGCTAACTGTTATGGCATATGCGCATCTGAATACAAAATTATACAGTATACAACAATTCACACATACACACGGGGAGATTACTGCATTGTGAAAACCACAGCATAAGACTCCTCCCCCCAGAAGATTGGTTATCCCGGGGCTGAATCCAACGATTCACAATGGGATAAGTAATCAGCAACCACGTTGTTCTTACCTGAAATGTGCTGTACTTTAATATTATAGGGTTGCAAGCACAGAGACCACCGAGTGAGTTTCTGGTTGTGATTCTTGATCCACTGTAAAAACGTGAGTGGACTGTGATCAGACAACATTAAAATCTCTTCATTCCTAGGTCTGTTCACATACACTTCAAACTTTTTCAATGCTGTGATTAAGGCTAGAGTTTCTTTTTCTATCATGGAATACACTTTCTGATGCTTTTTCAATTTCGAAGACAGGAAACATGCGGGATGCAAAAGTTCACTTTCATCTTCTTGAAGTAGTACAGCTCCAATTCCACAGTCAGAGGCATCAACTTGTATCACAAATTTCTTATTGAAGTCTGGAGCCCGAAGTACTGGTCTTGAAGTTAAAATGGCTTTTACCTTCTCAAAGGACTCTTGACATTCTGTAGTCCAAACAAACTTAGCTTTGGGACTAGTTAAGTCTGTTAAGGGGGCTACTACAGCTGAGAAATTCAGGCAGAAACATCGATAGAATCCTGCCATGCCCAAAAATCTCTGTAGCTGTTTTCTAGTAGTAGGTGGGGTAGCCTTACGGATGCCTTCTACATTAGCATTTACTGGAGCGAGAAGGCCTTTCCCAACTTCAAACCCAAGATACTGCACAGTTGCCTTCCCGAACTCACACTTCTCTAGGGTGACTGTTAGTCCTGCTTCCCTTAGTTTTTTGAAAACTTTCCTCAGGATCTTCCCATGTTGTAGAGTAAATGACTATGTCATCCAGATATACACCTACTCCTTCTATGGACCCTAGCAGTTGATCCATCACTCCTTTGAAACGTTGCAGGTGCATTCATCAGACCAAATGGCAGAACAGTATACTGATAAAGTCCAAAAGGAGTAATAAAAGCTGACAGCAACTTAGCATTCTCATCTAAGGGAATTTGAAAGTATCCCTTCAACAAGTCTATCTTGGAGACAAACTTGGCTTGCCCAACATTATCAAGTAACTGATCTATAAGAGGCAAGGGATAATTGTCAGCCACACTGATGGAATTCAGTTTCCTATAATCAGTACACCTCCTAAACGAGCCATCCAGTTTCTTCACTAACACACATGGAGAACTGTAGTGACTTGAACTGGGTTCTGCTAATCCATGCTGTAACAAATATTTGACTTCTTTCTTCAAAACATCTCGATGATAAGGTGATAGACGATAAGCTCTCTGTTTGAATGGTCTGCCATCTTCTTGGATCTTGATCTCATGCTTGGTCAGATCAGTACACTTAGGTACATCTGCAAATAGTTCTGTGAAGCTTCTAATCACTTCACACAACTCACCACCTTGCTCAACACTCAGATGTTTCAGTTTATCCTCCAAATTTTCCAAAATTGAAGAATTATTCATCTTGCTTTCAGCTCCCAATTCATAACCATCGTCGTCTTCTGTAGTTGAAGTTGTCTGGGTTATTGACACAGTTTCCATTTTGGTTTCTGAGAAGTAAGGTTTTAAGAGGTTTACACGTATCTTCCTTTTCCGTCTTCGTCTTTCTGGTGTTTCAATTACATAGGTTCTATCACTTAATCTCTCAATTATCTTGTAAGGACCTTGAAACTTGTTGGAAAGGGGAATTCTCTTGACAGGTAAAAACACTAACACTTGTTGACCAACATTAAAACTTCTTAGCTTAGTCTTCTTATCATATCTCATTTTCATTTTCTCTTGACTCAGTTGCAGATTTTCTAAAAAGAATTTTCTAATCTCTTCCAATCTTTTCCTCAAGTTCTTTACATACTCTCCTTGGACTTCCACTTGATTTTCTTCCCAATTTTCTGCAAGAATTTTCAACGGTCCTCTCACTTCTCTACCAAAAATCATCTCGTTAGGTGAACAACCCATGCTTTCTTGATAAACATTCCTAATTTCAAATAACATCAATTGTACACCAACATCCCAGTCTTTGCCTAACTCAGAACAATACTTAGTCAGCATACTTTTCAATGTCTGGTGAAACCTTTCCATGGCTCCTTGAGTCTCTGGGTGGTACGCAGTGGATAACTGTTGTTTCACTCCTAACAAGTTCATCACATCCTGAAACAGTTTGGAAGTAAAATTGGTTCCTCTATCACTTTGTACAATCTCTGGTATCCCAAACTTTGAGAAAAACTCCACTAGTTTCTCAGCAACTATCTTGGCAGATATGCTTCTAACAGGGATTGCCTCAGGATATCTTGTCACAGGACACATCAGTGTTAACAGATATTCATGACCCTTCTTCGTCTTCGGCAGTGGTCCAACCATATCTATAATCACCTTGCTAAAGGGTTCTCCTCTAACTTCTATAGGTTGTAGGGGGGCTTTCTGAATGGTTTCATTTGGCTTTCCTGCTATCTGGCAGGTATGACACTCCCGACAGAACCTGCTAACACCTTTGTGAAGTCCAGGCCAGAAAAAATATTTCATGGTCTTCTCCACAGTCTTCCTGATTCCCATATGTCCAGACTCATGAGCTACTGCTACCACTTGCTTCCTCAATGGATGTGGGATCAAAATTTGATGATATTCGCCCCATTCAGCATCTCCTGGTATATCTGCAGGTCTATGCTTCCTCATCAGCAAACCTTCCTTCAGATAATAGCAGGTAGGAGTTTGTTGCATCTCTTCTTGATCAACAACTCTGAAAAACAACTCGGCTAATGATGTATCCTTCTTCTGCAGTTCCATTGGCTTCTCTGGTCACTTGACCAACTTCAAGGTTTGGGCTCTCAATATCTGCTAACTCAGCTACTGTAGTTTCACTGTTATCTTCAGGAACATCTTGACTACTCAGAGTCTCTTCAGGGACAACAGCTTCTTCTTGGGAAACCTCTTCTTGATCAGCATTTGGGGAAACATCATTTCCCTGGAACAACTCTTCTAAGCTCAAAGATCCTTCTTGAGTGGGTAAATCGTCAGTCTCTTCACTTACAGGCACAGTCCTCTTCATACTCCTAGTAGTCACACAGCTAGGACACAGGTGGGGGTTATTCTTCTCCAAATCTACCGTGGGACTAATCCTCAATGGTTTATCTGTCACTATAGGACAAGGAACAAATGGTACACTACCAACTTCATTCCCTAACAGAACATTTACACCTTCAACAGCCAGTGAGTCCTTTACAGCAAAATCAACATCTCCTGTCACTACTTCACATGACAGGTGTAAGCTACATATAGGAGTTACCTCTTCTCCTCCTATACCCTTCAAAATAACAGAATCTCCTGTAAGATTCTCCTCCAACTGGGGGTGAGCATCACGGACTACCACACTATGGTTGCTCCCTGTATCACGTAACACCTTGACTGGTACCTGCACACTTCCTCCTGGAGTTGTCAGCGTACCCTCATAGATATATGGCTTAAAAGCCTTCAAACTGCTCAGCCACTCACTGCTTGAAGTTACATTTCCACTGGTTGCTAAACACTCAGCTTGTTTAGTCTGTCTTCAATGAAGCTTGACTCCTCCCCACACTGCTCTTTGTAGTCTGTTTCACCTGGTCACTTCTTACTACTTGACCAACTGGTTTGGACGGCCAATGTGTCTGATGACACTCCCAGCTGAAGTGTCCTGCTCTTCCACACTTGTAGCAAACAACACCAGGCTTTTGTAATTGCCTTGCAACACTATTATATGAGGATTTTACATTAGCTTGCTGAGGGATACTACCCTGCATTGACTTGGTATTACCACTTGTAGGATTCCCATTAAATCTGCTCCTGAAGTTTGGATGAGACCTAAAACCTGTGCGTTGATTCTGGTACTTGACATTATAGTTCCTTCTGCTGCTAATGATATAATCTTCACTAAGTGTAGCAGCTTTGTCAAGTTTATTCACCTCTCTCTCTCTCTCTCAAATAGGTTCTTATGTGTTCAGGAATTTCACGAAGATATTGTTCAAGAACAACTAATTCTTCAAGATCTTCCAATGTTTTAACTTTAGCAGCCTCCAGCCATCGTTTAAAACATCATCTTACTTTGTAGGCATAATCCAAGAAAGTTATCTGGTCATCCTTTCTCAAAGATCTGATTCTTTCATTATAATATTCAGTGGTCATCTGGTAAACTTGTAGCACATTGTGTTTAAGTACTTTGTACTCTTTACACTGATCAGCTGATAAGACTAAACAGGCACTTCTTCCTTTACAAATAAGAACACTCTGTAACAAGACTGACCATTTATCCTCTGGCCACCCCATTCCTGCAGCCACTTTTTCAAAGTGATCAAAAAACTCATCTGGAGCTTCTTCTGTAAACTTTGGAATTAACTTCTGCAGTCTTACTACATCAAATACAGTGTCTGAATCACCTTGAGTAGGGGTAGATGGTGTTATGGGCAATTCAGCTGTAGCTTTCAACCTTTCCATCTCTCTCCTGTGCCTAGCTACCTCTCTTTCTTCTTCTGCTATTTTTCTTAATTCTTCAGCAGCTTTCTCTGTCTTCTCTTTCTCTTTCTGCCTGCATTTTCAGCTTAATCAAATTTCCTTCTGCTTCTAGACGTCTCACTTTTCTCTTTCTTTTGCTCCTTTTTATCTATAAATTCTGCCTCAGCTGCATTCCACAACTCTTGTGCCTCTCCTAACTCTTCATCTATTTTACCAGAGTCCATCAATGCTTGGATTGCAATTAATTTTATTTGTGCCTTGGCCATGTTGGCAGACACCTGACCACCACATGCTACTGCTATCTCACTCCACTGTGCTTTAGTCAGAGTGATTTCAGATAACTCTTGGATGGAGGGGTTTGCTAAGAATTCCTGAACGTCGAATAGAACCATTTTTTTTCAATTACTCAATTAACAATTCAATATGACAACAATTCAACACAATAAAATGCAAAAAACAATTATATGGTCACTCTCCTCATAGAATAAACAACTATGTGGTCACTCTCCTAATAAAATATGTCCCTAACACCACCAGTATACACCAGAGTGATATTTGTGATCTGTTTTCCCGGGGTCTTGGGCACCATTTATATATGTGACGAAGTGTCCAGTGTCTGTTCTTCAAATCAAACCTGGGTTCTACAGTAAGTGCTTGATATTTGATTACCATACTTACCATTTATTCGACAATTATAGTTACCTCACAACAGCCAGACACCTGAACCCTCATCACACATACAAAACAACTGATTTCTTTAAAGGCAACAGTGATCCCTTATAAAGCTTATCAATCATCAAAGACAGCAAGTTCATTAAAATAGGTGTGAGGTAAAATCAAAGAGTATCACTCAAATAACATTATAAAAGTGTTTTTTTATTTCCTTGGTTCGAGCTCACTTCAATTACTTGAAGGAAAACATCTCACTTACCACTCTATCTCTAATTCAAATCAAAATTACTGGTGAGTCAATGAATGAAACTCTGATATATTTTAAATACAAAAATTTATTTCTAAATTCAAAGATTATACATGACATTAACAGTCTCAGGAAATTTATTATTACTTGAAAACAAAACAAAATTGGATTAAATCTGAATTAATCATCAGTCAAAATTAAACCAGAAATTAATTTATTAATTAATCAAAAATTATTCAAGTAAAATTTAAATTAAGTAACAAAATTTGATTGAAAGGAAATACAAGTAAATTAATTCCCAAGTGTTAAACAAAATAAGGCAATTAAATCAATCATATAAAAATGTGGATACAAAAGACAGAAATATACTCTGCAAAAATTAAATATCAAAAAATGTAAAGCAAAATTTAAGGCAATAGCAAACACATCACGTATATATAAAATTTTCAAAAGACAAAGCATAAAACATATAACATGAAAAAATGTTAAAAAGGGAAAAAAGTATCTTTACATATAATCACTGTAAATGTTATTTTTAGTGCACTAAAAACCAACAATTATGTTACAATACCTTGGTACCAATTCCTTCGTGTTTTTATAACCAGGCGCCGTTACACACAATAAAATACACTGTTCAGATGACTCAGACACATTTACTAAGGAATTAAACAGTTAAAAGTAACGAGTGACCTTTGTCTACCAAAATTATCAATTACATTACAACAGGACATACGAAGTCCCGAGAGGGAGAGAGAGGGAAACGCATCCCTCTTCAACACGGCTTTTGGTCTCTGAATGATGCCCCTTCGTAAGGGCATCTTAGACAGCAGAGCAGGGCATGGCCCTACGAGTGCGTGAATGGGTTTTAGACGAGACCTTTATTTTAAAAACTCTTTAAAAGCAATAATCAGAGAGACTGGAATTACAGTTAAAAATAATATTTATCATTACATAGTTTCAGAACAAAAGAATCTCTAGTTATTATAATAAGAATGAAAAATATCGTCTCATGGAAAATTCCTGAATGATGTTAGGCAACTTTCCTGATACCTCCCAACCACGTCTTGTACACTAATGGAGTCACATGAGAGGGTGTTATCTCAGCAGTTTTGAATATTGACTAAACAAATCGCGACTCAATACAGCAAACAACGGCTCTCTGTCCCTTCTCTCTACACGCCACGCATACGTCCTCTCTCAAACCATACAGCATTTAATCACTGTAACTTTACGCTAACTCTCTTATGGCATACGTGCATCTGAATACAAAATTATACAGTATACAACAATTCACACATACACACGGGCGATTACTGCATTATGAAAATACAGCATAAGATATATATATATATATATATATATATATATATATATATATATATATATATATATATATATATATATATATATATATATATATATATATATATGAAAATAAGAAGAGACCCATAAAACACTATTTAAACGTTGAAACCATATATTTCGGGCACTTGTTTCTGTGCCCCTGTTCACTGGTAGAATATGGACAGGTGGAGTTCTTTTTACAATGGTATATATACAAAAACATGAAGGTGTGGCCTTAGGCCTCCGATGTTAAGGAGGTGGCGTTTCTTAAGAAGGAGAGATTGACCAATTCCCTAGTGGTTTTGGCCTCATTAGCTCCCGTTTGGCGATGGATCTGGCGGTCGCGTTTCTTGGGTCATCTTCTTCAAAAGGGTGCGAGGATTAACCACAGTGTGTCAATGGCCCGATTTCCCAATGTCCTCCTGACAGGTTCATATTGTTGGTTTGATTGATGATAGCAGATTCCAGCATCTTTCTTTTGTACGGACAGCTACTCTTGAAAACCAACTCCGCCCGAACTCCAGTTAATGATATGCCCTGTATTTCTAATATGTAGGAAAATTCCCGAACTCTCCCATGCGTAACGCACTGATCTTTTGTGCTCTGTTATTCTTTGCGAGCGATCTACCTGTCTCGCCTACATAAATGTCATGACAATTACTACACGGTATCTTGTAAACTCCGGCTTCTTCCTTTTTTTGTTTAAGTATACGTTAACGACATTTAACTCCCCGATGGATTTGGGATAATGGAAAATGAAAGGATTATTAGAACTGAGTTGCTCGGTGGCCTTTTGGATGTTTTCATCGTATGGAAGCTTTATTTTGTTGTTGAAATCTATTTGTCTGTTGTGAGTGGGACCTCTGTAGTATATTTTATTTGCTTTATTAATAGCCCCTCTCGATAATGTGTGGTGGATAGAGCAGTTGCGTTAGGTGTTGGCGGATCGTGTTAAATTCTTGATCCAGGTACTCATTTGAACATATCCTAAGTCCTCTGAGGAATAGGTTGCACCCTACCATGATTTTTACGGAGACGTCGTGGTAGCTAAGAAATGAATGTAGGAGACATGAAGGTGGGTTTTCTATATACTGTATATGCATACCTGTTCTGTTTTCTTATGATCAGTACATCTAGGAACGGCAGTTTTCCGTCCTTTTCCATTCTGTTTTAAATTTTTATGGTCGGAACTAGCAGAATTTAGCCTATTAAAAAATTTCTTAAAGTCCCCAGCTATTGTCCCAGAAAGTAAAGATATCATCTACTATCTAAGCCAGATCATGTTATGGGGTTTTGATAGACGACAAAAGTTCTGTTTCTGAAATATTCCATGTACAAGTTTGCTAGAAGGGGTGATAGGGGACTTCCCATGCTACAGCCAAATTTTTGTTTAAAAAAATTACCATTGAAAGAAAACACGTTGTTAGTTACACCTTGGTTGATAAGTTTTAAAAGTTTTATCTATGCCAAGAGGAAAATGGTCTTCATATGGTTGTAACTCATCTCTCTAAGAAAACAACACGTCGGCAATCGGGACTTTAGTAAATAATGAATCGACGTCTAGACTGAGCAGTTTGATGTTGTTTGAGGATCTTTTAAACTATTAAATTTTGTATGAAATCTTCTGCATGTTTGACGTGGGAGGATGAGAAGGTTCCTAGAAAGGGTGATAACAAGTCCACGAGCCATTTTGATAATTTGTACATGAAAGAGCCCTGCTGGATATTATGGGGCGTAAAGGAATCCCATCTTTATGTGTTTTCAGGAGGCCTGTAAAAATAGGGGAGAGAGGGGTTGATTACCTTGAATGTCTCTAGTAATTCTATGTCTTTTTATTGCCCCTATGGTTCTAACTGATTTGTTAAACTGAGCAGCAATATTTGTTGTGGGATCTTTCGTTAATTTGTCGTAGGTCTCCGCATCGTTTAGAAGTTCTTGAACTTTATTGATGTATGTCTCCTTGTCTAACAGAACTATTTTTCCCGTCTTTGTCAGATTTTGTGATGATGATATCCCCCTTTTCTTAAGCTAACTAATGCATTTTGGAATCTTTTCGGGAGCGAATTTTTGTTGTTATTTTGCTCCAAGACATTTAGCAAAATGCCTTTGAGACATGCCTCTTTCTTGTCATAGTTGTTTTTGCAAAATGTTTATCAAAAGCAACTAGGAAATTAAGATTACTCTCAGGACCAGGTTTTAGAGCGAATGAAATTCCAAGATTTAAAACGGTCTGTTCTTCTGCAGTGAGGGGATGGTTAGAGAGATTCAGCACATTATTGGGAAGGCCAAGATTATTCCATACGCTGTTCCTAATCAGTCTTTTTTTAATTTGTAGCACAAATTTCTGGAGTGGGAAACTCACTGCATTTTTCAATCAGCAAACCTGATAGCACTCAAAAAATATGAAAGATATCTGTACATACCATCATCCCTGCACATGAGGCGAAGTGACGTGGCTAGCTCACTTATTTTTCTTCTAATCACATAGATGTCTTGGTGTGTGGCTTGTATTCTGTCTTGGAGGAATGTGCGGATGGAGTCCAAAATGGGTCTGACGAACGATGTCCAACGCGTGAAACCAGTACATTTTAGGGAGAAACTTGTTCCTGTCAGGCATTCTTGTGAAAATTTCTCTGGAGTGATTCTTCCTCTGGCTGTAACCCATGTACTAGCCGTTCGTCCAAACCGTCTGAAGATGTGTGACAGCTGGGTTGAAGCTGAAAAACTGGCGTAAACTGTGATGTTCCATAATGGGCAAAAATGAATGTCTTTTCCTGTAATACTACAGTGTAATGCTTGAAAATAAGAAGGCCCATAAAACACTATTTAAACGTTGAAACCATATATTTCGGGCACTTGTTTCTGTGCCCCTGTTCACTTCGGTAGAATATGGACAGGTGGAGTTTTACAATGGTGTATATACACAAAAACATGAAGGTGTGGCCTTAGGCCTCCGATGTTTTGGAGGTGGCGTTTCTTAAGGAGGATTTTACCAATTCCCTAGTGGTTTTGGCCTCATTAGCTCCAAGACAGAATACAAGCCACACACCCAAGACATCTATGTGATTAGAAGAAAAATAAGTGATAAAGCCACGTCACATTATAGCCTCATGTGCAGGGATGATGGTATGTACAGATATCTTTCATATTTTTGTGCTATCAGGTGCTATTGAAAACAGTGAGTCCCACTCCAGAAATTTGTGCAACAAATTTAAAAGACTGATTAGGAACAGCGCCATGGAATAATCTTGGCCTTCCCAATAATGTGCTGAATCTCTAACCATCCCCTCACTGCAGAAGAACAGACCGTTTTAAATCTTGGAGTTTCATTGCTCTAAAACCTGGTCCTGAGAGTAATCTTAATTTCCTAGTTGCTTTTGATAAACATTTTGCAAAAAACAACTATGACAAGAAAGAGGCATGTCTCAAAGGCATTTTGCTAAATGTCTTGGAGCAAAATAACAACAAAAATTCGCTCTTCTGAAAAGATTCCAAAATGCATTAGTTAGCTTAAGAAAAAGGGGGATATCATCATCACAAAATCTGACAAAGACGGGAAAATAGTTCTGTTAGACAAGGAGACATACATCAATAAAGTTCAAGAACTTCTAAACGATGCGGAGACCTACGACAAATTAACGAAAGATCCCACAACAAATATTGCTGCTCAGTTTAACAAATCAGTTAGAACCATAGGGGCAATAAAAAGACATAGAATTACTAGAGACATTCAAGGTAATCAACCCCTCTCCTCTCATCTATTTTGATGACCTCCCGAAAACACATAAAGATGGGATTCCTTTACGCCCCATGGCAATATGACCACCACATGGGGCTCTTTCATGTACAAATTATCAAAATGGCTGCAGACTTGTTATCACCCTTTCTAGGAACCTTCTCATCCTCCCACGTCAAACATGCAGAAGATTTCATACAAAAATTTAATAGTTTAAACATCCCTCAAACAACATCAACTATGTGGTCTAGACGTCGATAAATTATTTACTAAAGTCCCAGATTTCCGAAGTGTTGTTTTCTTAGAGAGGAAGTTACAACCATATGAAGACCATTTTCCTCTTGGCATAGATAAAAGTTTTTAAAACTTATCAACCTCTGTGTAACTAACAACGTGTTTTCTTTCAATGGTAATTTTTTACAAACAAAAATTTGAGTGTAGCATGGGAAGTCCCCTATCACCCCTTCTAGCAAACTTGTACATGGAATATTTCGAAACAGAACTTTTGTCGTCTATCAAACCCCATAACATGATCTGGCTTTAGATACGTAGATGATATCTTTACTTTCTGGGACAATAGCTGGGGACTTTAAGAAATTTTTAATAGGCTAAAGAGCTAGTTCCGACCATAAAATTTAAAACAGAATGGGAAAAGGACGGAAAACTGCCGTTCCTAGATGTACTGATCATAGAAAAACAGAACAGGTATGCATTTACAGTATATAGAAAACCCACCTTCGCTGTCTCTACATTCATTTCTTAAGCTACCACGACGTCTCCGTAAAAATCATGGTAGGGTGCAACCTATTCCTCAGAGGACTTAGGATATGTTCAAATGAGTACCTGATCAAGAATTTAACACGATCCGCCAACACCTAACATAACTGCTCTATCCACCACACATTATCGAGAGGGCTATTAATAAAGCAAATAAAAT
Organism: Macrobrachium rosenbergii; assembly: GCF_040412425.1. Classification (NCBI taxonomy): domain Eukaryota; kingdom Metazoa; phylum Arthropoda; class Malacostraca; order Decapoda; family Palaemonidae; genus Macrobrachium; species Macrobrachium rosenbergii. The sequence continues at coordinate 6,300,389 of NC_089748.1, forward strand.
ATACTACAGAGGTCCCACTCACAACAGTAAATAGATTTCAACAACAAAATAAAGCTTCCATACGATGAAAACATCCAAAAGGCCACCGAGCAACTCAGTTCTAATAATCCTTTCATTTTCCATTATCCCAAATCCATCAATTATGTTCGCTTCGTTAACGTATACTTAAACAAAAAAGGGAAGAAGCCGGAGTTTACAAGATACAGTGTAAAAATTGTTGACATTTATGTAGAAGAGACAGGTTTAGATCGAGTCTCGCAAAGAATATCAGAGCACAAAAGAACAGTGACGTTACGAAGTCCGGAGGGAGTTCGGGAATTTTCCTCATATTAGAAATACAGGGCATGTCATTAACTGGAGTGGGCGGAGTTGGTTTTCAAGAGTAGCTGTCCGTACAAAAAGAAAGATGCTGGAATCTGCTATCATCAATCATTTTAAAAATATGAACCTGTCAGGAGGACATTGTTAAAAATCGGACGCCATTGACAGTTTAAACCTCGCATGTCTAGTTTTGAAGAAGATGACCCAAGAAAAATGACCGCCAGATCCATCGCCAAAACTAAAATGAGGCCAAAACCACTGAATTGGTCAACCCTCCTTCTTAAGAAACGCCACCTTAACATCGGAGGCCTAAGGCCACACCTTCATGTTTTTGTATATATACCATTGTAACTTTCCCACCTGTCCATATTCTACCAGTGAACAGGCACAGAAACAAGTGCAGCAAATATATGGTTTCAACGTTTAAATAGTGTTTTATGGGCCTTCTTATTTTCAAATTATACTGTAGTATTACAGGAAAATTCATTATGAAACCACACATAAGAATATATATATATATATATATATATATATATATATATATATATATATATATATATATATATATATATATATATATATATATATATATATATATATATTCTGTGGTTTTCATAATGCAGTAATCTCCCCTTAGTTGTTGTGTGTATTGTTGTATACTGCATAATTTTATGCTCAGATGCACAAATGCCATAGAGAGTTAGCTTAAAGTTAGTGTGATTAAACCCTATATGGTCTATGAAAAGGATGATATATGGGTGGAGAGAGAGAGACAGAGGGTGGTTGTTCTCTATAAAGAGGCGACCTGTTTAGTCAATATCCAAAAACTCCTGAAGCAACGCATTCCATTGGGGCTTGATCAGAACACTGTTGGGTGGAAAATTATATCACGTAAGTTGCCTAACATCATTCAGGAATTTTCCATGAGACGATATCTTTCCGTTTTATTATAGTAACTAGAGATTCTTTTGTTCTGAAACTATGTAATAATAAATATTATTATTAACTGTAATTCCACTTCCTCTCTAATTATTGTTTTTAAAGAGTTTTTAAAATAAAAAATCTCGTCTAAGACCTGTCTACACACTCGTATGGACGGCCACACCCATACAGAGGAGATCGTTGAGAGACCATTATCCGTGCGGGGAGGAGCTGTGATTCACTCTCTCTCTCTCTCTCTCTCTCTCTCTCTCTCTCTCTCTCTCTCTCTCTCTCTCTCTCTCTCAGGACTTTGTGTGTCCTGCTGTAACGTAATTGATGTTTTTGGTAGACGATGGTCACTTATAACCTTTAACTGTTTAATTCCTTAGTAAATGTGTCTGAGTCATCTGAACAGTGTATTTTATTGAGAGTACGTAACGGCGCCTCGGAAAAAACGAAGAAATTGGTACCAAGGTATTGTAACATAATTATTGGTTTTTAGTGCACTAAAAATAATATTTACAGTGATTATGTGAAATTGTTCTATTTTTTCCTTTTTTAATGCTTTTTTCATGTTGTATGTTTTATGCTTTATCTTTTGAAGAATTTCTATATATGTGTGGTGTGTTTGCTATTGCCTTAATGCTTTGCCTTACATTTTTTATATTTACTTTTTTGCAGAGTACATTTCTGTCTTTTGTATCCACATTTTTGTTTGATCGATTTAATTGCCTTATTTTGTTTAACACTTGGGAATTAATTTACTTGTATTTCCTTTCAATCAAATTTTGTTATTTAACAGTTTAAATTTTACTTGAATAATATTTGATTAATTAATAAATTAATTTCTGATTTAATTTTGACTGATGATTAATTCAGATTTAATTGAATTTTGTAATAAGTAATAATAAATTTCCCTGAGACTGTTAATGTCATGTATGATCTTTGAATTTAGAAATAAATTTTTGTATTTAAAATGGTTACATCAGAGTTTCATTCATTGACCTACCAGTAATTTTGCTTTGAATTGGATATAGAGTGGTAAGTGAGATGTTTTCCTTCAAGCAATTGAAGTGAGCTTGAACCAGGGAAATAAAAATACTTAGATTTTTATAAGGCTGTTAGAGTGATGCCCTTTGATTTTACCTCACACCTGTTTTAATGAAATTATTCTGCTTTCTTTCATGATTAATAAGTTTTATAAGGAATCACTGTTGCCTTTAGAGAAATCAGTCGTTTTGTATGTGTGATGAGGGTTCAGGTGTCTGGCTGTCGTGAGGTAACTATAATTGTAGGATAAATGGTAAGTTTGGTAATCAAGTATCAAGCACTTAGATACCAGGTTTAATCTGAAGATCAGACACTGGGCACTTTGTCACAATATATATATATATATATATATATATATATATATACATATATATATATATATATATATATATATATATATATATATATATATATATATATATATATATATATATATATATATATATATATACATACACATATATATATATATATATACATATACACATATATATACATATACATACACACACACACATATATATATATATACTATATATATATATATATATATATATATATATATATATATATATATATATATATATATATATATATATATATATATATATATATATATATACGACCCCACCTCTCATCGTGGCTACACTACTCTGGTCCAGCTGCAGTACCATGGGACATGCTTAAATAAGACACAGTGGGTAATTTTAGCAATGATTTGTGTTATCTAAAACTAACACAAGGGCCCAAGTATCTAAGGAACTAATCTCTATAGTGAATGCGAGTTAGAGCGCGAGAGGGAAACCAGCGGAAGGCAGTAAGGGGATGTGCGTCTTTCCCCTAACTTGAGCGAAACCTCACTGACTTTTTCAAGGAGACACCTTTCGGCATCTTCCTCCAACCCTCTAGTACCTCACAACCCCCGATTTCTTCTCTCCTGGACGTGATTGGCTCTGGCACTACTCCTTAGGCCTATCAGCCAATCAGTGCCAGGAAAGGTGACACTATATCCTAACAAACTTTTGGGGGTTTTCTTGCTGGGGCAAGGAAGGTTCCTTCTATGCCTGAGAGAAGATGACTGTTAGCCAGTCCTGTCATGGCATCCTGTGACTTCATCAGGACCCAGCGGAATTCTTACAAGGACCGAGAAGGCTCATACAGTATATATATACTGTATATGTATATATATATATATATATATATATATATATATATATATATATATATATGTATATATATATATATATATATATATATATATATATATATATATATATATATATATATATAATCCTTATTTTTTAGCACCTGCCATCGCAAAATGGGCAACGATACTTACAGTTGGTGTCTCTCCGATGCGACTGTGAGAGGGTGGGAAAGAAAGAGCAGGTAGACAAGTACTGCTAGTTTATTGAGGAAGCCACACCGCTTATAAAGCAGTGTGCGGACGTCAGTACAAAGACATACAAGTGGCCGAAGATCAATCATTCTCCATGCAAAACAGGACAAGTACATACAGATAACGTGACAATTGAAAATAGTAGATTAGACACAAAAAATACTCTGACACATACACAATATATAAGGGCAAAAATGAATAGGTAATAAATGTACAATTACATAATGAAAAATAGAGCTGAGTACTCTGCCCTAGGGTCAGGTGTGAAGGCACCGTAGAAAACTGGAGGTTCTTCATAGAAAACCCGTTTAGCGGGGACTTTACAGTACTCCCCCTCCAAGATGTAGGTAATGTCTGATCAAGGCAGTTATCTGCTGGGGCGGCGGAGAGGGCCGCGGCTCCTCGATGTCAGTTGGGGGGTGCGTTCGATTTTGGTGCGTTGCATATGGGAGTGGTTGGTTGTTCCCCTGCCTGGGCACAGGGGCCTTCCAGGGGCACCACGCGACTTTCTTGTGGGCGGGGTGGGCTGAGGGGGCGACGTCTCCTGCGGGGGGCACTGGGGAGTGCCACCGACGTCCTCCTCCAGGAGTACGGGCTTGAGGTGGTCTACCGACACCCAGTCATCCTTCCCGTGGATGGCCACCCGGAATGCCTTTTTGTTTCTCTCCAGCACAAGGAAAGGCCCCCTGTAGGGCCTGGTTAAGGGTGGGTGGACAGCGTCGTTCCTGACGAAGACGTGGGTGGTGGAGGACAGACCGGGAGGCATGAAGGGAGACGTCCTGTTGGTATACGTCCACTGGCAGGGGGCGAACTTACCGACCCTGTCGCAGAGCCTCTGTGTTGTTAGGTTGTCCCGGTCCTCCGTGATGAGTTTTCCTGGGACAACTTCCAATTGTCGGCGGTGCAGTGAGCCATGAGGGACGCCTTCAGGGACCTGTGGAACCTTTCCACCAATCCATTGGCTGAGGGGTTGTAGGTGGTGGTGCTGTGGTGAGGGGAGTATTTGTAAAGTCCCCGCTAAGCGGGTTTTCTGTGTTGGCGACCCGTTTTCTTTGCCTCTCCTAGGATCGCCGCTCCTAGGATAACGGGGCGCGCAGATCCAGTCATACCCAATCATTTAAATTGATTTATGTAAATATTTACCTGTCACCAACTTGTATGTTATGTGTTTCTTTTTCTCAGGTATCAGAATGTATTCAACTTAGTTATTGTCCATTTGTGTAATTCAAAATGTATTTGTTTATTGTATTTATTGTCAAATGTTATTGACCTCAGGTCACCCTAGTTCTCATTGTATTCCTCAGCGTGACGTCAGTCCGCCGCTATATAAACCACCTGTGTCCTCAATAAATCAGCAGTAACCTTATCCTGCTCGTTCTTTCCCACCTCTTAAAAAGGTGTGAATTAGCGGCTGGTGGTCCATCCAAATTGTGAAGGGCGTAACCTCCAGGAGGAATTTGAAATGGCGTACCGCCTGGTACACTGGGAAGAGTTCCCTGTCGAAGGTGCTGTAGCGGGACTCGGTGGGGCTGAGCTTCCTGCTGAAGAAGGCGATGGGCTGAGGGGCTCCGTTGATGACCTGCTCCAGGACAGCCCCACAGGTGATGTTGCTGGCGCCCGTTGTTAGCTGGAGGGGGGCATTGGGGTCCTGGTGGGCCAAGGCTGTTGCCTTGGCGAGGGCGGCCTTCGTCAGGGAGAAGGCCCGCTGCTGGTTGGGGCCCTACACTAAGAACTTCGGATGGCCCTTCAGGATCTCTGTCAGGGGGACCCATGGTGTGTGCAACCCCGGGGATGAACCTCCTGTAGTAGTTGACCATCCTGAGGAATTCTTGCATACCCTTGACGGAGGTAGGGTTGGGGAACCTGATGACGACCTCGACCTTCAATGCAAGTGGGCGGATGCCTCCTGGGGATATCTCGTGGTCAAGAAAGTCAACTCTCTCGACACTGAAGGTGCACTTATCGAACCTGATGATGAGGCTGTTCTCCTGCAGGCGCTGCAGGACCTTCCGGATGTGCTGCAGGTGTTCTTTGTGGGACCTGGAAAAAATTAGGATGTCATCGACATAGCAGACGCAGAGGTTCAGGTCCCCCAGGATGCTGTCCATCAGTCTCTGGAAAGTCGCCCCTGCGTTCCTCAGGCCGAAGGTGGAGAAGGCAAAGATATAGGACCCGAAGGGCGTGATGATGGCGGTTTTGGGAATGTCGTCTGGAACTACTGGTACCTGGAAATAGGACTTTAACAGATCTAATTTTGAAAAGATTTTGGCACCGTGAAAAGAGGCTGTGAGGTCTTGCATGTTTGGGAGAGGGTAGTGGTCTGGTTCTGTAGCAAGGTTGAGCCACCTGTAGTTGCTGCAGGGTCTCCAGGAGCCATCTGGTTTCTGTACCATGTGAAGGGGAGAGGCCCACGGGTTGGGGGCCTTTCTGCATATGCCCATACGCTCCATGTCGGCGAAAGCATTCTTGGCCTCCTGAAGGCGTTGAGGGGGAAGCCTCCGGAACTTTGCATGCGTTGGGGGCCCCCTCATCTTGATGTGATGATATATTCCATGTTTGGTGGGGGCCCCAGGCACCTGACGAAGTTTGGGCCTCAACACCTCAGGGAATTCCTTCAGGAGGGAGGCATATTGGTGGGGAGCGACGGAACATATTGTGGGCATGCTGGGGCCCGGCACCAGGGGCAGGGACTGGCAGGACTCGGTGTCCAGCAGGCGTTTTCGACCAACATCGACTGCCAGTCCAAAGTGGGCCAGGAAGTCCGCACCCAGAAGTGGGGTCCCCACGTCTGCGATGATGAAGTTCCACTTGTATCTCCGGCCCAGGATGGAGACCGACAGGAGCTTGGTGCCACAGGAGAGGATGGGGGACCCATTGGCGGCCGTCAGGGAGGCAGCCGGGTCTGGCAGGCGTTTGCAGTCCTCTCTGGAAGGCGGGAACACTGACCACACAGCCCCCGCGTCGATCAGAATCATCCTGCCTGAGACGGTGTCACGGACGTAGAACTCTACTGGTGCTGGGCTCCTGGGTGTTTCTGCTGCCATGGCAGCCTGTGAGGGTGGCCGCTGCTTCCCCCATTTTTTGGATGGGCGAAAAGGCAGGGGGCTTCGCATTTTAGGGCGTTTTTGCCAAACCTCCGGTGGTAGTAGCAAAGCCCCAGCCTTTCCTTATTCTGGTGATGGGGTGGCCGCCTCCTGGCGATAACGTTGATCTCCTCTGCGTTGGGTTCCTCCGGCTGGAGGCAGTTGACAGGGTGTGCGGGCATGGATGCCTGCATCGTTGCCCTCGTGGAGTCAGTTAGCTGCTGCACTGTTCTGATGAGACCCTCGACTGGCAGGGTGTAGGGCTCCTCAATCTGACCCCGAACCTCCGGGAGGAGCTGCCACAGGAGGATCTCCCTCAGCTGGCTGATCTCCTTGTGCCTGCCGCTGCTGTCCGTCTCAGGGAGGAGGAGGAGGTCCTGGAGGGCGTGCCACATCTCCAGGAGGTTTGTGTCCTGCCGGGAGTTGATGACGAGGTCAAGGGCGCGGGCGGCTCTCTCAGAGACCGGCAGGGAGCAGGTCTCAATGAGAGAGGCCTTCAGTTGCTGGTAGGTGGCAGGGCTCGAAGTTGACGTCACCCACGGGGTGACCTTCCTGTATATCTCCTCCAGTAGGGCGTTGATCACTATGTCTGCCTGCAGCACCTCGTCGGTCAGGCCTGCCACCCTGAACTGCCCCTTGACCCTGTAGAGCCATGATGCTGGGTTGTGATGGGTGAACGGCGGCAGCTTTATGGTGAGGGGGGGCCCCCTCGGTTGATCCGTCGGGAGGGGCATCGGGGGAGGACTCGAGTGGGGGTTGCACAAGGGAGATATCTGTCTCCGAGAGGTTTGCAGTTATTTGTATGTGGGAGGGAATGTCCGCGTCCATGCTCATTTCCGCACTCTCACTTGGAGCGTGAGTTAACACTCGTGTCAATACACACTTGGGAGCGTGCCGTGTGGGTCCGTTAATGACACCGGTGATTTGCCGACGAGGGTCGGTAACGCCCGAACGCTTTGTTAGAACGCCGTAGTTAGTCCGTTAGGGGTGTGGGGTGGTTCATGGGGCCAAGACTAAGTCGCCGTTTGGGTCCGTTAATGGCTCCGGGAACCACTCCGGGGGTCACCACTGTGAAAGGGTGCGAAAGAAAGAGCAGGTAGACAAGTACTGCTAGTTTATTGAGGAAGCTACACTGCTTATAAAGCAGTGTGTGGACGTCAGTACAAAGACATACAAGTGACCCGAGGTCAATCATTCTCTATGCAAAACAGGACAGGTACATACAGATAACGTGACGATTGAAAATTGTAGATTAGACACAAAAAATACTCTGACACATACACAATATATAAGGGCAAAAATGAATAGGTAATAAATGTACAATTACATAATGAAAAATAGGGCTGAGTACTCTGACCTAGGGTCAGGTGTGAAGGCACCGTAAAAAACTGGAGGTTCTTCATAGAAAACCTGTTTAGCGGGGACTTTAGACCTAGGGTCAGGTGTGAAGGCACTGTAGAAAACGGGAGGTTCTTCATAGAAAACCCGTTTAGCGGGGACTTTACACCACTCCAGCAAAGGCGGTCTGTTGGGCATGCAAAAGCATTTGTCCAATATACAGCTGTGTAAATACGTTCCAAGAGTCATATAGAGTACTCTACATTAAGTGACAAATCCTCACTATCATGAAACTCAGAAATGGGAAAGTCTTTAGTTTTTTCTTGAGACATTGTATTTTGAGTCCTGATATCAAGTGGGAGCTTGTTGTACAATCTTGGGGTTTCAAATCTGAAGGTTTTAAACCCAACATATGAAGTGCATCTTGGCACAAAAAACCTGAAACCATTTGTAGCTAGTCTTGTGTTGATGTAATTCGTTGGCCGCATTATGCACAACAAATCTTTCGAATATTTTGGACATCCAGTCTAAGAGGAAGCTTAATGAGTCATAAACATATTTTATGATTATTTTAGCTTTGATGAGTAGCCAACGCAACTCAAACAATACATGAGTAATTCTATCCCGAGGTGCAACATCCTTTAGTGATCTTGCTGCTCTAATTATTAGCCTACATTTTTGCAGCTTTGTATGTTGTATCTTGGGTAGATTAGTTGTAGTAGTCTAGCTCAACTGATGACACAATTAATCATGCATTTTTGTTCATAGAACACTCATCAATATGTTTCTCAAGAAACGCAACATTTCTAAAGGCGTGTTTACACCAGTGCAACTTTTCGTGCGCACAGGAGGCATGCGCCTATTTCATGGAGAGACAAGCAGGGGCATGCCTCTGTGCAAGGGGAGGCATGCCTCAAATCTGTGCGCACAGGCCAATGTGCACACACGCATGTAGGTGGAAGTGTCTTCCCATCCCAGATGGGGAGACTCATGCAACAGTTGCCAGTCGCACACCAGCCACCATTTGATATACACGTGTTTACTTTATTGCCAGTATGGTGGATTGGTCAAAAGAAAAAAAATATTAACTTTATTGAGGTTTATCATTCCTTTACTTGTCTGTGGAAGGCTAACTCCGATAATTATAAAGACAGGGTCAAACGGAGTGATGCCCTGCTGTTCCGAAAAGCTAAATATGTATTTCAAAATCAGTTGGAGACATACGTGTGAAGTTCTTGAAAAGCACATCGCTTGCCATCCTAACCTCTTCTTCTACACTCACACATACCCTCCGACGTGCAAGATATTCATTGACCCAGCACTCACACCTTTTCCTTCGATTTCGTCTTTGTCTTAAAATAACACCAGCTGCGGCAGCAGCAACTGCTTGGTCGAGAGCAGACATGTTGACAACTGCTCCACTCTTGGTGTGAACAGAAACAGGCATGCTCACAGAGGCATACATGAACGTGCGTATTGCATATGGAGAGGCATGCGTAGCCACACGGCAACTAGGCACAAGGCGCACCGGCGTAAAACGCGCCTTTAAATGATGTCCAGTAACCCTTACATTATTGATATGAATGCAGGCAAATTAGTCTAGCGGTACATCTAAGGCACGAACTTTGTCAGCAATCATTTAATTTAAATGGCATAAACGTCTTCCATTCCTTAACACAGGCAAAAACATAATTTAGTCTTCCATTTGTCTCCTAGATGTCGTTAATTGTTAAATAAAACTGGATGTCATCTGCAAATCTGCAATGTTCAAAGGCTTCATCAGAAATTCCAATGTGCACAACTGTATTAAAAGCCGCAAAAGGATAGAGTAACATGTACAGGATACCACATTTCCCATCATCCATCATTTCCTATTGATCATTTACAACAGAGCATACGCAAGTGCCTGTAGAATATTCGGTAAATCGTTTATCTTCTGTAAATGAATAAATATTTTTGAACAAATATTTATTCACTTACAGAAGATGTTTGAAGATATTCTAGCATTTTAGACTGGAATGATAGTGTAAGGTTCAAGAAAGGTCAGAAGTGAGACTGATTCTTTATTGTTCACGACAGGTACTTATAATGCAGGAAGCGGACGGAAAGGTAGCAGGCGACCTGTGGCCCCTTGCTGCGTCCATACAGAATTGTGTTTGTTGAAAGACATAAAATAACATATACAGAGCATTACAGAACATGTACAAGGCAGATACTGTATATATATCAGCGAATAGGCCGTAGAATGATACATATGAGATACATAAAGAATCTGAAACAATAACAAGTGACAAATACGACATGATTAATGTACATACAAATGTAGTGCGAAACACAAGGAACAGAGAGGTGGTTTGACACCCTTACAATACTCGCCCCCTAAGATAATAATTATGCGAGAAATTATTGGATGACACATCAATGGCAGAGGCGCTGCAGCAAGTGGAGTGGGCCTCTACTTCTCAAGAACTGCGGGCGGGGTGTGGGCTCGACCTCTGGTTCTGGTGCGGGCTGTTTCCTGGGCCATCCTGGACCTCTTTCCGGCGTGGGGGCAGCTGTTCATGTGGAGTGTTGCTGAGGGGGAACTCTGGGTCGCCTGCCTGTCTCCTCACTGATTTCGTTGTCCAACAGGAACGTTGGTGTCAGCCTGTCGATCGTTACCCAGTCCTCACGCCCGTGCATGTCCAGCAGGAATGCTTTAGGTGCCTGCCTGATGATTGTGTGGCCCCCTGTAGGGCCTTGTTAGGGGCGGATGACGAGCATCCACCCTGACGAAGACGTAAGCACAGGAGTCTAAGGCAGGTGGGTTGTATCTGCTGGTCCTTTCAGAAACTCCTGCAGGGCCTTGATGTTTTGGGGTTCTGGGAACTTCTCTATGGCCTTCACCTTAGATGCCGTCGGACGTACTCCTGCAGGTGAGATCTCGTGCCTGAGGAAATTTATTTTTTCCTTCCAGAAGATGCACTTGTCGAACCTCACCACTAAGCCACTCTCCTGTAGACGTTTTAGGACTGCCCAGACGTGTCGAAGGTGTTCCTCGGGCGACCTGGAGAAGATCAGGATGTCATTGATGTAGCAGACACAGAAGGGCAAGTCCCCCAAAATGGTGTCCATCAGTCACTGGAATGTGGCACCTGCGTTTCTGATACCAAAGGTTGAATAGAAGAATGTAGAGGTCCTGAAGGGTGTTATTATGGTGGTCTTTGGGACGTCGTCGGGGTGTACAGGGACTTGGAAATGTGATTTGAGCAGGTCCATTTTGGAAAAGATCTTTACCCTGTGGAGTGCGCTCATCAGGTCCTGCATGTTTGGGAGTGGGTAGTGGTCTGGTGTCGTCACTATGTTTAGGCGGCAGTAATCTCTGCACAGCCTCCACGAGCCATCCGCCTTCTTTACCACGTGGAGGGGTGATGCCCTCGGGCTTGATGCTTTTTTGCAGACGCCCATCTGTTCCATCTCTGTGAAGGCCCATTTGGTGTCTTGTAGCTTTTGTGGGGACAGGCACCAGAACTTCGCATGAGTTGGTGGGCCTGTCGTGGTGATGTGATGGAATATGCTATGCTTTGCTGAAGCCCCCCGTGTCTTAGCTCCGGTTTAAACATGTCCGGAAATTCCTGTATGAGAGACATGTAGCTGCTGGAGGCTGTGGAGCAGATGGCAGGCATCCCTGGTCTTTTGGCGATCTGGCGGGAGTGGCAGGTTCCTGTGTCCAGTAGTCATTCCCTTCCGACGTCAACGAGAAGTCTGTGATGTCCTAGGAAATCTGCGCCCAGCAGCGGGAACTTAACATCCACGATGACGAATGGCCAGTGGTATCTGCGGCCCAGGATGGAGATGATCCATGTCGTTGTGCCATATGTGCGGATGGGTATCCCGTTTGCTGTGATGAGGGCGTTTGTTGAGTCAGGTTTCTTCTTAAGATATTCCCTCGTCAGCAGGAAGACAGATTGCATTCCCCCATGTCTACCAGCAGGCGGTGCTTGGAGATTTCATCTTTGGTGAAAAAACCTGCTGGTCAGGGGGAGATTGGTTTCGCAGCCACTGATGTTACTTGTGGCCACTGATGTCATTTTTTGGAAAGGTACAGGGGTGTTTGCAGTACTTTGCTTTGGCGCCGAATTTCTTGTGGTAGAAGCACCATGTCACAAATGATTTCCCTCTGTTCTCTTTCAGTTTCTTTTGGAAGACGACATTGATCTCTCCGTCGTCGCCGTTGTTGCTCTCTGTCAGGCTGCAGGTTTCCAGAGCAGCAGCATGTTCCGAGGCCTTGGTGGCTTCGTGTACCTTCTGGGCGATGTCTATTAATGTCCCGGTGTCGAGGGCATCGGCATCCCTTATCTGGCTCCTTACTTCCTGCGGGAGGGGCCGAAGGAAGATTGCCCTTGCCAGGTCGATTTTCCTTATCCTCCCGTTCTCATCTTGGCCTGGCAATGTTATGAGCCCCTGCAGCTTGTCCCAGGCCTCTCTGGGTGATGCTTCTCTGAGGGGCTGGGATGCCAGATCGAGTGCGCGCTGTGCTCTTTCCGTCACGGGCATTCAGTAGGTCTTGATTAGTTTATCTTTTAATGCTGCGTACGTGACTTCGTTTGCGTGCGCATCGAGCCAGGGGGAGATCCTGTTGAACACCTCTACCGGGAGCGCCGCCATGGTGATGTCGGATTTGCTTGCATCGTCTGTTATGCACGCCATGCGGAAGTGTACTTTTGTGCGCAGGAACCATGATGCTGTGTTCTCGCACAAAAACTGAAGGAGTTTGACCGCGTCTGCTTTTGTTGGCGAGAGAGGCGCACAGACGATGCTCGTGTGTTCGCATTGAATTTCATCTTCTGCCATCTTTATTGCTCACGCACCAAAACGCTGGAAAATGCGCCATGTTGAGTCCGTTAATGATGCTGATTGTAGTGCCAAAACGTTCCCTTTGTTGGGTATGTCGTATTTAGTCCGTTAATGGCACGGGCCAAAACCGCGCTACCTGTCACTCGAGGGTCACCAGTGTGAGGTTCAAGAAAGGTCAGAAGTGAGACTGATTCTTTATTGTTGTTGTTGTTTCCAGATTTAACTGTCCTTGTGCCAACATGGGCTCTTGCTCCTAGAGCAGCCCGTAACTTTATTGTTGTTGTTGTTGTTTTAGATTTAGCTGGCCTTGTGCCAGCATGGGCTCTTGCTTCTAGAGCAGCCCGTAACTCTATGTTGATGATGAGTCTGTGAGATGGGTAGGTTAATGAAAACTTTATTATGATACATGAAAGTGATTTTGGTGGGGGTGAAATTTTGAAATGAAAAGGTTTAACAGGCAAGGTTGCAACCTCTTTGAACCCTAAGGTACCCATCAGATGAGGATAAAAGTACGATAGCAGTGAGTGTTGGCTAGTGGGAGAGGCCAACAGATGGACTTTATTGTTCACAACAGGTATGTTGTTTTAGATTTAGCTGGCCTTGTGCCAGCACGGGCTCTTGCTTCTAGGGCAGCCCGTAATACAACAGGTACTTATAATGCGGGAAGCGGACGGAAAGGTAGCGGGCGACCTGCGGGCCCCCGCTGCGTCCGTACAGAATTGTTTGTTGAAAGACATAAAATGACATATACAGAGCATTACAGAACATGTACAAAGCAGATATATATATCGAAAATTCAGTTATCAGAATCGAATCAGTTGCTCAATTTCTTTTGATTTATAATCCTAATAACATCATCGTTATCTTCACAAATAACTCTATAGTATTACTCCGGTATCAGCATCAGGTACAGTAATCCAATTCAGTGTTTCAACAAATGTGACAATTATATTCTCATTTTCCCCTAAAAAAAAATTAAGAAATCTATCGGCCATTTTTTGATAACTGAAACCATCGGGAGCCTTTTATTTTAACATCACCAGTTAAACCATCAAGATTTCGATACTATTTATTCACATCTATTGCCATTTCTCGGATTTTCTTACTATAATATTTGGTTGTCCTCCTTCTTATCAAGTAATGATCACGGTTCTTTATTCTGTATTCTTTCTATATAGTAATGGTCTCAGACACCCGCCATTCGCCCTCTTCATGCCTTCATTTTATAGTTTCAAACCCTCACCATTAAACAAGAGTGATTTGTCCCTAACTGTTTACATGCTGCCACCAACGGGCACGTATTATCACATTCACTCTCATAAACAATCATTAGACAGTTGACAGCGTATGCTCACAATAAAGTCAAGTTACCATGATGAAAATATCCATATCTTCATTTATTTTCAGAGGCATTTCATTAATGAAGATATGCAGACAGAAACTGTTTCCAGTCCTAGAACTTATTTTCTTTTTCACTTTGTTTATAAGCTTATCCTGCTTATGCACTAGTGCACTTCTCCCTAACACTTAGGCTACATCTGATACAATGTTATTACATGGCCACTTAAAACAAGATCCCGTATATCTCCAGCCGAAGCTGTTTGTACGACCAGGTTACCATATGTGATTCCCATAACTCATGTCTTCCCGGGCATCCATCCGTAGGTTAAAGTCCCCACAGATTTAAATTTTTTGTCGATATCATACCAAATTCCTCCAAAGAAACATTAACAATTGATCGTAGAGGTCTACAACAATGAAAGAGATTCTCTGATCTAAGTATTTGTAATGTATCTCAATATGTTCAAAACTAATTACCTGAGATCTCTTGACAACTCTCATAATTATGGGGATAACCAGCTGCTGAGAACGCAAGAATCTAACTCTTCCGCCAACTAACTCTCTCGGAATATGTAACTAAGCATGAGTAAGAGGGACTAGTTCAACTATTTTAGTGGTATCAAAGCCTTCAAGTCATGTTTTAGCAGCAACAAGGATATCAAAAGACATTCAATAATCAACTCTGATTCGCAGTGTTTCTTGACCGAATGACTGCATATTTCACAATGACGTATTTCAAAACGTGAACATTTATATCCATGGTCAATGTTGGGTGTTGTTCTCCTTATTTCCGATTCCAGTGCTTTGCAGTTTCTTGACTTCATCCAGTATTCCTTATTTTATTGTAACCTACTTTCCACTGTATTCTTTTGTGCACGCTTATCAAAACCGTTACCACGGACTATCATTGCAGTATATTTTCTTGCTTCTTTATTAATTTCCAGTGCCAAGTCATCAGACCAAACTGCAATGAATCAGTTACTGATATTCATTATCTTTACGTCTTAGCTTTTTATAGAAAGTTCCGGAAGATATTTATGATGATGTTGAAGTGAAAGAAGAAAAATACTGAAACTTGTGTTGTTCATTCTTCAGAGAGAGGAGAAGAAGAAGCAAAAGGTGAAATGGTAATGACATTGACGCATGGCGCACCTCAGTTGTTATAATAAACAAAACAAGTGGTTTCGATCGTTGGCGGCCAAAACCAAAATTATTAGTGAAAAATGAATAAGCCAGGTAAGTGTAAGTTTGAGGGTTGAATTAAACCATTTAAATATTCCTTTGAGGTCGTATGTAGTGAATTAATTCGTTTTTCCAGCCGTTTACTCACTTGTGAAGAGCAGCGAGTGACGGCAGAAAATGGTCGTCTTTCTGCTCTCGCAAAGATTTCTTATCTTTATGCCCAAGTTACGCCAAGGGCATACCTCGTTCAACAATGTATTTAAGTGTTCAGTATTTCCAAAGGAAACCTTGGTGACATCCTACTTGGTGTGGTAAGGATTAGACTGAAAGCGAGCAGGTGCAGGTCCCGCCCAGACTTTTTCCTGATTGGGATCTTGGGCAGCCTGATATTTAGCTTACCCTACCCTACCCTAGTACTGTGTACCCCTTGACTCTTGGTAATAGTGTGGTAAGATAAACGTGACCGTATTGAAGTTCTTATTGTCTAAAAAAAGTTACCAAGTAGCTTTTATGTAAGATGCTGTATCGTAGATAGGCTAGGCCTATGGGATCATAGTCAGAAGTAGGTAGAGAATGAAGCGATGCCTAGGCTGTTAGGGAGGAGGAATTGTGCATGTTTTAATATTACCCATTAATAGAAAGCCTATGATGATATACCCTCTTACACCCATCACTTTACATGAAAATTTGGCGCTGTGTTTAGCCTAGTACCAGCCCATTGGAGATGAATGTAAAAATATAAACAAAAGACTGTAAATAGGATTATTATAAACATAAACAAAAGGCATAAAACAATAACAAAAAACGGTAGATCTAAGTAATTGACACACGGCGGGTATGTAGCGAGAAATGGCAGTTTCTTATAGTATTGTGGTTGCTTATTTACAATTTAACGTTATTAGGGGGTGTCGGCTGTAATTAACCTATAATTAACCCCAGAAGTCCATCCAACAAGGGGTTTCCAGACGCGATCTTCACAAGACAGAGCACAGCTACGTCTGTTTCGAACGGTTCATATCCCGTCTGGCAAAAAAGTGCAATAACTTGTTAACGTATGGGTACCGGCCCCCCTGGGCCAGTGCTAAACACGGCGAAGGGACATTCCATTTGGCCGACAACAAACAAATGCACCACCAGTGTCAGAAGCCCTAAAAGTGTAGAAAAAACCAGTTTCCAACGTATTGCACTTACCAGATGGGATATGGACTGTTCGAAACAGATGTAGCCGTGCTCTATCTTGCGAAGATCGCGTATGGAAACCCCTTGTTGGATGGACTTCAGGGGTTAATTACAGCCGACCCCAAAAATAACGTTAAATTGTAAATAAGCAACCAAAATACTATAAGAAACTGCCATTTCTCGCTAAATACCCGCCGTGTATCTATTACTTAGAAATACCCAAAAAACATAAGCAAAAGGCAGTAGCCTAAATATTATGGCCCCCAACTGGCGCGAACCAGGCCACATTGGTCTTCAGTTTTACCCTGTTGGATTCTCTTTCCTCCAATAAAGTTTCTGGGCCTTTTCTGACTCCTCCCAATTTCAAGCACCCAATGTTAAGTATATAGCCAATACAGTATTAGATGTAGAAATGGTTACTGTTACCTGTAGGCCTGTTTGTAAGATTTATCAATGATCGTTTACTGTATTAAATCCAAATTCAAGGTAAAACAACTTTGTATCTGAAAAATCCTTTACAGTGATAAATACTTTTTTCCATGAAAAACAATATGGTTCTGAGCATAACTTGAGACAGTGACTGGGATTTGAATAAATAGCATAGAATGAAGGTGTATATTCCTGTTACATGTTGGCTACCTTACAGATTTAAGTTAAGGAATAAGCTGTGAATATTTTCAGGTGTGCAAGGTTAGGTTGGGAAGAACTTACTTTTGCATATTACTTTTTTGGTTTATACCTCTCTAGGTCAGGTTAGGGTGAGGTCCTTCACCAGGTAGTACCTTGTGTACTAGGGTAAGTTAGATTGGAAAAGATAAGGTTAAGATAAACATTCTTAACATTTATGTAATTTAATGACTTTTTGGTAGGTTAGCGAAGGTAAGGTTACCATGCATCCCTGTAACTGTCTTGTGACATCTTTGTTGTTTGCAATTTGGTTTGTGCTTGATTGCTAATGGTGTGTATGCATATAGACCTTTCCTGTGGTTGCAATTCATTTGTTTTTATTTTTTCTCCATGTTAAATACCTGAGTTTCCCTCATCCCCCCCTCCTTACTCATTGTGAATAGGAACCATGAGTAATGCAAAAGTGAGTGGTTTGTACCAACAATTATGGTCAGAAATTCATTTGGGTAACCTAGACTAATTGGATGATTAATTCATTTTTCCCTAAGTTAGCCCTTAATGGCGATGGGAGAATAACAGTAGACCTATGCAGTTAAGGTATTTTCTTAATTATGTATGTTGGTTGATACTTTAAGGGTGAAGTTTTAATTTGATTTTGCCCTAGTCATACACTAATGCAAACTAGACCTGAGTGCCTTGTTGTCAGATATACTGTATGTGTGTTATGAGTATTATATAACAAAAGTTATTCACATAACAAAAAATACTGGGGAAATTTGCATTTCGCGCCACATCAAAAATACGTAGAGTTGTCTCTTTTAGATAGAGGGGTTTGTGGTTGTAGGTTTCTCTTTCCTAACTTGACATCGAAGGTTTCTCTTTCCCAACTTAACAGTTATGACTTGGGCCATTGATAGATGGCCTTGTTTATCCATTTTTCGTATGTTGTATTCTAACAGAGAGCTTTTGCCATCACAAGTGATCCCTGGTCCCCATTTCCATCTTAGAGCAACTGGATTTGCTGAACAGCAGTGCTAATATGCAGTAAATATGCCATGCTTCTCAGATCCAGAAGTCTTGAATTTCTAATGCCATTGGACTGGAACAGTCTCCCTGAGAATGTTGTGTAATTAGAACCTAAAAAGTTCAAGCAAAGATGCAGTGTATTACTGCCCTAAAACAATTCACTGTATACTTAATCATTTATTTATCCGGTAATTTATTGATTTATCTTTTTTTTTTCTATTAACTAATCTCTTCCTTCTTTATTTCTTATTATCTTCTGTAATTTTTTTCAAATAAACACCATATTCTGTGGAAGCTTGAATTTCAAGTTAGTGACCCCTGTAGGCTTGTTTGTTTTGAATAGTGTTAATCTTCTGAATACAGTAATAATAATAATGCACCCTAAAGAGTAGTGTTCGAGTGTAACTGTACATCCTTTGTTAACTTGACCTAGTTCCTATGAATAATAGGGCCTACCCTACCTATAGTCAGTTTCATTTCGTCTGCCCACCCATGGGTGAAGGTGTGGCACATGCTCATGTGTAGCTCATATTTGGCTGACAATCAACGTTTCCAATACCGTTGGCTTGTGATAAATATTAAACTTTTTCTTCAGTAACTTATTTGAATGTTTGTATTTTTACAAATAATCGTCATACCTTTTTATACAAACCATAAATATGTTGATTTGCATTGATAATATAACAGTACAAGCACACGAAAAACGCGCTTGTATAAAACAGTCTACTCAGATCAAACACAAATGAACAAAGGACTTTCAGATCTCACTGTATAGCTCAGGCTCCAGGTAGACCTGTACCAGCAAACTGTTCAGATCACAAGATTTCCTTATCTTTCAAACTTTATTATATGTACAATTTCATGGCATTAGTATGAAAATAACTTTATGGTATCAAAGTTACAGTATATCCATATCCATAAACATGAAAAATAACCTTTATTAATGTAGACCCTTAGAACAAGAAGCATTGGCAAGCGAACGATAGGACCATTTGTTACATATTTGATATTACTGGCCTTCATTTAAGCACACTTTCATTTCATATGAGTCAAAATTACTTTCTTTTAGTAACCTTTATTTATTCATTCTAATTAACACTCTAGTGCCATACATCAAAAAATAATTCTAGGCTAGCCTTTTATGCCATACATACAGCCTTGGCGGGTTGGGTGGGTGGCGCCTACATATTTTCTGCCCTCTGAAGCATAAGACAATGGAGGAGTAGCAGTTGTGTTTTTCGACGGGTATATTTGTCGTTATGGGGTTCCTGAGATATTTATTACATATAAGAGTGAGTAGGCACTGTCAGGAGACATCTGGCAACCCACTCCTCTCTCCCTGGAGGGGTAGAAGTTCACAGTAGCTGCCAGTCAATTATAGTGGATTATTTACCAAATTTTTTCATCCGCATGGACTTGTGAGTTTGCTGTTATTTATCCCCTATTTAGTGCTTTTTTTCTTATAATGAGCTGCAATAAGCTCTTGTCAAGTGAGAAAATAAGTCAGATAATCGTTCTGACTAAGGTGGAAACTGTAACTAAGGATATTGCCATTGTTGTGGGTGTTGAGTGAGTGAACTGTGCAGCGGTGGGTAAAAAAGTTCAAAGATAGCTCACTAATGCCCACAACATTGGCAATATCCTTGTTGCAGTTTCCACCTTATGCAGAGCGATTATCTGACTTATTTTCTCACTTGATAAGAGCTTATTGCTGCTCATTATAAGAAAAAAAGCACTAAGTAGGGGCTAAATAACAGCAAACTCACGAGTCCATGCGGATGAAAAAATTTGATAAATAATCCACTATAATTGACCGGCACCTACTGTGAACTTCTACCCCTCTCCTGACAGTGCCTACTCACTCTTCCAGTAATTATATCTTCAGAGGGAGGTTCGCATATTTGGAAAAATGCGTAGGCGCCGCCACCCCAACCCGCTGAGACTGTATATCATCAACCCACAAAGGATGATTGCCCAATCCCTGAGCTGTTATAATGATTTGAATACTTGATAAAAATATATATAAACATGCAAATTAATCCGGAAAGAAAACTGAAATACCATTGTTAGGCATAAACTGAAATTTCCTGCTCTTCAACCAATGTTGAGGTGGTTGCTCCTTTCACCTTCCCCAGACGACTTCGTAGACGCCAGTATTTCCTGCTATTTTGAAAATCACCCTACTCATGTAATTAATGTGCAAGAAATCATTAAATACATTTTATTTGCACTCACGTATCCACATGCCCTTTTTTTTTTTTTACATAGGAGACTAAACATAATTATTGAAACCCCATTGTTCATTTGGGTTTGATCTACATAGACTACTTGGTACAAGCCCATCTTTCATATGCTTGTATTATTATATAATCCATATAAATCAGCATAATTAGGACCTATATAAGAAAGTGAGGGTTCTCTGTATATGTAAGCATTCAGATGTATTACAGAAGAAATAGTTTGCATCTTTATCACAGTAAGCCTACGATATCAGAAACATTGATTTTAGCCAATTAAAAGAAATTCACTATATATACAGTAGATGAGCTTAGCCACACCACCCCTTCTGTATCTTGAATTCAAATGATTCACTGTTTAGCACACACTGAGAGATTCTAATAATTATTTTAGGCAGGTCACTTGTTGGGATAAATCTTTTCCTGTTCAAGTGTATTCTTGTACATACAGTATTAGAATACAAACTTTCTTGTATATGGAATACCTACTTGTCTAGTCATTGAAGCCTGGTTGCTAGGCATTTAATAAGTGGCAGTCGAGTGAGGGAGTCTGGACTTCACCCACTTATATGGTAACTAGCATCCCTTTATCTTCAGTGACTGCTGTGTAGAATTACTGGAGTATCTCATATGTGACTGCAACAACTGGAGTGTGTATATGTATGTTCTTATTGTGACTATGGTTAGAATGGTGTTGATTGAAAATTTGTTTCCTCGGAAGTATGATCAGTGAAGATTTGCTGGGTGCAAACTAGTGTGTGTTAGATTCACGCTGCCTGTGATATTTTACCCTAATTTTTGTTTGTGGCTTGCAAAGTTCAGGATTTTATGCCATCTTTAGACTGGCCAATGGCAGTGCAAATCTAGGAGGAAAAAATGTCATTGTCTTCTGACAGCAACACACTGCTGCACTAACCTTCTCTTCCCAGCTCAGTCTAGGAAGGGTATAAGCAGACCACTGACTGTCAACTGACCATCTGTGTGCATGAAGCTGTTTCTGGTATGATGTTGCTACCTGCTACACTACTACTCCCACTTCAGTTCCAGCTTTGCCTGTTTCTGCCATATCTACACAAAGAGACAGAGGAGCTGCTGAAAGATTAGTGGTCTTATCTTGGCATTCTGAGAGATCCTACCCTATCCATTCCTGGAACATTGCCTTCTGCTGTTAGTTCTCCGCTTGCATCAGTTTTGGTGGATCCCATCACTTTGGCACTGGTCTACTTCTCCAAAGCCAAGTGCTCTACATATATGGATGTTCCTTGCTGTAGCTTCTCTGGTCCCTCCAGATCCTTGACCCATTGCCATCATTAGGGGTCTTGGATGATGGCAGCTGAAAGGCAGTGTCCTAGGGCTTTAATGATTTTACATACCAAGGCATAGAAAACCTTACACTTCAGCTGCTGAGCTAACAAAATGCAGTCTGGTCTTTTTCCCCTCTTAGTAAAAGTTGAATTTCATACAAGTAGCTTACTAAGTAATTACATAGCTATAGCTTCAACTCGCACAGCAGCTTAAATTTTGAAAATCGCGGTAGCGCTTATATTGCTTTTGTGTAGGTGACTAGCCCTGCTTTTGGGGAACAAGAACAACAATGTAGCAAAGAGCTTCAAGTCATTTCTGCCAGTTTATGACTGATACCGGTTGTAAGAAGCAGTTTGTTTTGAATTCTGATTGCTGTCTGGTTGATATTTTCCCCAATTGGTGAAGTATTTTACCTTTGGTAGCCTTTGGCTGTTTAGCGGTAGTTAGGTTTTCTGTTGAGACTTGTATTTTCTATAATTAAAGACTGATTTTAAACATCTAACTTACCTGGTAGTTATATATATAGCTTAAGTCCCGGACGTCCCGGCAGAATTTCAAAACTCGCGGCAATCGCCGATCGGTAGTCAGGTGAACCACCTGTGCGCCCTCTACCCAGGTACCTGGAACCATTTCAACTATTCCTCAGATCTTCCCTGCCGCTGTGTCGGTAACATCGATGGAATTTCGCTCGTAGCCCGTGTTTTTTCACAACTTATTTTGGTGAAGTACACTTTGGCTTGGCTTTCGCTCGTTTGTTTTTAGAATTTCTTACAACATACCTGACTCTTCATCGAGTGTGAGAATGTGTGTGGGGGTGCAAGCGGCTTGCTAAAGTCTCCTTGGGTCCCCACTTAGTATATGTGAAGAACAGGAATGGTTTGCTTATAGTCGGAGTATATGTAAGAAAGCTTGAAAGACCGGCTCAGAAGAACTAAGAGTACTAGGTCTCACTCTTCTTGATATAACCAGGGAATAGTTAATTCTTTTCCCCTTGCTAACTATCCTATTGATCCTTCTTCCGTAATGGTAGTCTCTGAACCCCCTACTGAAACAGGTAAGGACCCAACACTTAAAGATATGTTGGCCGCCATTCAGGCCCTGGCCCAACAGGTAAAATCCCTCTCAGAAGACAGGGATAATATGTGATCGACAATAAGAGATCTAAAAATAAAAGTGTTAATATGTTGTTAGTGCAAGTGCAGTGGAGGGTGCGACCGCTCGGTCCTGTCGTGCTCCTAGTCCTAGACCTCTTCCAAGCTCACCAACCCCTGTGAGAAGGAAAGTCGACAGATGAAGGGAGGCAAGAGGCTTTAGCAGTCGTCCCCTCGAGCCGCACCTGTTGACGTTTCCCAGGACGCCACCCTCGCCATAGGAAAGGCTAGGGTAATGTTGTTCTCTTCGTTCCCAGGACGACGCAGTCCCCATCGCAGAGGTAACTCTGGGCACGGGATGCACTGGCAAGGCCAAAAACGGAATACAACAAAAGTTTTCACAGCTCAGATGCAGCAACAACGTCAACCTGAGGAAGCTTTTGAGCGATGTCGCACTGGCGGCCAGTTCTCAAGTAACCTCTAGGTTTGGCGGATCAGAGAACATTACAAGTTTGGACGCCAGGAGGTAGCCAGGCGTCGAGAAGCTGGACGCCAGGGCGTCGAGCGTTGAAAAGCTGGACGCCAGGACGTCAGGCGTCGAGAAACTGGACACCAGGCCATCAAGCGTCGAGAGGCTGGACGCCAGGACGTCGGACGTTGAGAAGCTGGACGCCAGGACGTCAAGTGTCGAGGAGGCTGGCCGCCAAGATGTTAAGCTTTAAGAAAATGGACGCCAAGGTCAAGAGACTGGACTCCTGGATGCCGAACGTTATGATAATATTTTGAAAGGCGTCGCTATTTCGGTCTTCGGACAATCGGAAAATGAGAATGATATATCCCGCATTCTCCTGTGAATCCTATTGTAGAGTTTTCCGACGAAGACGATATAAAAGGCCATCAGCTTTCATCAGACTTTAAAAGACTTATGAAGCTATTTTCGGAAGTTTTTTCCAGAGAATCCCGCCTTCAGAATTTACTTTTGGGAAGGCGTTTAAGAGGGCAGTATTTACGAAGGTTTTTTCCTTTCGTCCAAGAGAGCGCTTAAAGTTTTGAATGAGTGGATACTTTCGAAGAAGGAACAATAAAAGACAGCCTTTGTTTTTTCTCCAGCCAAACTGGCTTCAAGATTTAGCGTTTGCTATCTAACTGGAGAATCGCTCGGCCTTGGAATACCTGCCTCTTCCCAGGAGACTTCTCGAATCTTGTTGACTCTTCTAGTCGAGTGGCCATGGGAAAACGGTTTTGTTGGTCAACATCAGAGTTAGACCCCCCTCAAAGGAATTCTTAGGACCTTTGAGGTTTGTAATTTTTGGACTGGAGGAGCTTGAGGAAGAGAGATGGAATTATTCAACACGACTGACACCGAAGAACTCCTATATCTGATGTCGTGTATGGATAAAGGACTTGGAGGTGGTGCCAATGAATCAGATAGCTTTTCAGCGGGAATCCTGAAGAAAATGCCCATCTTTGATCTTTCCTGGCTAATGGGGTCACGTCCAGTCAAAATCAGAACTGTTTTATGCCCCTTTTTCCTCTCACCTCTTCTCTCAAGATTTGGTAAAGAGGTCTTTTCATCTTTGGCCCTGAAAACCACGTAAGATTTAATATCTAAAACAGCAAGAAAAGTCCTACCAACGACTTTCATCGCTAAAAGAGTAAGGCTGAGGCTCCTGTGTTTCAGGTGTCTGAGCTCTTTCGTGGTCGGCCCTCCGATAGAGGTTCCTCTAGGACGGGTAGATGAACGATAACCAGAAGACCCCTACATAGGGAAAAAGGAGGACATGACTTTCTTCTCTTGCAGACAGTAAGAGCCAGGCTGTCCAGCTTCTAGCAAGTGTGGGAGAGAAGGAGAGGACCTATTGTCCATTCAGTTACTCTAAGAGGGGTAATGATATAAATCCTTAGTTTTAACAGAAATAAATCCTCTAACTCTTCATCAGCCGATCGCGGGAATTGAACTCCGCCCAACGAATGTCAGTCTGAAGTTCAGCCAACAAACTAGGGGTACCAGCCTGAGGAGGCCCCCTCTAGTAACAAGACAATAGTCCTTTCTGTCAAAATGCAACGACAGAACCAAGGCAAAGGCTCTACAGCAACAAGTGTCTATGATGTTGCAAAAGGAAACCAGACAGAGAGTTCAAGATCCGAATTCCCCTGGATTCTACATTCGGTTATTCCTGATCCCCAAATGCTTGGGGGGTTAGAGACCGTGTGCTAGACGTGATTGCAATTTTTGTGCATAAAAAGGTCGCTATGGAAACGACAAAAATCGGTTCTAGTTGCAGTCAGACAGCATGACTGGATGGCCTCACTGGACCTCCAGGATGCGTATTTTCACATCCCCATGCATCCGAACTCCAAGAATTTTCTGAAGTTCGTCCATGGGAAAGTTTTTTTTTCGGCCCTCAGTTTCGGCCCTAAACAGACGGGCTGACGTCTGGCTCTGGAGTCGAGACCTCTCAAGAGCAAGTTACCCAGTATTGAAGGACGTCATGATAAGACTTCATAGACTCCAGGTTGTAGCCACTGGAGCAACCGGAGCTCTTCCCTTCCAGCCCCAAGGGTAGCTCTCCTATTAAGAGAAAACGTAGACAGTTCTGTTCAGTCAGGATACCAGGCTGCAAGAGCGTGGTGGACACTGTGCTGTCTTCCGACATTCTCCTTTTCCTCCTTCGGATTGGTACTGTCTGCTGAACCCCTCCACGATCCATTATTGACGTTGAGGAGGAAATAATTCCCGTAGTTGAGGCTTCCCCAGCCTGTCCCCAACAGCAGGAAGCCCCGCATATAGCTTTACTACAAAATATGCAGCAGGCTTTGTCTTCTCTGGTGCAAGCATGACAACCAGGCAAAGAGAAGAAGGATAATAGACGTCCAACTAAAGCTTCTAGACGTCCAGAAGTTTAAGACGATGAATGTAGTAAATAAAACTCTAGACGCTGGATGCTCTGGTGTCAAGCATCTAGGAATGAAACACCATGACGGCAAGCGTCAATGAACTCAAGACGTCAATCGTCAAGGCATTGGACGTCAGGACGTCAGGCTTCAAGATATTGGAAGCCAAGATGTGAAGGTAGCTCAGGACGCAAGATGCACTGGCAACAAGCGTCTAGCACAGATTTTCACAAGGATGATTACCAATGTAGCAGATTTTTCTTCACACGAGAGACATCGAATCTCCTTGTACTTGGCAACTGGCTCCTCAGAGCTCCTTCCCACACACGCTGCCCGGAGGATCTTCACACCACGATTCATGTATACGAAGAATTAGGTCTTCTGATAAACAGAGAGATATCTCAACTGATCTCATCCCAAGAGGTTCTGTACCTTAGGATAAAGATTCAGAGTCAGGCTTTTCGGGCTTTTCCTTCTGTTGCAAGAACAGGACAAGCCTTAAGAAAATTTTAGGACTTTATAAAGAGACAGACATGCTTGGCAAAGGAATGGATGAGTCTGCTGAGGACCCTTTCTCGCTAGAACAGTTTGTTTTCCTTTAGAAGATTGATTCTATGCCCGTTACAGTTTCTTGTAAATCAGAACTGGGACAAGTAAATTGAACTGGAGACCAAGTGCATCCCCATTTCGGAACCAATAAGGCCGTGTTTAGAGTGGTGGAATGACCCCGTCAAGCTCCAGGAGGACTTTTCTCTACTTACAGGAACCCAGACTTAGAGTTGTTCTCCGACGTGTCGGACTCAGTATGGGGAGGATGGGGAGCAACACTGGACCAGAGGAAAGTTAAACATCAATTAGAAAGAACTAACTGCAACTCAATCCTTCTAGCTCTCAGGGAGTTTGAACACAGTGGAGAACAGAGAAGTGCAGGTCAACACCGACAACACGACAGCGTTGCCCTACATCAGCAAACAAGGGGCACTCACTCCAGGTCTCTATACGAGACAACAAGAGAACTTCTTCTCTGGGCAAAGGAGAAGAATGTCAAACTAGTAACCCGCTTTATCCAAGGGGAGAAAAAATATGAGGGCGGACATTCTGAGCAGAAAAAATCAAGTCCTCTCAACAGAATGGACGCTCAGGACTTCATAGATCATCTTCAGAAGCATGTGGCGAAACTTTGGGGACTTCAGTGCATGGATTTCTGGTGGACTGGTCCAACAGCTCTTTCAAGATAAAGAGACTGAAAAACTTACTGCTCTCCCTTATCAGATTGGCCCCTTACGAGACGACAAGAGATTGGACGCTGTTCCTGATGGACTGGTCCAATTTGGGCTTGTATGATTTTCAAACCCTTTCAAGATAATACACAGGGTACTAGTAAAAAATTTGGTCACACAAGAGAACTCACAAGAATGAGTTTTTTGTGGCCCTTTACTGAAATCAAGGACAAGAGATTGGTTCAATCCAGAGGTATTTAGAGGATGGTGCAAGGACAACCATGTGTCCTCTTCCAATGTCTCTGTAACCCAAATTTGTTTATAGAGAACTCACCAACATGAAACCTAGACGTGGTCCTGAGGTTCCTCAGGAGGAGTAGGTTCGATCCCTTGCAGAGGACATCTTTAAAGGACCTCACCATGAAAACTCTTTTCTTGGTCAGTTTGGGCACAGCGAAAAGAGTTAGTGAGATACATGCTCTCAGCAAGAATATAGATTTTAGACAAGGCAAGGCAATCTGCTCACTGCAACTAGGCTTCCTTGCAAAAATGAATACTCATCACAACCCTGGCCCAGAACGTTCGAGATTCGAATCTAACGGACATAACAGGAGAGAGAGAGAGTCCTATTACCGGTAAGGGCTCTAAGGCTCTACCTGGATAGGACAAAGGACTTAAGAAGGAATTCAGAAGGGCTTTGGTGCTCAGTCAAAAAGCTCTCTGTACAAGATGTCGAAGAATGCTCTGTTTTTTTTTTATCAGACAGTTGATAAAAGAAGCACATATGGAATGTAGAGAGATAGACCACAAGATTCTGAAAGTAAAGACGCACGAGGTCAGGACAATAGCAACCTCTGTAGCTCTTAAACAGAACAGGTCCCTGCAGAGTATCTTGGACACGACCTTCTGGAGAAACAAGTTAGTATTTGCCTCTCACTATCTAAAACAAGTCCAACATTATACGAAGATTGCTATACACTGGGTCCATTTATAGCATCTAATTCAGTAATGGGAGAAGGGAATACCCTACAATCCCATAAACCAATACCCTTTTTCTTACCTTGGAATTGAGAATTTTTATGGTTGTTTGTGAAGACTGGACGCAGTCTTCCGCAATCATTGGGATGAAAGTTCCTTGGTAGCGCCCGGAACAAGGGTATTGAGAGGAGGTCTAGTCACATAGAGGTTATACACCGGTTGACAGCCCCTAGAGATTTTCAGCCCCCTGGGTGGATCGCTGGATCTCTTAAGGAATGCAGACATAATGAGGGGGAGTTCTCTGAAGTCAGCTTCCTTAATCCAATCCCATAAAACAATACCCTTTGTTCTTGCCTTGGAATGGTTGAAATTTGATGGTTGTTTGTGAAGATTGAACGCAGTCTTCCACAATCATTGATTTTAGTCAGATGATCATTTTGTTCCTTGGTGGTGCCTGGAACAAGGGTATTATAGGTTGTCTGTCACATAGAGGTTGGTACACCGGTTGGCAGCTCCTAGAGGTCTTCAGCCCCTGAGTGGATCGCTGGACCTCTTAAGGAAAGCAGACATAATGAGGGGGAGTTCATTGAACTCAGCTTCCTTAATCCAATCCATAAAGGTATGGACCTTTGTTCTTTTATTAATGGTTGCAAAATTCCAACGATGTTGGCTGTCTCTGACCCTCCACCAAAAGGTGTCAATTTTAGTCAAATGATCATATTTTGTTCCTTTGCTAGATGTTTAAAAATGATATTATAGGTTGTCATAAAATAAATTTTTGAACATACCGGTTGGTAGTTATATAGGTCTTCAATTCCTGACCCTCCTCCCCTCTAGAGACTAGGGGCACAAGATCTGAGGAATAGTTGGAATGGTTCCAGGTACCTTAATCCAGGTAAGGACAGGTGGTTGGTTTATTAACCGATCGGCAAATTCCAACGATTTTGAAATTCTGCCATCCACCAAAGGGACTTCAGCTATATATATAACTACCAGGTAAGTATGTTCAAAAATTTATTTTATTATGAAAATATCATGTTTATTTTGAACATAGATAACCGGATTTCGTGAAATGTCATCCTTATTTCAAGACTAGCCTTCAAGTCTGAGGAAAGTTGGAATGGTTCCAGGTATCAGTATTTTATTGTTTTGTTATTAAGATCTGATGCAAGTTTATCATATTTCACTACAGCAATTTTGCAATCAGTTGATTAAGTCACCTTTACAGGTAAGTATGTTCAAAAATTTATTTTATTATGAAAATATCATGTTTACTTACTGAACCGATGTTTTTATATATGCAATGAATGTATGTACATATCGGCAAGTCTTAGATAATTTAGAACATTTTCTTATTACACTTTCTATTTGCAGAGAACTGAAAAAGTGTAAGGGCAGAACACCAAAGGGGGTGGGGAGAAATTACTTATTTTGAACGGTTGGTTATTGGGCTTTTTGGATAAATAGAGTTTCCTGACAGCTGAGAATCAACATCTGGAAAAGAACCCAGGAGACATCCACCTGGGGTGGTGAGAGAGAGAGAGAGCTGAGCGCCCAGGAGTGACCGCTAACTTCAGCGCTGAGCGTCCAGGAGTGCTCACTAGCTTCCAGAGGTATTATCTCGCCTGGCGCCCAGCTACACCTGACGCTTGGCACCAGCTCCCGATTGTCTTCTTATCTTCCACACCTGGCTCCCTCGTTTCCTTCCTGTGCTTTTACCATCCCTGTGTATGGGTTAACAGAAGTTAACCTTATGATAGTGTAGTGTTGTGCAGTGGTGGAGGTGAATATCCGGCCTTTCGGTTCTCCTAGACCCAAGTCACTGTCATACTCCCCTGAACTTGGGAGAAGTCATACTGAAAGTCCAACGGAGACTGATGGGAAGTTCAAAATAATTGCCCCCTCAGTTGAACCTAAAACAGTCCCAGGTTGCGACAGACAGCCACTGAAAAGGCTTCTTGCTGGAAGTGTAGGGGACAAGGCGACTACCCGGCCCGTTGCATCTCCTAGACCAAAGGTCACTGTCCTGCTGCCCTAAACCTGGGAGAAGACATACTTGCGATCCAAGGGAGTCCGAGGGGGTTTGCCCCCCCTCCCCTCAGTCTAGCTTGTTGTCCGGTGCAAGGCATTGGCAGACAACCATTGAAAGGGCATCCAAAATTATGTGCTTTAGCTCTGGAAGCTGTATTTGCGGTCTCACTATTCGCTGACTCACCTATTTGCAGATTTCTCAGTGGAGCATATATACATTATTTGTGGAAAATTCGTCTATTTGCAGTATTTTTCATTGAGAAATATTCACTAATTACTGTATTTTCATATCATTTTCATGACCAAATGCACTTTTTGTGATAAAACTATTAAAATAGTCAGGTATAAACATTTTTAGAGTTTTTTTTGTGTTTAAACTATCAAAATAGGCAGTTCTAAGTGTTTTTAGAGGGGTTTTAAGTATTCACGGATTTTAGCTATCCACAGGGGGTGTGTGGTACACATCCCCTGCGAATACGTGGGGTTTACTGTACAGATTCCTGTTTGGAAGTTCAAGGTGCTTGTCTCCTGAACTTCCAGTTGTGATGCCAAAACTCTCATCCAGAGCTCATAGGCGCCCAGCAACTTCCAAGCCCCCCAACCCGCCTCCCGATGCTCCTAGAAGGAAGGAAGATGATATACCAAAGGTCCAAAGGAGGTTGGTGGGATTTGCCCATGGGAAGTCACCTTCTCGGTAGAACCTGTCACACAGTTTGTGTAGTGGAAGACCCTCAGACTGCCATAGGAAGGGCATTCCCTGTAGTACCCACCAGTTGTCGCTGGATTCAAAATTATCCCTGACGAGGCGTTCTAGGTGTTTTTCACAGTGCATCCTGACCCTAGAAGACTTGTATTAACAACGAGACGTCTTCTATTATGTTCCCCCAGACTAGAGATTCTTTTCTTGGTGACATACAACAGTCACAGCCTCTGAGCGTTCAGTGCTTGCTCCCGAGTGCCCATTGTCTACCTTTGCTCTTTTGGCACTGGTTGCCAAAAGTTCGGAGCCAACTCCTGAGTGCCCAGCGCCGATTCACCAACGCTCAGCGTCGATTCCAGAACGTTTGGCGCCTACTTCAGAGCGTTGATAACTATCCAGTACTTGACTCCTGCATGTGAACATTTATCACCCACTCACAGACAGTTTTTTAGAATGCACTGTTCTTTCTTGAACGCCAGTTCCAGATTGAGTGTCTGGATCTGGTTTTTTCAAGTGACAAGTGCCAGTTCCCAATAACATAGCACCAATACTTCAGTATCAGTCTCCCGCATCTGGGTGCCGTACGGAGAGCATTAGTCTGTGTATAGAGAGGTCCCCTTTTCAGAGGACATTTATGTCCAGTATTTTAAAGCTTCATGAAGAAAGCTCCCTCCTCTTAGACAGCAGGAGCTCTGGTTAAGAAGATAGAGGACTTCCAGTTTTTAGTTGAGAGACATTACGTCGGTTTGTCTCTGAGTCCTGTCCTATGTGGGTAAGGATGATTGAGATGTCTTTTAAAGATCTGCTTTTTATTTTGAAACCTCAAGAAGAGAAGACGGGTGCTCTATAGCTGCTGAGAGAGTCATACAGTTGTATTCAGCCCTCTTATTTTCGCCTCCGGGCCTACATTTCCTCTTCCCTCGGACACAGTTGAGAGAACTGTGTCTGTCCTGCAGAAGGGTTTGGCTTATTCATCAAGTCCATCATAACCAAGTCCGCTCGAATGTCCAAGTGTCTGCTGACTGTCAGAGAGTCCACAGGGTTAGCAGCTAGTCAGCATGGTGGTCTGCGGGTCAGGACGAGGATCTCCACATTCCCTCGGTTGTGCTCAAGACCGCATAGTAGTCAGTGAATCTGCATGGCCCATAACACCCCTTTTTTCTTTTAGAATAGAAGATGAAATTCAGGACAGAGATAAACAAGACAATCCTGTCATCCACTCTCCAAGGGCATTTGAATGAAGACCTGAGTTATGCATGAAGTATTCTTCCATGTCCCTGCCAGACTCTCAAGTCCATCTGGCAGGACAGAGTCCTCTAGTGCAAGGATCTGTGTTCCTGCCTCTCTATAGCAAGCCTACTCTCGAGTCCTCACTCCTCTGGCATTTGACTTCATGTTCTGGAATGTTATTCTTTATCTGGAAAACTGACTTCTTCGATTACCCTCGAAGGAAAGTGTGAGGAGGTTTTCTAACATTGGGGGCAGGGAAATGCAGCTGGACACTTGTTTTTCGCCTTAGCCCTGAATTAGGTTGGACCTACAGTAGTGGCTGTCCGAACATAAACCATTGGAAGAGAAGTGCCTTTGTACTACAAACCCAGACCTAGTTTTCCATTCAAACGCCTAGGATCTGAGTTGGGGAGTATGCTTGGGGAACTGGGTAGTTTCCAGGACGCGGCCCTTGGAAGAACAGAATCTTCTCAGATAGCCGAAGCTTTTCATTTATGACTTCAACGCTTATCGGCCCTATTTCACTCCTAGACTGTGGTAATCTTGTCACAAGACCACAGTCCTAAGTATATTCTCATCTCTGACAGATAGCTGAAAGCTGTGCACTCACGGCTTCAATGCTTCTCGAACCTTTTGTACACCTAGACTGTGGTAATCTTGGTTCAAGACCACATTCCTTAAGCATATGGAAAAGAAGGAAGAAGAAAGAAATTACACACACACACACACACACAACACACACTGCAAGATCTCACTTGGCCCTTCTCATTCTCTCTCTCTCTCTCTCTCTCTCTCTCTCTCTCTCTCTCTCTCTCTCTCTCCAGTCAGCAGAGAACTCCTACAATGGGCATAGCAAATACTGTAGAGTTTTCCAGTCACTCGACTTTTTCAGGGCTTGCGAATTAGTTATGGCGGATGCACTGAACTGTCAGAAGCATGTCCTTCCCGCCAAGAAGTGGACCTTGGATCCCCTGGTCTGGCGGCATCTGTGGAATCTATGGGACATATCGATTATGGCCTGGTTTCCGCCTCGAGGAACTGTTGCCTTCCTCATTTTGTTCTATCCTAGACCATCTTGCACAGGCAACTGACGCCATGCCACAAGTTAAGTCCAACCTGGACCTTTAACGCCCTTCCGCATTCCAACTTGGTCAAGGAAGGGCTAAACAAGTTTTCAGGTTCATCGCAATGTAACAGTGACACCTTAACCTGGTTCTGAGCCATGAATATTAGTTCCCAAATCAGATATGGTTGTTGGTGGACCTCACGACTCCTTCCACAATCCATATCTACTCAGACAACCTGACTTCAAAGATACCACTAAAGGGTGAACAACTCTTTTCTTGGACAGATACAGACTGTCCGGGAGCTTGCTTAGAAGAAGTGAAATTTTCAAGACTGACTGTGGAGGTTGTTGCAAGATGCAGACAGCAGCTTTCTTGCCAAGTACTGTACTGTACTCCAATCTAAGTAGGCAGTGTTCCGTTGATGTTGTAATGGCTATAACATCTTGTCTGCGAATTCCTCTTTGGCTCGGATAGCAGAACTCCTCCTATACCTGAGGACCACCTCCAAGGGGCATAGAGCAATGCTAGGCATAGTAAGTGAATGCAAAGGTCTAGTTTTATCTTCTAATCAAGATCTAAGTGACCCATGAAGTCTTTCAAGACTTCCAAGGCAGAGAGGAGTCTACTCTGTTTATTGGAATTTAGACATAGCTCTTGAGTGGTTAAACGAGCCCCTCTATCTAGCGTCTCCATTCCACGACTCTTAACTAGAAAACTATGTTCCTTGTAGCCCTAGCAAATGCCAAATGAGTTAGTGAGCTTCAGACTTTAGACAGGCGAGCAGATTCTACTCAGAGAGACACAGTCTGTGAACAGGATCCGTGCTTCTCCCGCAAGTGATTGTTGGACATCCCTGGTTCTGGGAGAGTGAGCAAAATGTCTAATTTTACCTGAAAAAGCTTTTCATTCAGAGGGCCATCCATACATAGAGTGTCCGGACAAGATCCTGTCTTGCCCTCGGTCTATGAATGCGCTGTCTTTGATCTCCAATGAGCTTTGTTTTTGAGACACATTCTCAGATTCAGGAGAAGAATTTGCCTACCTGTTAAAGGAAAGCTAAGATGACAGAATTACCTCTACCTCATTAGCTTTCAGGCTTAATATGTCACACACTGCCGTTTGGCAATTGGCCCACCGTAATAGTTCTTCACTTCTAAATTTTCCTTGAAATCAGAACAGTGTTTGAAAATTTTGCAGTACCTTGAGACCATTATTAGTAATTGTCATGGCACTGAAGGAGGAAGCAAGAGTATTTTCTCCTCCTATCTCTTCACCTTGTAGGAAAGTGCAGAATTTTTTGGGGGGGGATCCCAGGTGGTACAGTGTACCTGGAGCACCCACCACTCTCAGTGGATGGGTAATTGTTTTATTTCAGTGTGGGTGGTGACGAAGTTATCTGGTTGTTTTTATTTTCTGGTACTGCACCCAGGGCAAGGGCACTTAATGATGCTTTGCCAGCCAACGGATTACTCCTTGGCTGCAAAGCTCCCCACTTAAGTAGAGGCGATCCTCGGCTATACTGCGCCGCCACTGCAAGTTAAAATGGGCACCAATCAGAGGCAGTATTCTCCTGCAATGTTTCTCTTAACTGATAAGGAAATGACGAAGCATTGTTTTCCAGTGCTAGCAGCTTTTTCTATTTCAAATTCATTATGTATGTATCTTAATATTTTGGAATGGAGCATGTCCATGTATCGTACCTCCTGTCAGTGTGGGAATCAGCTATGTAATAACTTGGTAAGTTTTTTATATGAAAATGTTATTTTCATAATAAAATTAAGTTTCATATACACTTACCAAGTAATTACGGAGCTGGAGTCCACCGTCCTCCCCTCTGATGGGCATAAGGTCAGAAACAGAATGAGGTTGTCTGCTAAGTCGTTCCTAGTATTCCCGTTAGTGGGTGGGACTGGTCACGTACATAAACAATCAGAGCACCACCACAGATTTTAAAATTCAAGCTGCTGCATGAGTGGAAAGTATAGCTATGTAATGACTTGGTAAGTATATATGAAACTTAATCTAATTATGAAAATAACATATTTCAAATTCATTACTTACTTACTGCTTTGGAGTAGAAATGTTCACATTTTCCCACCTTCTAACAATGTGGAATCAGCTATGTAATTACTTGGTAAGATACTTATATAAAAATAACAATTTTATGATCAAATAAAGCTTTATATATACTTATCAAGGTATTACATGATTGGAACCCACCCTCCTCCCCTCTCATGGACATTAGAGTATGAAACCAATTGCGCTCTCTGCTAGGTAGTTCCTCAAAGTCCTGGATAGTGGGTGGGATCTTGCCACCTAAAATGCTTATAACTGCCAAGCAATTTTGAATTTTTAAGCATCTGTAGGTTAGGAACCAATAGCTATGTAATTACTTGGTAAGCATATATAAAACTTTATTTTATCACAAAAATGTCATTACCCAGTCATCTCAAAATTGTGAAATTCCATCTCCACATGATTGATTGTTTCAAAAGTGATGAGACAGAAAGCTGATGCCTCCCATAGAAGTTATTGGTACTGTAAAATAATTGTTGTACTATATTTTCAATTAAACTGGAGAAAAGTTGCTTCTATGGCTTTCAGTAAAATGGTTGCTTCTACAGTATTTTTCACATTTAGGCTTTCTGAATTTTCCTACTGAAACTTGGATTAATGCACCATTTAAAATTGGGAAAGACCACTCTGTCCTGAAATTCTGTATGCTCAACCTCAATCAGTGTTTTCATTAATGAGGTATTTTTAAATATCTAACTTCCCTGGTAGTTACATAAATGTAGCTTTATCCCGCCGATTCGTCGCGCGCACGGCAGAAATTCAAAATTCGCGGCAATCGCCGATAGATGGTCAGGTGGCCATACCTGAGCACCCTCTACCAGGTACTTAGAACCATTCCCAATTGTCCTCAGAAATTCCCTGCCGTCATTCTATCAACACGTTGGAAATTCGCTCTACTTTGGTTTGCTTTACTACAATTGGTGAAGTACCCATTACTTGTTTGGTTTTCGTTGATGGCTTTCGCTGATTTTGGATTTTCCTGGATTTTTCTTTTCTCATTGTTAGCCTATTTGGTCGGTTTCTGACTGTTATCAATTGTTCTTTGTACTTGCTTTTCAAGATGGCTGACCCTGTTGTTAGAATGTGTGTTGGGGATGCAAGAACCGGCTTCCCAAGGCTGCTCTTGATCCCCACACAGTTTGTAAGAAATGCAGAGATCATGTGTGTGCATTTGATGATAGATGCAAGGAGTGTGAAAGTTTGTCCGAGAAAGAGTGGAGAGAGTATGATCGCTATGTGAGGCGATTGAAAAGGACAGAATTAGGAGAGCTAGATCTTCCAGTGTCCTTTCAGCTAGGTCTTCTGATAGTCAAGTCCTTTCTAACTTGTCTGATACTAATATTCCTCATCCTAACCCTAAGGTTATAGTACCCGATCCTCCTGCGGAGTCGGGAGTAAGTAATCCGTCTTTAAAGGATATAATGGCTGCTATTTCGGCCATAGGAGTTTCTGTGCAATCCCTTTCTTCGGATAGGGAAGTGATGTGGGGGGCAGTGCATAGTTTGCAACAAAAGTTCGGTGACAGTGTTAGTGCAGTGGAAGGTGCGTCCGTTCGTGTCTGTCATGCTCCTAGCCCCTAGACCTCTTCCATGCTCCCCAACCCCTGGGAGAAGGAACGTCGACAGGCTAAGGGAGGTGAGAGACGTTGAACAACGAGCGGACGCCCTCGAGCGATCCTGTTGACGCATCCCAGGACGCTCCCCTCGCCGCAGGAAAGGCGAGATGAGGACGTGTTCGTCTTCCTCGGATGACGCAAGACCCAGACGTGGTTGGCGTCAATCACAAGAGTCTAGACCTATCAAGAGACGCAGGTCTCCCTTCCCGCTCCAACAACCCTCTTGCAGCAAATGGAGCTCTCCAGAGAGATTCCTGTCGGAAGAAGACGGCGTTTCTGCGCCTAAACAGAGGCGTAAGACGATATCTCGTCGGAGGAAGAAGACGATACATTACTTCAGTTCACGCTTCTCCCCGCCCCAGAATGGGACGTGTCGCAAGCCGCGCCACCACCTCTTCATCAAAAGATCCCAGCTAGAGTCTCCGGTTGTGGAAGCTCGTGCAGTGCCATCTCCAGTTGTTTCCCAGCAGCAAGTGGCACCTCAAGTAAAGTTCTTGTCGGAAGTCCAGCAGTCCCTTGCGTCTCTTTTTGACTCTTACAAGTCGCAAGGACTAAGAGAAGAAACACACAAGAAGGAATCTAAGGACGTCAACAGACCCAAGAAGAGGGTAAGGCAAGAATCAGAACAACAAGACGCTAACAGCCAGCAAGACGCAAACTCGCGGCAAGTTGCAGCGCTCATAGACGCTTCCCCGCAACAAGCCGCACGAGTGACGGGAGGGGACAAGGATCGTGAAGCTCCCTCGCAGCAAGTTGGACGCATGCGTGACGCACGCAAGCAGCACGATACACACGTTTCCCCCACTCGTTCGACATCGGAAATAGCGGATCCTTTGGAAGAGATCTCGGAAGAGGAAACTCAAGAAACTCTTCATGCCGCTGATCTGAAAAGACTTCTTACTCTTTTGGCGGACTTATTTCCTAACGATTTTCAACAGGCCGCACTGAGTCCTCCTCGCAATATTTGATGGGTAGACCCCAGAAGTCTTCCTCATTCAAGAAGACAGTGTTGGCCAAATCAGTGAAGAGAGCCTTTTCGACACTGAATGATTGGATTTTGAAGAAGAAGGAACAAGGAAAGACAACTTTTTCCTTTCCCCCGACAAGATTGGCTTCTAGATCCAGCGTGTGGTACGAGACTGGGGAAGCTCTCGGTTTGGGAGTGCCTGCCTCCTCCCAAGGGGACTTCTCCAGACTCGTTGACTCTTCACGGAGAACAGCCATGACAAAAGCCAAGGTTCTGTGGTCCACTTGGAGTTGGATCATTTGCTGAAAGGCGTCTTCAGAACTATTGAAGTCTTCAGCTTGATGGACTGGACTCTTGCAGCTCTTGCAGAGGTTTCAGATGAGAAGAATGACACGCAAATGCACCTTATTGCCTGTCTCGATAAAGCTGTGAGGGACGGGTCGGTCGAACTTTCTGCCCTTTTCACAGCAGGTGCTATCAAGAAACGAGCTATGCTGTGTTCGTTTCGTGTCTTCTGGAGTGACTTTAGCTCAGAAATCTGAACTGTTGTATGCTCCCTTATCTAAACAGCTCTTCCCTTCAGAGCTGGTTAAGGATTTATCAGCAGCCCTTTCGCAACAATCAACACAAGATCTGATCACAAGGACTGCTAGGAAAGTTCTTCCGGCAAACTTTTTAGCCAGGAAGGACAAGGAAGCTCCTCCTACGCATCAGCCCTTTCGTGGGAGAGCCCTTTCGAGAGGAAGTCAGAGAATGGCTGCTGGAGGACAACTTCGTAAGAACCCCAAGCAGCAACCCAAATCCAAGAAATGATCACAACAACCTCCAGACACAAGTGGGAGCCAGGTTATCCCACTTTTGGCAAGAGTGAAGCCAAAGGGGAGCGGACGTATGGACAGTCGAAGTTTTGAAGGAAGGATACAAGATTCCCTTCCTAAGGAAGCCCCCTCTTTCACAAGAACCGTTGGAGTTGACAGCTACTTACTCGGGGAGCAAAGCAGCAGCTCTTCAAGAACAGGTGACCCAGATGCTATCAAAAGCAGCAATAGAAGAGGTAAAGGACCTCTCGTCAGAGGGTTTTTACAACAGACTTTTTCTGGTACCCAAGAACTCGGGGGGTTGGAGACCAGTTCTGGACGTAAGTCCACTGAACAAGTACGTAAGCAAAGTCAAGTTTGCCATGGAGACATCTGCATCAGTCCTAGCAGGCACCAGACAGGAAGGCTGGATGGTTTCGATAGACCTACAGGACGCGTATTTTCACGTACCAATTCACCCGAACTACAGAAAATATCTGAGGTTTGTGCATCTCGGGACAACCTATCAGTTCAGAGCACTTTGTTTTGGACTAAGCACGGCTCCTTACGTTTTCTCTCGAATGGCATCGAACGTAGCTCACTGGTTACATCTAAAAGGGATACGGATTTCGATGTACCTGGACGATTGGCTAATCAGAGCCAGATCGCAAGCAAAGTGTCTGGAGGATCTACAAGTTACAATGAATTTGACGCAACAGTTAGGTCTGGTAGTAAATCTAGCCAAATCACAGCTAACGCCTTCACAGGGCATCATCTACCTGGGGATGAGGATTCAGTCAGTGGTTTTTCGGGCTTTTCCAGCCCCGAAACGCATTCTAGATCGCTTAGAAAAGGTGAAGCTCTTTCTAGGGAGTGGATGAGTCTGCTGGGGACCCTCTCCTCGATCGAACAATTCGTCTCCCTGGGAAGACTACATCTACGTCCACTTCAGTTCCATCTGTCAAGCTATTGGAAAAGAGGCCAAGATCTGGAGACATGGATTCTGATCCCTCTGGGAATCAAAAATCATTTGAGTTGGTGGAACGACCCCAAAAAACTTCAATTAGGCCTCGAACTTCAACAAAAGAACCCCGACCTAGTGTTGTATTCAGACACATCGGACATGGGATGGGGTGCAACGCTGGGGAAGGGCGAGATCTCAGGTCTATGGGAAAACCATCAGAAGAAATGGCATATAAATGTCAAGGAACTGGTGGCCATTCATCTTGCACTAGTCCACTTTCAGGAGAAGGTCCAGAACAAGATTGTACAGGTCAACGCAGACAACACCACAGCGTTGGCCTACATCAGGAAACAGGGTGGCACTCGTTCGTTTTCCCTTTACGAGGCAGCCAAAGATCTCCTGCTGTGGGCAGAAACTAACAACTTAACTCTGATCACCCGCTTCATAGAGGGAGAGAAGAACGTCAGAGCGGATCTTCTCAGCAGAGGAAGACAGGTTCTCACGACAGAATGGACCTTACATCACGATGTGTGCAACAGGCTTTGGAATCTGTGGGGAGAACCATCAATAGACCTCTTTGCGACACAGAGAACGAAGAGGTTACCAGTCTACTGCTCTCCAGTCCCAGACCAGGAAGCAGTGGCAGTGGACGCCTTCCTCATGAATTGGGAGGGACTAGACATGTACGCTTTTCCTCCATTCAAGATCCTAGACAGAGTCATGAAGAAGTTCAGAGAGTCGAACGACGCCCGCATGACCCTGATAGCTCCATTTTGGCCCATGAGACCATGGATCACGGAGGTGATGGAGTGGCTAGTAGACACCCCCAGATCGTTACCTTGTCGGAACGATCTACTCAGACAGCCACATATAGAGAGATACCATCAAAATCTCCTCGCTCTCAACCTAACTGCCTTTCGACTATCGAAAAACTGGCAAGAGCGAAGGGCTTTTCAAGGGAAGCTGCAAGAGCCATCGCGAGAGCGAGGAGAACGTCCACACTCAAGGTGTACCAATCAAAGTGGGACGTATTCAGGGAATGGTGCAGAAATAATAACATTTCCTCTTCCAGTACCTCTCTAACTCAACTGGCAGATTTTCTTCTGCATTTGAAAACCCAAGGAAACCTAGCAGTATCTACCATCAAGGGATACCGCAGCATGCTTGCTTCCGTCTTCCGTCACAGAAATATTGACGTGTCGGGAGACAAGGACCTCACGGATCTCATAAGGTCTTTTGAGACAGTTAAGAGGAAGGACAACCCGACCCCCTCTTGGAATTTGGACGTAGTCCTAAAATTTTTAACCTCGAATAGGTTTGAA
The DNA here is from genome assembly GCF_040412425.1 of Macrobrachium rosenbergii. Lineage (NCBI taxonomy): Eukaryota > Metazoa > Arthropoda > Malacostraca > Decapoda > Palaemonidae > Macrobrachium > Macrobrachium rosenbergii. The sequence continues at coordinate 6,341,187 of NC_089748.1, forward strand.
CCTCTCAACAAGGCTTCATGGAAGGATCTCACTAAGAAGACCCTTTTCCTGGTCGCTTTGGCTACAGCCAAGAGGGTAGGAGAACTACAAGCCTTTAGCAAGAAAGTAGGCTTCAATGGGGAAAATGCAGTCTGCTCACTTCAACTTGGTTTTCTCGCTAAAAACGAGAACCCTTCTCAACCATGGCCCAGATCTTTTTCCATACCAGGGCTGTCTCATTTAGTAGGACAGGAAAAAGAGAGAGGCCTTTGTCCAGTTAGGGCCCTAAAATTTTATCTACAGAGGACCAGAAACATGAGAGGTCAGACAGATCACCTCTGGTGCTCAGTGAAGAAACCTTCGTTACCCTTATCAAAGAATGCACTGACGTTCTTTATCAAGGACTTAATAAGGGAAGCTCACCAAGAATGTGAAGAGAAAAGCTTCCCAATCCTCAAAGTCAAAGCGCACGAGGTAAGAGCTGTGGCGACCGATGGCTTATAGACACAACAGGTCTATGAAATCGATTTTGAAGCGACTTTTTGGCGAAGCAAATCTATCTTCGCAGATTGTTACCTGAAAGAAGTACAGACCCAATATGAGGATTGCTGTTCCCTGGGTCCGCACGTTGCCTCCGGCGCCAGAGTTGGAGAGGGTACTACTGCCTCTACCCTATAACCTTTTTTTTTTTTTTTTGTATTATACCCTTGCCTTTTCTTGATTTGAACTCACAGGTTGTCTCAGAAGGTTGTTGCAACCTTCCACAGTCTGGGGTTGCAAGTCTAAGTTAGGTTTTATGGAGTGTGTTATTTAGTGATTTTAGTGGGTCAGGTGGTCAGCTCTTTGTCCATGGCTATGCCAGGATAGCAAGGGTGGTGGTCTAGTCATGTTAAGGTTGAGGACCGTGTGACAGCCCCATAGAGACTTTCTACAGCCCCTGGATGGGTCGCTGGGTCTCTCAAGGAATGCAGGCGAATGAGGCAGGATAATTATGAAGCCAGCTTCCTTATCAGGTAAGAACCAGAGTATGTTTACAGCTAATATTTAGTGTTTAGTAATTATACGAATTCCCAACGGTGTTTTGGTTCTTTAACCCACCACCAATGGTGTCAATCAGCTATATATATGTAACTACCAGGAAGTTAGATATTTAAAAATGGTATTTTCATTATAAAATAAGTTTTTAAATATACTTACCTGGTAGTTACATATATAAAAGGTCCCTCCCTCCTCCCCTCTGAGAACAGGGGCATGGAATTTCTGAGGACAATTGGGAATGGTTCTAATTACCTGATAGAGGGCGCTCAGGTATGGCCACCTGACCATCTATCGATTGCCAGTGAATTTTGAATTGCTGTCTTGCATGATTTAATCGGCGGGATAAAGCTATATATATGTAACTACCAGGTAAGTATATTTAAAAACTTATTTTATAATGAAAATACCATTTTCCATCTGGTGAAAGGACGCACACTGAGGTGTCTCGCCAAGGGTTATCAGTATCACTCTCATGGGCAGATATTGGTGCCTGTACTACATTATGATTTGAGATTTTATGTAAGTAACTTAACCAGTAATTACTTAGCTAAGAGTTTCTACTCGAACAGCAGTTAGAATTCTGAATTTCGTGCTAGCGATTCTTTTGTTTTGTGTAGGTGACTATGCCCCGCCCACTTTCGGGGTACGAAAGAGGAACGATAACATCGCCAACACAACAGTTTGTTTCTGCCGCTTGTAGCATCAACACCTGGTGTTGTTACAGTGGTTTGGAGTTTTTTGGACTCGTATTTTCTTCCTTTTTGAAGTATTTTTGTAGCCTTTTTGGCATTTTTTCACATAGCGACTCTCTTGGATTGGACTTTCACAATTTTGACTTTTCAACTAGTTAGGATATGTCCGACAATAGTAGTTCTAGTTTCTGGTATTGCAGTAAAGGCTGCAATACTCAGATGGCAAAATTGACTTAGGATTCTCACATCATGTGTTCCAGTTGTAGAGGACAAGTTTGCTCTACTAATTTGACATATGACGAGTGCAGGGATTGGGGAGAAGAGAAATAGAAAACTTTAAATTCTCATTTAGTTAAGCTAGAAAGAGATAGGAAGAGGAAAGCAGCCGCTAAAGCCAGCGGGAAATTAGCTAGTCAAACTTTGACTCCTAGATCGGATAAGGCTGATGTGTCTGTTAATTCTCCAGCAGTTAACCCTTCCCCACCTGCATCAGTTAATTCTCCTAAACCACCTACTCTCCTCCTGGCTCCATCACTTCCGAACCCGATCGCTTCGCTAGCCTTGAGAATAAGTTTGAGCAACATTTAATCTGGTAGTGAGTACAATGGCCCAGTTAGGGCCACCAGTGTGTGTCCTGATGGACAAGTTTGAAAACAGTGCTAAAGGTGAAGTGTCAGTGGAGGAGGTGGCTGCTTGTCCCGCTGATTCTCCTAGGCGTCTGTCCCTGCCATACTCCCCGTTACCTGGGAGGAGGCATACCGGTAGCCCAAGGGAGGTCAGTGGGGTCTGCCCACAGGCAGTCATCCCCTCAGTTCAGCCTGTTGCATCCCAGGTTGCGACTAGAGACAGCTGCTGGAAAGGCGTCTTGGAAGTGCATCAGCTTTCGTCAAGTTCTGAGGAGTCCTTGCCGTGTAAGAGCTGTCTTCGTCGCTTTGCCTGCTTAAGAGACGTTTCTCGGGTAAAGATCAGTCCCCGCATCTCCCTTACAAGAGAATGAGAGAGCCTTCCTTCAGTCCTCAACCTTCATGTAGCAAATGGGACAGTCCGGAGTGTTTCTCCTCTCCTCAGCACCAGGAGCGAGGTCTAGCTCACTGCACCTTTTGGGCGAACAGCTCCAGATTTCGTGTAAGTGCCCTTTTCCATCTGAACGTCCTGTATTGGCGGAATGCTTTGATGAGCTCCACAAAGCAGACAAGCGCCTTGTAACAACCAGGCACCCTGATGCTGCCAAGCGCCCTGACACAGTCAGGTGCCCTGAGGTGGTCGGACGCTCTTTTTCGTCTGAGTGCCCTGAAGCTTCCTATCTTCCCCTAGCAGTTGAGCCCCCTCAAGACTCCAAGTGTCCTACTGCTCTTGAGCCTTTGCAACTTAAACTGGATAATATCCTTCATCTTTTACAGAAACCTGCAGCGCAGACAGCTCCTGAATTAGACTGTATTATGTCTCCAATCTCTTCTGAAGCTGAAGAAGGGGAGCAGGACTCGTCTTCTACGGCGTATGCGACACTCCTCAGGTTCCTTCTGCAGCAGTTCCTGGAATTTTTCACTCTGGCCTCTCCTTCCTCTCCAGCTTCGTCTTTCCTGATGAGCAGTCAGCCTGTGAATTCGACAAGACTTCCTAAGATGGTTCTCGCTTCTTCATCGAAGAAAGCTCTTCGCCAAGTAGAGAACTGGCTTTCCGAGAAGAGGGATCAAGGGAAACCCTGTTTTAGTGTTCCTCACTCTCGTCTCGCATGTATGTGGTACTTGTCATACGCAATGGGAGAAGCTCCTTCCCAGGGAGTGGCTGCCTCCTCCCAGGGGAACTTTTCTGCGCTGATTGACTCGGGCGTAGGTCGGCTCGCTTCGGCAAAGACGTTCTTTTCAGCACAGGAGATGGATCATCTGTTGAAGAGTTTGTTCAAATCCTTCGAGATGTTGAGTTTCCTCGACTGGTGTTTGGGAGCAGTTGCCAAGAAGCTTCAGGCTCCGGCTTTTTTGTGTGATGAAGTCTCAGACCTGTTTAATTTTCTCTCTTGTGCAGATAAAGCCATTAGAGATGGCTCACAGGAATTAGCTGCCCTTTATGCCTTGGGTGTGCTTAAGCGCGAACTTGGGTCTCATTTACATCGAAGGGCGTTACGGCCCCACAGAAATTGGCTCTCCTTTTATCCCCTCTGGATAAACAACATTTGTTTCCACAGCCTACCATAAGTGAGATTGCAGCGAATCTACACCAGATATCAACGCAAGATTTGTTGACCCAATCGATGAAGCACCAGAGGGACTGGTCTGCCTTCTCAGTTAAACTTTCATCTCCTCTCGAGTAACCAAAGCCGTTTCGTGGAGGAAATCAGAGATCGCGCTCCAGGTCTCGAGGATCAGTTAGATTTGCTCCCCAAGCGATCAAGAAATCTTTTTCTTCCAAATCATCCCCTCATAAGCAAGAATTTAGTCCTTTGTGCTCCAGTAGGGGCCAGGCTTCGTCTCTTCTGGGAGAGATGGAGCGAAAGAGGAGCAGATCCGTCAGGGAGATTGGATGATCTCCCTGGACATACAAGACACTTATTTCCATATTCTGATTCACCTGGACTCAAGGAACTACCTACGATTCGTTTTCAAGGACCAGATCTATCAATTTCGAGCACTTTGTTTCGGTCTCTCGACAGCCCCACAAGTTTTCACTCGATTGTTGGCTCCTTTGGCAGGTTGGCTACATTTTTATCTGGCTGATTCATTCGCCCACAAAGAAACGCTGCATGGAGGACTTGCAGCAGACTTCTTTTAACCCAGGAATTAGGACTAATAATGAACTTTGAGAAATCACAAATGATTCCCACTCAGAAGATTCTTTATTTGGGAGTTCTGATAGACTCTCTGAGTTTTCAGGCTTCTCCATCACTCATGAGAGTAGAAGACTGTCTGAGGAAGGTAGACCTCTTCCTCTCGCTTTATTCTTGCTCCACCACCCAGTGGATGAGTTTGGAGCAATTCATAAGACTGGGGATACTTCACATGAGACCTCTCCAGTTCTTTTTAAGAGCTTACTGGGATCGGAAGGTGCATCAGGACCGTCACGTCTTTCCGATAACCCCAGAAATAAAAGAGGATCTGCGGTGGTGGAGGTCCGCAGACAGACTTTCGGAAGGGAAGTCTCTCGTTCCAGTGAGCCCCAACCTAGACTTCTTTTCCAACGCGTCAGACCTAGGTTGGGGAGCGCTCCTCAGGAACCTGGAAGTCTCAGGGAGGTGGTCATTGGAGGAGAAGGGCTTCATATCAACGAGAGAGAATTGAAGGCGATGCATCTAGGTCTGCAACACTCCGCAACGCAGGTACGCAACAAGGCTGTAGCAGTGCATGCAGACAATACCACAGCCTTAGCGTACATCAAACATCAAGGGGGGACCCACTCATTTTCACTCTGCAAGGTAGCGAGAGACCTGCTCTGCTGGCCGGATCGGAACCAGACTCAGTTAGTCACCCAGTTCATACAGGGCAAGTGCAATGTCCTGGCGGACGAGTTTAGCCGTCACAAGCAAATTCTGCCCACGGAGTGGACACTAGATCTTCGCGTTTGTGCCAGCTTGCCAGCCTTTGGAAATTATGGGATCAACCAAGCATAGACCTGTTTGCAACTTCTCTGTAAGCATAGACCTATTTGCAACTTCCTCTGTTCTGTTCCCCCTTTCCGAACCCTCTAGCTTGGGCGACGGGTGCAATGATCCTGGACTGTTCTAACCTAGCTTTTTATGCTTTTCCTCCATTCGGGATGATTCGAGAAGTAGTAAGGAAGTTCTGCTCACACCACAATGTAAGGATGGCTCTCGTTACTCCCTACTGGCCGCAGAAGGAGTGGTTTCCGGACCTGATCAATCTCCTCGTAGACTTTCTGAGACCCATTCCTGAGATTCCAAGTCTTCTCAAACAACCCCACATTAGGAAGTTTCATCAAGGCCTATCCTCTCTAGCCCTAACAGGATTTCGACTGTCTACAGACTCATCAGAGCGAATGGATTTTCTAAATCAGCATCAGAGGCTATTGCCAAAAGTAGATGCATCTCTTTCAATAATGCCTACCAAGCTAAGTGGGCATGCTTTAGGAGTCTCTTCCTCTAAAATATCTATCACTCAGATAGCAGACTTCCTTCTCTATTTAAATCATCTAAATGGTTGATTGTCTCGACAATAAAGGGTTACAGAGCCATGCTGTGCTGTTTTTCGGCATAGGGGTCTAGACATCTCGAACAACCAAGACTTGTCCGAACTAATTCTTTCAATATCTCCAAGTCCAAGAAAGAGGAGTCCTTCTCTTGGAGTCTTGATGTAGTTCTTAAGTGTCTTTCTGACCCTCGCTTTGAACCTATGCGCTCTTCCTCTCTAAGGGATCTGACTCGGAAAACTCTCTTTCTGGTTGCCTTAGCAACAGCTAAGAGAGTAAGTGAACTTCAAGCAAAAGACAAAAGGATCGGTTTTTCGCAAGGGAACGCAGTCTGCTCCTTTTTGCCAGGATTTCTAGCGAAAAATGAAAACCCATCACATCCCTGGCCCTATTCCTTTTCGATTTCAAGCTTATTGGATATTCTAGGCATGGATGAGGAAGAGAGAGCTGTGCCCAGTATGTGCCCTCAGATATTTACATCGGAGGGAGAAGATTAGAGGCCAGTTTGTAATCTTTGGTGTTCGATAAAAAAAAAAAACCCTCTAGACCCCTATCGAAGAATGCCATTTCATTTTTCTTGAGGGATCTCATCATTGAGGCACACTCTCAATTAGTGGAAACTGACTTATCGCTATTGAAAGTTAAAGCTCATGAGGTAAGAGCAATTGCTACTTCGGTAGCTTTCAAACATAATCTTTTTCTCTCTGTGATCCGGGAGGAAATTCACTGGAAATGCAAGTCAGTGTTCGGAATGCACTATATGCGGTACATTGAGACAGTTTATGATATATGCAGTACCCTGGGACCTGTGTCCATAGCTGGCATGGTGATGGGTGAAGAAGTGTAGGAAGTGTCCCTTCCTATCCTTTTCTCTTCGCCTTGAAAATGGTGTGAGTTCTTGGGGAGCCTGGGAGGGTACGACGTGCCTGGAGCGTCTGCCAGTTTTTAGTGTTGGGTAGCGTCTTGTTTTTTATCATTTAATCATTGTTTAATTATGGTGTAGGTGACTTTGTTGTCTGGTATATTATTTTTGTGGAACTGTGCCCAGGGCAGGGGCAATTGTGTATGCTGTGTTGGCCTTTGGTGTACTCCTTTGTTGCATAGCTTGATCTTATACTTTGTCAGCCGTCGTAGTACTGTGCTGCGAAGTGTCCCACTAAAGTAGAGGCGCATATGACCATGCTGCCACGTCGCTACAGGTTGAGATGAGCGCCACCAGAGGCAGTATCTACCTGCAGCAGCTCTCTCACCAGGTAAGAACAACAATTATCCCATCGATTATAACGTAAGCTTTTGTCCATGATTCCCCACCACCTTTCAATGTGGGGTTAGCGAAGTAATTACTGGGTAAGTTACTTATATAAAAAAAAGGCATTTTTTGATAAGATTAAGTTGTTCCAACATCATATACAAACCGTCGATCCTTTACTTAAGGAATTACTTTCAGCACAGGCTGGAAACAGCCATTGAACATTTGAACAAGGTGTTTAAGCAGTTAACTACCATCCAGGAGGCAGGAGTACTGCCTGCCCGGATGTAAATATTCCAGTTTGCTTTTGGCCATCGTGCTCTGCAGACGTGTGTTTCTTGCTCTTTGCCCTGACTGCCTTTGAGCTGTTTTTCCTGGTGGGAACTTTCTTGTTTTGTTAGTTATCATGAATGTGGATAAATCTCGTAAGTCCCCCTCCCCCCAGCTTGTGTGTCCTGGGGTGGGAGGAAAGAAATGTAACACCTTTCGCTCTAAGGTGGATATGGACCCACACACCCTCTGCCCCACCTGCAGAGGATGTGTGCGTTCATGCGCTTCTTCTTGTGCAGAGTGTTGTTCCTGATCTGCCGAGCAGTGGGCGAAGTTTGAGGGGAGGAGACAATACCGTAGGAAACCCGCCAAGGCGCCGTCCAAGGGTAACAACCCCCCATGACTCCTGTGGTGGCTGACCCATCAGGATCGTTTCTCCCTCCCGGCAAACTTCCCTTTCTTGCTGCCTCTCCCTCGGGTGAGGACTCCCCCTCCCCTTCCTCATACGTTTCGTCAGGTGTGGAAGGCCACGGGGGAGCGGGCGTTTAGGACATCCTCTCTGGGGCCTCTCCTCACTCCGGGGCCGAATTTTTTCCCCCGGAGCGAGTAGAGGCTTCCGTGTTTGACCTATCTCTTTCCTCAGGCCTGGCGGTGGAAGCGTTTCTTGATAGCCAGGTACCTGACCTCACCTCTGCCTGGCTGCACCTGGGTCTGCCTGGCGTTCCGTCACTGGAGGGTCTGGTGTCTCATCTGGTAGACGCTCCGGTGACAACCCACACACCCACCACATCCACCACCATGACCGTCACCTTGTCATCATTTGGGAAGCTGCCTGTGACGGTGGCCTCACACCTGGGCACCCAGGTGTCGGCCGCTCCTGCCACGATCCATTCCGTGCCTCTTCCTCCTGGTTTCCTGGCCCCGTTATCCCTGTTTGGCCCCTCGGAGATGGTGACTTCTTCGGTGCCATACATTTCCATGCCTGCTCCCATTGCCGACCCACACTCATTCCTGACCACGGCCCCGGCTCCTGGCTACCCTGACTCCCGGCCCAGCTTGGCTTCTCATGCACCACCCATGCCATCAGCCTGCACATCGTCTACTGGCTTTCCTGGCTCCCCCGCAGTAGCTGCTGGCCTGAGCACTGTCTCCGCTACCTGGGTTGGCAACGCCTGCTTCCCTGGCCCCCCTGGCTGTGCCTGCGTCTTCTGCTGCTCCCTCGTGGATGGGGGACCTGACTGCTATCCTGAGGAAGATGATGACGAAGAGATCTAGGAAGGAGTCGTCGTCGCCTTTGTCTTCATCTTCGTCGTCCTCGTTGTCTGCTATCTCTTCTTCCTCTTCTTCCGAGGCTTGCCAGCCAAAGAAGCAGCCTGCCTCTCCCCCGTCCCTAAGAAGTCTCCCACCGAGACTTCTAAGGGACTGCCTCCTTCCACAGGGAAGGCAGTGGGATCTCTTGTTGGCTCTTCACAGTCCACAGACCAGGGAACCGATACGTTGACCCCCGGGTCAGTCGTATCGGGAGCCGAGGGCGTGCAGACCGTGGTTTGCATTTCCCCTGCTGTGCTGAAGAAGCCTGCTTCTAAGGCCAGCAGGACTGTGTCGGATGCTCGTTTGCGAGCTGCACCGAGAACCTGGGTCTCTACGGAGACCAGAGTACCCCGGTCTGGTACTGGAGAAACCTCTCTCCATACGGACTCGGGCACAGGATGGGAGAAAGCGTCCGGGCATGCAGGTGCTCCGATTCTTCCTGCTGGCACTTCTTCGAGTGCCAAGCCAGGTTCCCGGGAAGGTGCGCCAGTCCCTCAGGTCTGGACACCTGGTGAGGTAGAAAAGAGGTCCCCTGCTCAGTCTTCCTGAGAGGTTTCGGCCTCGAAGAAGACTGGGGCATGTTCAGAAGACAGTGCAAGTTCTCGCCGGCCAGCCAAGCGCTTGACTACTCCCAATCCCCGGCCACATTCTCGTGGCCAGCCTGGCTCAGGGGAGCCGAGTGCAAGGCTCAACTCGAGTGAGCCACTCTGCTCTCCTCAGGAGAACGCTTTTCCGAGGCGAAAGCATTCTCCTTGACCTGGTTTGCTGTCACCACCATGGGTTGGTGACTGCTCCCAGCCTGCTGCTCCTGTTGGTTCTGCCAGCAAGACTAGTGGGAGTGCCCAGTCCTCCTTGCCTGTCCCCTCTACCTCCTAGGCTCCTCCCAGGGGGCAGGACTCGGACAGGAAGACTCCAGCAAGTTGTCTCCCCAGAGTTCTGCCTTGGGGGTGTACGTGCCTTGCTCAATCCTCGGTTCGGCCAGGTCGTACGCCCGCATGGTGCAGGAAGGATCACAGGGGTCTGCCGAGGTTCTCCCTCCTGCAGGGAGAGTAGATCAGGAGGACCGCACCCTGGAAGGTCTCGAGGGTCCTCTTCCCCAGGACGTGGACACCCCCGAGATACAGAGGACTTTTGCTGATGTAATTGCACTGATTCGTCAGCACAACGACTTCGGGGAAGGGACCATGGCCTCGTCTGTGGATCGTCCTTCGCACCTCAAACCCTTTTGGGGACCCAGGAAGGAACCCAAGGCTTCAGTGGGGCTGCTGTGGTCCATGCTTGCTGAGGGGGTCCTCAACCAGGTGAATGGTCTTGTGTCTGGGCAGGGCAATTCACTACGATCGAATCGCTTGAGCAAGCTGCTTCCCCCTCCTCTCCCTCGTCAGAAGCGTTTCTATACGCCATCAGAGAGGTCATTGCCGCCTAAACAGGTTGACCCGCACCTGGTTCATGTGGGCCCGGGTCTCTCGTTGCAGCAACTTACTGCAGAGAATCCTTTCTCAGCAAGAAGCCGCAACCTTGGAAGCTACCGCCAAGTACAGTACAGCTTTCCAGGCAGTCTCCTGGTTGGATCTGTGGTCATTCACAGTATCCAAAGTGACTGCTTCCTCGAGCGCTATCGTACCTGGGGAAGACTCCGCTTTCAGGAGACTATGCCAGTCTGGAGGTAGAGCCATCCCCTACCTCGCCCACCAGACAGCAAACCAGTTGGCCAACCTGGTCTTGAAGCCGAGAGATGCCGTTCTTTCTCACTTCGCCATGTCCATTGGGCCCGAGTCAGCAACGACCCTGCGGAACGGACCGTTGCTGGGGTCTACCCCTCTCTTCCCGAGAGAGTTGGTGGACGCTGCAGTGGACAAGCGTCTGGCCGATGACAGCAACTGCCTTGTTCACCAGGCAGTGGTCAAGACCTCTGGGTCTTTGCGTTCCACTGCGGCCAGGCCCTCGGGTCAGGCTAGCACTTCCTCAGCTCCTAAGAAGTCCCAGTCTTCGAAGGGATCCCGTGGGAACACCCAGCCTTCTTCTTCCTCTGGAAAGGGTGGGTCTGGGTCTTCCCGCCCCTTTCAGCCCGCTTTCCACTCCGGTGAAGGGGGCAAGGGGAAAAAGAAGGGGAAACACTAGAGGCGGCATTCCCCCCGACTGCTGCTGAAGGGCGGGTTGCCTCTCATGCCATTGGGCAACATGGCAACTACATGGAGCCGAGACCTGGATAGTGGATGTCCTTCAGGAGGGATATCTACTACGAGTCTCGGCCACCCCTCACCAACACTCCGGTCCATCTCCACACCTACAGCCAAGAAGTGCAAGCCACACCCACAGCCAAGAAGTGCAAGCCAAACTGAGCAAGGGTGCTGTGGAAGTCATGTCAGATCGGTCCCCAGGCTTTTACATCCGTGCCTTTCTCATAGAGAAAGCCACAGGGGGTTGGAGACCGGTCACAGACCTCTCTCCCCAGAACCGATTCGTTCGCCAGACTCGGTTCACAATGGAAACGGCGCAATCCATGCTCGCTTCCATCAGGGAGAACGACTTCATGCTTACAGTGGACTTGAGGGAGGCGTATTTTCAAATACCCATTCATCCGTCCTCTCGCAAGTACCTCCGCTTTATCCTCGGGAAGACGGTCTTCCAATTCAGGGCACTCTGCTTGAGGCTGTCAACCACTCCCCAGGTGTTCACGAGAGTCTTCTCTCTCATGTCAGCTTGGGCCCATTCACATGGGATACATCTACTGATGTATCTCGACAACTGACTGGTCCTGGCGAGCTCCCACTCTCAGTTGCTGCAGGACAGGGATCAGTTCCTTGAGCTTTGCCGCGATCTTGGGATCATGGTGAACCTCGAGAAGTGAGAAGTCAGATCTCACCCCCAAGCAGAGGATAAAGTACCTGGACATGCTGATAGACACGGTAACAGCGAAAGTCTTTCCCTCAGACTTGTATCAGCAGGTTCAGGAAGGCAGCACAACTGTTCCTGTCTTGACAGGAACAGCCATCTCGGCAATGGTAAGTCGTCATCGGTCACCAGTCATCGCTGGAGAAGCTGGTACCTCATGGGAGTCTTCACCTGTGGTCTCTACAATGGAGACTAAAGGATTATTGGCCCCAGTCCCGAGACCCACAGTCCTTTCTCATCCCTCATTCTGAGGAGGTGAGGAAGGACCTTCACTGGTGGATGGCTGACAGGAACCTCTTGATAGGAGTATCCCTGCTTACTCCCCCTCCGGACATGCTGCTGTTCTCAGACGCATCGACTGAGGGATGGGGCACACACCTGGAGGAGTTGCTGATTTTGGGAGTGTGGCACCAAGACGACAAGCACCTTCACATCAACATCCTGGAACTCAAGGCAGCCTTCCTGGCTCCCCAAGAGTTTAGGGATCGAGTGATGGGACACTCCGTGGTACTGATGAGCGACAATACCACAGTACACTCAGTCCCCGGTTATCGTTGGGGTTCCGTTTCTGAGGGTGTGATGATAACTGGAAATCAGCAATTTCCGGCGATTTTCGCGGGTTATCGGCACCAAAAAGCACCAATTTTTGGTTATCGGCGCTTCTGTTAGATATGTATCGACACCAATGTCCAATTATCGGCGCCGATAAGTGGAAATCGGCGATTTTCGGCACCGAAAATTGCCGATTTTTGTCACTAGACAAGCCCCATAAAACCGGATCGGTGTTAACTGAGCCCGCCGTTAACCAGGAACTGCCTGTAGTGGCATACGTCAACAAGCAGGGGGACCTAGTGTCTCTCCCACTCCACCAGTTGACAATGCAGGTGCATGAGTGGGCCCTGGCTCACTCAGTAGAGCAGTCAGCCAGGTACATTCCAGGCAAGAGGAATGTCGTGGCAGACAAGCTCAGCCACCAGAATCAGGTGATCGAAACCAAATGGTCCCTTCACGGGGAAGTGACGGAAAGGTTGTTCAACCTGTGGGGGTGTCCGGTCATCGATCTGTTCGCCACCTGGCACAACAGAAAACTCCAGGTCTTCTGCTCTGTCGTGCCAGACCCATGGGCGGCTGCGGAGGACGCATTCCAGCACCCGTGGGACAACATCGACATCTACGCCTTTCCTCCATTCTGTCTGATTCGCAGAGGGATCAACCAGGCGATGATCACTCCAAATCTCAGAATGATTCTGGTGGCACCCAGATGGCCGCAAGCCGTTTGGTATCCCAACCTGCTAGCCCTTCCTTCCTGGGCGCTGAGAGAGATTCCCCCCTGGCCCAACCTGCTGTGTCAACCCCACGTAGAGCAGTATCACCAGGCAGTGCAGTCCCTTTGTCTTCATGGCTGGAGGTTATCCACCATCTCCTTCGAGCAAGAGGCTTTTCGCGTTATGCAGCAACGGAGATGGTTGGGTACCTCAGACTATCCACCGCACCGGTATACCAGGGAAAGTGGTCTGTCTTCTGTGGTTGGTGTCATGGATGGGGTATCTCTCCGGTTGGAGCTACTGTTCAGCGGGTCGCGGACTTCATTGTCTTCCTTCGCCAAGAGAAGCTTCTCTCCGTTTCAGCAGTAAAAGACTACTGTGCCGCACTCGGCCTAGTCTTGCAGCTTAAAGAAGTAGATGTCTCCTCTTCTTTCGAGATTTCTCTGCTGATGAGAAGCTTCAAAAGGTCTTGCCCACCCAGGGACCTCAGGCCCCCTGCGTGCGATGTGACTCGTTCTAAGGAGCCTGGCTCGTGCACCGTACGAGCCTTTATGAGAGTCATCAGACAGGGATCTGACCCCCAAGACCGTCTTGTTGCTGGCCCTGGCATTGGCAAAGAGAGTTGGCGAACTGCACGGACTTTCCTTTGATATTAAACACTTGAGGGGATGGGGATCAGTAACACTCGATTTCGTCCCAGATTTCATGGCGAAGACTCAGAATCCTTCGATCCCTGGCGCACGGTTTGAGTCTTTCACGATCCCCTCTCTAGAGGGCTTTGTAGGTAATGAACCAGATGAGATGCTACTGTATCCTGTTAGAGTGCTGCGGCGCTATCTGAAGAGGAGTCGACGTCTCTGGCCTGAGTGTCAACGACTCTTCGTTAGTAATGGGTCGACCAAGAAAGAAGTGTCCAAGAACACGATCTCTTTCTGGCTTCGTGAGACGATAAGGAGAGCGCATTCTGCTGCTGGAGAAGACGACACTGGTACGCTTCGTCCGAGAGCTCACGAAGTCTGCAGCATTGGTCTGTCCCTCGTATTCCGGAAGAACGTGTTGGTTCTTCAGGTGTTGAAGGCAGGTGTGTGGTTCCAACAGACCCCCTCACTTCCTTCTACCTTCAGGATGTTGCACACAAGTCCTTGGACACTTTTTCCTTGGGTCCTGTGGTGGCTGCTCAGCAAGTTGTGTAGCTTACCTGGCTCTTCTAACAGGACAGGTTGCGTCTCGCCTAAGATGTACGGTTGTGATTGGGAGTATGAATGTGGAGTGACTGGCCTCTCTTCCTTCTCCCCATCTCGGCTCTCTTCCCAGAGGCAGGTAGCGGATGTGCCGTTACATGCTGGATCTGGCGGTCAATGCAGGTAAGCAGTCAACAGGAGCTTCCGTTCTATTTTCCGTTCAGGTTTATGGAAGCAACCCCACTCCTTCCCCTTGCAAGGGGGGGAAGGAGACCATTACAGTAAGACAAACCCAGTGCTTGTGATTGCCTTAGTGTCACCGACTCCAAGTTCTTCCTAGCCTACTTTCCATGAACTGACAATTCCTCTTTCATGCAAAGGGACCCAGAAATCTGACAATTGATCTCGCGTTTCTTACAACCTGATCATTTGTCAGAGGCAGTTTTCCCTTCCTCACTCTATCGACCAGGAAGGGAAGACAATGTGTGGTGAACTCCAGTCAGTTCATAGAGACTCACTCAGATTCCTCCTTCCAACCAGTGAGTCTTCCTAATGTAAAGGACTGACGGTTTGTATATCGTGTTGGAACAAATCACAATTTTTAAAAGTAACTTGTATTTTTCCTAACTATACAAACCCGAGGTCCTTTACATTACATTGTATTTTTCCTAACTATACAAACCCGAGGTCCTTTACATTACATTTCATGCCCAGCTCATGCCACCCCTCAATCTGAAACTGGGCCAAAGGCAAATTGGAATGTTACATTTGGGCAGGCAGTACTCCCGCCTCCCGGACAGTAGTTAACTGCCTAACCACCTTGTTCGAAAATTCAACGGCCGTTTCCAGCTTGCGCTGAAAGTAATTCCTAATGTAAAGGACCTCTGGTTTGTATAGTTAGGAAAAATACAATTTAATTTTAAAAATTGTGATTTTTATATACAGTAAACTCCCATATTTGTGGGGGATGCATACCGCACTCCCCCGCAAATAGCTAAAATCTGCGAATACTTAAAGCCCCTCTAAAAACACTTAAAACTGCCTATTTTGATAGTTTAAACACAAGAAAAACCCTCTAGAAATGCTTATACCTGAATATTTTAATAGCTTTATCAGAAAAAGTGCATTTAGTCATGAAAATTATATGAAAATACAGTAATTAGTGAATATTCCTCAGTGAAAAATACAGCGAATGGGCGAATTTTCCGTGAATAATGGGTAGATACGTTCCACAGAGAAATCCGTGAATACATGAGTCCGTGAATCGTGAGAACGAGAATACGAGCGGTTTACTGTATACTTACCCAGTAATTACGGATGGAGCCCACCCTCCTCCCGCACACGGACTTTTTTTTTTTTTTTGCATAAATTGTCATGTTGGCGATGTTGTTCCTCTTTCGTACCCCGAAAATAGGTGGGGCATAGTCACTTACACAGAACAAAAGAATCACTACTGCAGAATTCAGAATTCTAACTGCCATTCGAGTAGAAACTCTTAGCTAAGTAATTACTTGATAAGTATATATAAAACTTAATTTTATCATAAAAATGTAATTTTCATTGTCCAACCTAGTCTCAGTTGTTACCATTTGGAGCCAAGGGAGTTCAATCACCACTGCCTGGCAGTATAGAAAGTACAGCAAGCTTAATTCCCTATTAGGGAAGACTGCACAAACTGATGAGCCAAGGCAGTTGTATCCTCACTGCCTGGCATACAGAAAGTACAGCAAGCTGGATTTTTCTATCAGGGAAGTCTGCATGAACTGATTGAGGTAAGGCAGTCGTACCGTCACTGCTTGGTAGTATAGAAGTACAGCAAGCAGAATTTTCCCATGAAGGAAGCCTGCATGAACTGATTGAGCCAAGACAGTCGTATAACCACTACCTGGTTGTATAGGAGTCCAGGATATATCACTACCCCCTAGAAGGTACATACACTTCAGATGGGGTTGGATGGACCCTATCAGGGTCCCCTCAATACATGGTTGCTGCATGGGAAAGGCAAGATTCTCATTTGAAGTATCTCATGTAAAGCAGTCGACTGTTTTCTAGATCTTCTGGATTCAGAAGGGAAATTTCGGTAGGTCTATCCACCAGGTATCAGTGATCTCTCCACCTAGGAGAGGATCTTTGTCTCCATCGGAGGAGTTGAAGTGGGAGTTCCTATAATCCACTGCTTTTGGAGTATTGGTCCAAATGTGGATCCTGCTCAGAGAGGGGTGGAAATGCACTGCCATAATTCTTCCAGAAGTTGTACAGTAGTCTCCTTTTCATACTCTTACTGAAATCTGTAACAAATAGTCAGAGCTTAAAAATGAGCTCTTTCATCATTTAAACTTGCTGCCAAAAGCATGTGGTATATTTCACATATGTCCAACCACCAACCAAATTCTCATTTATTCCTTCAGGGGGCTGGCTCATGGCAGGTGGTTATGAGCCATATCCACAGGTGAAAAGCAGGTTGAGCAATTCGCTGTGGCACAGGTAATGTGTAATTCCTGCGTAATAGTAGCCCAGTAGTGATAAAGGGAACAAGTGTTTAATAAAAACTACCTAGTGCTAGCTAGCTACATATATCACTATATAGGCTGCAAACACTTCAAATTAACCCAGGCCTACATGGCCACAAGTACATGTTCATAGTATGACGTAAGGAAACATGATCAGTGGGTCATATCCATTAAATAGTAGTACAGGCAGTCATAGGTCATCGGCGGCCTCGATTAGCGGCAATCCGGTTTTACGGCGCTTGTCTAGCGATGACGATAACCGGATTTTCGACACTGATTCTTGATTACCGGCGCTGATCTCTGGTTATCGATGCTGATCCCCAGTTATTGGCGCTAATCCCCGCTTATTGGCGGCGCTGATCCCCAGTTATCGCCGCCGATAACTGAGGATCAGCACTATTATCACCGATTTTCGGTTGTTGGCAATTTTCGGATATTGTCACGCTGTCAGGAACGGAACCCTGCTGATAACCGGGAACTGTCTGTAATGTATTGAAATATTAATTCACAATTACTACAGTAACGTTACCTTAAAAGATTTATTCACCAGTGCTTCTCAACTCAATTAAGACAAAACTAAATGGATATCCATACTATATATTTCTACACATTTCATAACCTATGATTACCCAGTCTATTTCTAAGCACCAGGTAAAGGTATTGTAGCAGTAAGCTACATTAGTTGGTACATAAATAAAATAAATTATTTTGGAATGAATTTTACCTACTGTTAAGGTTAGCTTTATCATCGCACCATTTGGTGCAATCGGCATTTAAAAAAATAATCAAAATACGCTTGGCTAACTTGCTAGGACTGTCTTTGTATTCACCTTTCATATTTCGTCATGCCATCATGTTAAAAACAGTCTTGATTGGCGTTAGTGATTTGATTTCTAGCTAATTTCTCCTGTACAGTATTGTGCTTGTTTTCAGTTTTTTGCTTTATGTCATCCACAACAAGCAGAGATGAAAGCGTTAGGCTTTATAGGAAAGAGTTTGTGAAAACCAATTGTTTCATATAAGTAACTCATCAAGTAGTTACTTAGCTATAGCCTTAACTCGTGCAGCAACCCTAAATTAAAAAATTGCGGTAGCACTTCAATTGCATAATGTAGGTGACAAGTCCCGCCCACTGCACGAGTGCATGGATAATGACTTCCACCAGTGGCTTTATTCTGCTGTTGCCGCTCATACGAGCAACATCATCAAGCTGCTGCAGTCCTGTTTCATCGGTTTTTAGTATTTGCACTGGAAGTTGGTGAAGCATTCTTGCTTTCGTGTAGCCTTCAAGCAGCTGCTTTGCTTTTGTCAGTTTAGTGTAGTCTTTTGAATTAGTTACGTCTGATTCCAGTACTTCTAGTGTTAACTGTTATTTACCATAAGTTCTCAAACCTCCTGGTATGCAGAGGACTCAGCTGAATTTGGTCTGCCAGAACATTTAAAGGTAGTAATCTTCAATTTTACCCTTATCATTTTTACCCTAAAGGATACTTCAAATTCATACTACATTATAGCTTTAAAAGTGAACTTTACCAACTAGTCTACCAGAGTTGATCATCAAATAACCTACACTTAGCAAAAGTAGCCTAACTTGGCTTAACCTTCAGGAATGCTGGTTTTTCTATCTGTCCCTTTCCACAGACTATGAAATACAGCTCAAGTCTTGGCTAACTATGAAAGTCTAAGTTATTCTTACAGGCTAGCCTAACTTAGACTGTACAATGTAAATAAGTATGTTAAATTACAGGGCATTATGACTGTGACATGTTACATAGCTTTAAATATGTACCTCTTGGTAATAATTACACTTGAAGCTGTAAAAATAGCTTCTATGTCATGTTTCAAATACTTTGATCTGGTTC
Source organism: Macrobrachium rosenbergii (assembly GCF_040412425.1). Taxonomy (NCBI): domain Eukaryota; kingdom Metazoa; phylum Arthropoda; class Malacostraca; order Decapoda; family Palaemonidae; genus Macrobrachium; species Macrobrachium rosenbergii. The sequence continues at coordinate 6,359,576 of NC_089748.1, forward strand.
TGTACAGTACATACAGTGTACTCTCCCCTAAATCACAACTGTATGAATATGATTTATTGCAGATTGTAATTTACATGTACAGTATACAGTACTGTAATTGAATAAATGGTTTCTCTTATAAGATGTGTAAGTAGCCTCATAGGTTTAAATATGCCTTAAGAATAACTAATTCAGTGTAGGAAGCCTGTTGTTAATAATATGTGACATGTGAGATTCAGGACAGATTTTTGACAATTTTGTTTTTAAGATTTCTTGCAAGAACAGAGAGTGAGTATGTTACTTACTTGGGTTAGAAACTGCAGATGGGATAGATAGCCAAATGATGGATCATGCATGTGCAGCAAGCATTTTTGCCAAAGTACATTTCCTAACCTCCTGGTATGCTTGAGTTTAAGTTTGTGCAACAGACTTTGAAGTTCAGAATATGTTAAGAGGCAGCAATGTGGCTACCAAAGCAGATTTGATCTAATAAGAATTAACCAGAATGTGCAAGTCGGCATATACATCAGTACTGGCAGTGGCAAGATTTATACAGCCCTGCAAACTATAGTGTTAATTGTATCCCTATTAATAGTATCAGGCATGGTAAATTTTAAAATCCTATAAAATTATTGTACCGACTATTGAATACAGTATTGGCTGTTAGGTATCAGGCTATTAAACCTAAACTATTAATATTATTATTATTATGCCTATGGTTGAAGCTCATATGGGATGACAATGATGTAGATGACAATTATATTGCAGTACACTCCCTGAACACCTGAATTCGCCCTTAATCCCACTAGCCCAAACAGCTCTCGGTTACCAATCCCACTAGTGGGAAATTTTAACAGCCAGCGTTACCAACACTGCAGGTAAAATCTTGTCACTTGAGCTACCATAACAAATGGTTAGCAACGCTGACACAGGTGTGTGCCAACACTCCTACCTTCGTCAATTGCTTTTTGTTTCACGCTGCTGGACGGTTGTTTCCTTCTGCAGTGCGAAGTTTAATCCCACTGCCCGACTTCTTTTTTGTATTTTGGGTTTCTGGTGAAGATCTGGATTGTATTTACTCAGTTTTTCTCCTGGATTTATGACTGCTTGATTGCTGAGTTTTTTCTGGATATCTTCGACGTGGAACGTTTTTGGATTTGGACTTGCCGGTTCCCGGTCTCGATTTGTCATCATGGACAAGTCTTCTCTTTCACCTTCTACTACCGTGCCTTCGACTTCGACTACCCTTACAACTATGTTCTTCTTGCAAGAGACGAATGAGTACCTTGAGACACGATAGACATTCAATCTGTCAGGTATGTAGGAAGGTTAAGTGTGATGTGCAGACTCGCCGTGACGAATGTTCTGCTTGGACGGTAGAAGAGATGGAGGATTACATTCTTCATCGCAAGTCATTGGCTAGTAAGGGCGGCAAACGGCGGTTCAGATTCTTCAGGCCTCAGGTGTCTCAGGCTTCTGCTACAGATCAGACGAAGGATTTAGTGAGTTCAGTGGTAATCAAACAGATAGAGGATGGGATTGCAAGTAGTGTTGCAAATTTAATAGCCAGTCTTTTTCAATAATTTTCAGCTCCTCTGCCTGTTCCAGAACCAGCCCTAATGGATGCTGAGGGTAATGGAGAACCACAAGCCTCCAAGTGAGTAGGTTCTGCTGGCCCCCTCGGTGCTGAGCAGGCAGTGAAGGATCCTCCCCCCCAACTCCCTTGCAGTGTTGACTTAATGTTGATAATGTTAGTCAGGATCAGGATCTAGGTACTGACTAAGCTCATGATCTTAGACGGGGACCACAGGTAAGTCTGGGTTATGTAGTGAGTTTTCAACGTTTCTATTTAAGAGAAAGTATTAAGAATGATGTGCAGAGTTGTTCTCCTGGATGGGTTCCAGTTTTGGGTTCGAGTGGAACCCTGTTTTTTGTGCTCCGGCAAAATTTGCATGGGCTTGTATCGGCACCTCTCGTTGGGACTTTTGACATTGGGAATCTCGCTTCGTGTTTTTTGGTCTGGCTCAGAGTCTCAGGTCAATGCTTCAGTTCCTTTGTGTGCAGAATCCAGAAATAGATTTTTTGCTTTGGGCTCCTAATGCTCTTTCGACTGTTTCTGAATCTTCTACTTTAGTTTCTCCCTTTTCTGTTTTTCCTACACCTGCATTTAGCAAGGCAGATTCTGGTGTGTCTATTTTTGGCTTCCAAAAGTGGTTTGCGTGATCAGTAATTGGATGTGGCGGAATATGATGCAGATTTGTTGGGTTTTTCAAAAGGGTAAAGACTTTTGGTGTGAGGTTGTTCTTAGAATGGTTTTTCTAACATTAGAGAGTTTGTGACACAGAAGTGTCCAGAATTCATGTCGGATATGCTTCAGGATTATCAAGGAGGGGCGGACTCTGTGTACTTTTTGTCCCTTCATTCTAAGGAGTCTTCTACTTCTGGGTTATCTGTCACTTCATCTTCCGCTCCCACGTTCTCTGTTGCTCCTTTTTCAGTCTCCTCTATGGCTGCTTCTGTCTTTCCTGCGGCTTCCGCATCTTCCGCTTTCCCTCCTTCTTCGGCTTTTGGCTTTTCCTCTTCTCAGTTAACGCTTTCTTCATCTGCTATTCCTCTCTCTTCTGCCTTTTCTTCCTCAGTACAGTCTTCTTCGGTAGGAGGATCTTCCAGACAGGTGAAAACTCAGTTTTGGCAGAATTTGGCCTCAGGTGTTTCATGTTCCAACCCTTTGGGTATGCACAACCCCTTGCTTCTGCATCAGGCAGCTGTTCTGGTAGTATCAGGTATTTCACAGGGTTTGCCTGTCGCTTCTAGTTCGGGTTTGCACTCCGTGGGCTTGACTGGTCTTGCGGTACCTTCTCTGAGCGGTCTGCAGCTGTCATCACCTGCATTTTCAGCTGCAGAACCTCCGAGTGTAGCTTCTACCTCTTTCATTCTCCCTCCTCCTTCTTCGTCTTCTTCCGTCCCTCTGCAGGCGGTTTCGCTTGCGCATCCTCCCCCAGGGTTTAGCAATGTGGGTTCGGCTCCTCTCACTCGTCTTCCCTTTGGTAACAATGTGGAATCGGCTCCAGGTTTCTCGGTTCCTCCCTCTCTTCCTTCCGGTGGAATCAACAATGTGGATTCAGCTCCGGGTACCCGGTTAGGTGTTGGTGTTCAGCATTCTGGTTAGGGTGGTCTGTTTGCAGACTCATCATCGTTGTCTGGGCTTCGTTCAGTTCCTCCTCCTTCGTCTGTCATAGACCGTTCGGACGTTGCAGAACAGGATTCTCATCCGGAGGTTCAAGAGATTCCGGCGGACTTAGAATGTCCTCTTGCTAGCAGGAACGATTACAAATGTATGCTTGAGTATGTTACTTCTTTGTATCCTCAAGCAAGAGCTCTGGACCAGCTGCATTCATTAGACCAGCCTTTTTTTGGAGTCTTTTTATGCCACTAAGCCAGCTCCTGCTCCTTTTTCGTGCAGGCTGGTTTGGTTCGATCGGGTTAGACAGGCTTTGGAGGAGGCAGATGTTCATTTAATGTCCGTGGTGGCTTTTAACAGGCAGGTCATTTCTCTTCTTTCTCTGTGTAAGGCGATTTATTCAGTTCAAGGTAACCCTTCGGCAGATGTCAGGTTGCCACTCAATGAATTGGTTGAGGCATCCTGTCCAGGTCTCCGGCGTTGTCTCGGCTTGTAGGGATTTCTCTTAGGGAAGCAGGTGCTTTGGAGGATGCGTTGCGCAAGCAGACTGAGGATGTTGTCTGGTTTAATGGGGTTCGTAAAGAGTGACGGCTATGTTCCTTCTACTCCTGGCTCTGGGGGGTGAAAAGGTTACGTGACTCTGTTACAGCAAAACCTTATATTTTCTTGTTCTACATGATGAGACACTCAAAATAAATCTTGGGTAGCATTTCAGGAAGTGGTACAGTTTTTCTTCACAGGCTGATACGTCATTTTTGCTCAGAGCCAATTTGCGACATTGGCTATATTTATGTTTAATGAAATAAATCAACCAGAAACTACTTCAAAGGCAAATACTGTATGTAATTTGAAAGACCAGGGATGGAAATCAACATTTCAGCAGCACTCGTCAACATAAGCCATCATTTGAACAGACACAGAGCAAAGGTTTACCGAATTTTGTCAAAATTTGCTTTCAGATTGATACTTGGCTCTTTTTCTGTGGCTTCCTATTCGCTTAATAATTTATTGAGAGCCATCAAACTTGGTCAAAAACTTACTTAGTTAGTCTTCTTTCTAATGGTGTCTACATATTTGAACTGCTATTTATTGTCTTGGCTCAGCAGAGAAAATAGTAAACAAAGGTTACCCCTACCCCAAAACAGCAATTTTTCACCATGTTAATCATGTGCCCAAAAATGTGTAGTATTGCAAGTATGACTATTTCTGCTCTCTACTTCTATCATTTTCATTTTAAGGAAGCCTGTGGAAGTACTGCTGACTGTTTTGGATATTTTTTTTTTTCCCCATTCAATCCAATCAAGTTTCTTTTCATATTTGCAAAATACAGGATAGGGCAGGGTAGGATTTATTGACATTCTAGTATAACTCGTACATTTTTCACTGGCGACTGATAAGATGGAAGAAATGACATCTTGGATGCTGTTTCCAATGGAAAAGAAAAGTACATGAGTGTGAGAAAGGATAGATTCCTCACCAAAACTCAAAAGATCACCAACAGCATACATTGAATGAACTTGAAAACAATGAATACAGTCAGAGGTAAAGCACAAAATACAGTTAAGAGAGTAGTCAAGGATATCTACATTGTTGGTAGAACACTGGAACTCGCTCGTGATCGAGGTGTCACCACGGAGGACCTTGTGAAGTATGACGTTGCACCCTTTCCTCTGTTGTTTGATGAAGACGGGATGATGACAAAGCCAACCAAAAGTCACTTGGTTGAAGAAATGGAGACGCACCTTGAGCCTGAGGACTACAACTATGATCATCGGAAAAATGCTGCCTTTGCCATAGATGTGATGGCAAATATCCGGAAGGTTCGAACTGGGAAAACATCCACATTCGATGATCTTCTCTCTGGGTTTCTTTCCCTTACTTCCAAGTACCATGATTTGGCCGATGTGATTGTGTTTGACATGTACTCCAATGCTCCTTCAGTGAAAGACAGCGAAAGAAAGAGACGTAATGACAAAGTTCTTATTGAGTACATTTCCATTGATAGATCATCTCCACTTCCAAAGGACATGGGAACCTTCTGGCCTTCAAACACAAACAAGCTCCCTGTTGAGCAGCTGATCTACTGCCATCTTCAAGTGCATGGTAATACTGGACAATATCCAACAGTTCTCGGCCAAGTTTCAACAGCAGATGAAGAGTGGCAATGCATCAAGGTCCACCAAGGTACAAAACACATGATGTCCCATCTGCAGTCCACAGTGTTTGAAGAGGCTGACCTTCGCATATCAATACATGTACAGTACTGGATTCACTCGAGGCAGAGAACAAGGTTTGCGTTAGTGATCTCCAATGATACTGGTGTAACTATTTCCCTGCTCGACCACATGCCTGTATTTATCCAAAATGACATTGAGGAACTCTGAGTGCGAGCTGGAGTTGGGGATATGACTCGATACCTGCCTCTTCACACCTTGTTCCAGCACCTGGGGGGTTCACTCTGTGATGTGTTGCCAGCTGTGCACAGTCTGACTGGATGTGATATCACCAGCAAAGTGGGCACCAAGAAGGCTGCTTTGAAAGCCCAACAACAGATGCTCTTGAAGCACTTTGGAAAGTCCCCGAACCTCTCAGAACAAATGGTAAAGAATACAGAGGTATACCTAATCAAAGTCCTGAAACCACAGAGGGATGCAAGAAATTTTTCTGAGTATCGATCTAAAGTGTTCCATCGGTAGTCGGACAATTAGCCAACAGACAATTGACCGACAGACAATTGGCCGACAGGACAATTGGTCGATAAGACAATTGACCGACAGACAGTTAGCCGACAGACAATTGGCCGACAGGACAATTGGTCGATAATGCGTACATTAAATTTATTAAAAAAAAAAGAAAAACATCCAAATGAAAGGAAAAAATTCAAAGCTAAAAACATAATATTCATGGTTACTATACTACAGTATACTAAACTACTTATTTTTGAAATCATTATACTAAACTACTTATTGTTAAGATTGTTATTATAAACCAATTATTCCTGATATCGTTATGCTAAACAACTACTTTTGAAATCGTTATGCTAAACCACTTATTTTCAAATGCTTTTCCAGACCAAACTTTCATCTTGTTTTTACTAAGTTTATTTTTTCAAGCCCTTCAGTATCAGTCATGGAGTTCATCTTAAAAAGGATCTAAAAAAAAAGGTTAATACATACACGCTTTATTAAAAAAAATTAAAACTTACATAAAAAGACTTTATGCGCACAAAAGATTTATAAAAAAAAAAGAATTAAAAGATCAAAATAAAAGGGAACAAATTAAAAGATAAAAACATAATATTCATCTCAAAAATTTAGAAAAACGATTTAATTGATAAAATTGTGTCCACAAGCTCTTAAAAATTGCAAACCATCTTCGACGTCATAGTTGAGTACAAGTTTTTTCAGTCTTTCCTTAACACGAATGTATTTTTTGTTTTCCCTTGAAACACCAGCTCCTGAAAATGCCTGTTCTATTAGAATTTCTGTGCTTGATTGTTCAATCCTGAGCTTTTGAATTAATTTTGATAAGTTAGGGTGATGGACATTTACTCTTCTACTGAAGGCGTGGTGCCACCCTTCCAGCGAGGAGTTGGTTTTCGGCAGATCGTTCAGCACTCTGTTGTGACACGACCATAACAAAATGTCGAATAAAGGTCGTCTATGTCTACCACGCTGCACGATTCCTAACCATGTACACTCAAAATAAGACAAGATATCTTCCAAAATTTCATCAGTTTGTGCATCTAAAGAATTAATAAATTGTTCAAACAAAAAGGTACATCATCAGGTGGTAGTAAAGCTAGTGCTTGTAGCTGTTTTACAATAAATGCATTTTCTCGGTAGTTGTACCACGATTGTAAACCCATAGTCTGTATCTTGCGCCACAAACACTACCCAAAGTGAAAATAACAGCCATAAATAGAAACGTGAGGAAAATTGCATTTAACCCTTTAACGCCGAAGCCCTATTTACAAAAACGTCTCCCGTATGCCGGCGGCGTTCGGTGAGTTAGCGCCGAAGCGGAAAAAAGTTTTTTTTCAAAAAATCACAGCACGCTTAGTTTTTAAGATTAAGAGTTCATTTTTGGCTCATTTTTTTGTCATTGCCTGAAGTTTAGTATGCAACCATCAGAAATGAAAAAATATCATTATCATATATAAATATTGGAATATATGACAAAAAAAAAAAACTCGTATATAATTGTATACAAATCGCTGTAAGCAAAACGGTTAAAGCTAATGACTTAATTTTTTTAGTTGTATTGTACACTAAATTGCGATGATTTTGGTATATAACACATTTTAAAACGATCAAAGCAACACAGAGAAAATATTATCACAAAATGATGCATGAATTTGGTGTGGACGTAAAAATTTTTTTTTTTTTAAATTCACCATAAATCATAATATTGTGCTAGAGACTTCCCGTTTGTTGAAAAATGAAGCTAATTGATTGAATATTACTAGACTGTAAGTGTTTTAGCTTACAATTGCAGTTTTTTCGACCATTTCGGTCGAGTTAAAGTTGACGAAAAGTCGATTTTTTTCTATTTATCGTGATTTATATGAAAATATTTCAAAACTGATAAAAGCTACAACCATGAGTTATTTTTTGTTGTATTGTAAATGAAATTGCGCACATTTTCATATATAAAACTTTATGTATCGACTAATATAAAACGGTGCAAATATTACGACAACGAGGCGAAAGAATTTCTGAGATGTTGGCCGAGTTACAGCATGAGACGCAAGGAAAATGTTTTTAAAAAATTCACCATAAATCGAAATATTGTGCTAGAGACTTCCAATTTATTGCAAAATGAAGGTAAACGATTGAATATTACTAGAATGTAAGAGTTTTAGCTTACAATTGCGTTTTTTTACCATTTCGGTCGAGTTAAAGTTGACTGAAGGTTGAAATTTTGGCAGTTATCGTGATTTATGTGAAAATATTTCAAAACTGATAAAAGCTACAACCATGAGCTAGTTTCTGTTGTATTCTACATGAAATTGCACACATTTTCATATATAAAAGTTTATGTAATGACTAATGTAAACGATGCAAACATTACAACAACATGTGAAAGAATTTCTGAGATGTTCAGCCGAGTTTGTAGCGCATGAGACGTAAGGAAAAAATTTTTTTTTTCAGAAATTCACCATAAATCGAAATATTGTGCTTGAGACTTCTAGTTTGTTGCAAAATGAAGGTACATGATTGAATATTACTAGAATGTAAGAGTTTTAGCTTATAATTGCGTTTTTTTACCATTTCGGTCGAGTTAAAGTTGACCAAGCTTGAAATTTTGGCAGTTATCGTGATTTATATGAAAATATTTCAAAGCTGATAAAAGCTACAACCATGAGTTATTTTCTGTTGTATTCTACATGAAATTGCACACATTTTCATATATAAAACTTTATGTAACGACTAATATAAAACAGTGCAAACATTACGACAACGTGTCTTAAAGAATTTCTGCACGGACGTAAGAAAAGTTTTTTCAAAAATTCACCATAAATTGAAATATTGTGCTAGAGACTTCCAATTGGTTGCAAAATGAAGGTAAATGATTGAATATTACTAGAATGTAAGAGTTTTAGCTTACAATTGCGTTTTTGACCATTTCGGTCGAAGTCAAAGTTGACCCGAAGGTTGAAATTTTGGCAGTTATCGTGATTTATATGAAAATATTTCAAAATTGATAAAAGCTACAACCGTGAGTTATTTTCTGTTGTATGTACATGAAATTGCGCACATTTTCATATATAAAACTTTATGTAACGGCTAATATAGAACAGTGCAAAAATTACGACAAAATGACGAAAGAATTTCTGAAATTTTGGCCGAGTTACCGAAAGGGGCGTAAAAAAATTTTTTTCAAAAATTCACCATAAATCGAAATATTGTGCTAGAGACTTCCAATTTGTTGCAAAATGAAGGTACATGATTGAATATTACTAGAATGTAAGAGTTTTAGCTTACAATTGCGTTTTCGACCATTTCGGTCGAAGTCAAAGTTGACGAAGGTTGAAATTTTTTGTAGTCGACGTTTGCTACGTCCACTCGGCATTCAACAGACAATTTTAGTCGACGTTTGCTACGCCCAACAGGCGTTTAAGGGTTAATGGAGTTTATAGCTGCTTTTTCAAAGTCTACTATAATTGATGTCACATTTACATTTCTTCCTTCTTTAATGAAGTTAAATATTAAATCATAATCCGCTTCAGATTTACTGTTTGTCACGCAATAAAGTAGCGGCACTGTTTTATTTTCAGTAATTAGCGCATGGATCGAGTATAGCTGCTTGCCCAAAGGTGCAGAGTCAAAAGTCCCGTCGCAGAACCACTCACTTTTCTTGGATAAGATTTCCAGATTTTTCAAAGTTCCGAAAATAGAAACCTCTTCATTTTCAAAGAGTAAAAAATTATCACCTCTCGGAGTCTTATATAGCTCATCTTCTTTAAGACCGGGTCTCTTCCAGTCTGCTGTACTTGCATGAAATGCACCAGGTCAACGTGTCCATGCAAAATGGCTAGTGTCAAATGTGAACACTTCTGTCAGTGCCGGAGGAAATCTGAAACAGTTTGTAGAAATCCAATTCTTTAATTGTATATTGAATGTAGGCAAAGGTATTAGTTGTCAATATCACTAAGTTTACATGTTTCATGTCAGACAAATTGTTACAATGTACTGTACCACATTCACAAAACATGTCAATATTTATTGATTATTTGTAGAAGATTTCTTTATTCTTACTGTTTTTTTCCTGTTTAGCAGATAACATTTACATCAAATTCAAAATGCATAATCTTCCCGACTTAATTATGTGATGTACCTGTCATAACTTCTCCGACTTCTCTCAAGTCCAATACTTTTTGTTTGAACATGACTATTTCACATCCATTTAAGAATTATCTGAAAAATTAAACTCCCAAACATGCCACAAATGATTCCATTGGCTTCTTTGTCATTGAAAACCCCCATGTTGATACAAAAATTTCCCTGATAGGACCATTATTTGCAGAGTTATGGGTACTTCTATTAGACAGCGTAACGTCGCTGTTTAGGGGTAGGGGTAACCTTTGTTTACTATTTTTTCTGCTGAACGATCAGATTAAACACATGTTCAAATATGAAGACATTATTAGAAAGAAGACTAACTTAGGAAGTTTTTGACCAAGTTTGATGGCGCTCAATAAATTATGCGAATAGGAAGCCACAGAAGATGAGCCAAGTATCAATCTGCAAGGCAAATTTCGACAAAATTCTGTAAACTTTTGCTCTGTGTCTGTTCAAATGATGGTTTATGTTGGTGAATGCTGCTGAAATGTTGATTCCCATCCCTGGTCTTTCAAAAAGCATGCAGTATTTGCCTTTGAAGTAGTTTCTGGTTGATTTATTTCACCAAACATGAAAATAGCCAATTTCACAAATTTGCTCTGAGCAAAAATGATGTGTCAGCCTGTGGAGAAAAACTGTACCATTTCCTGAAATGCTACCCAAGTTTTTTTTGAGTGTCTCATCATGTAGAGCAAGAAAATATAAAGTTTTGCTGTAAGAGAGTCATGTAACCTTTTCACCCCCCAAAGCCCAGAGTATTCGGATCCTGGGCTGTTTTACAGCTTAATAACTTCTGTTTCGATGGGTCTGGTGCACCAGGCGAATGCTTTGGCTTCGTCAACGACATTTGTGAGCAAGAAAAGATGAGATTTCTATATTGGTCGTCTTCCCCCTCATTATCCAGATGTTCTCCCCTTCGGGCTGACCACATCGCCGCAGGTGTTTATGAGGGTCATGTCTCCGGTGTCGGCAATTATGCATCATCGAGGGTACAGAATGTTGAGGTATCTGGACGATTGGCTGATCCTTGCCTCCTCTCCAGAGGAGCTAGTAAGGGCGAGGGACTTCTGATTGAAACTATGCAAGGAATTCATCTAAACTATCTAAACTTTGCTAAGAGTTGCCTAGTTCCAACACAATCTAGGACCTATTTAGGGTTGAGAATTCTCTCTCCTTTGAGGGTTTTCCCAACCCTGGAGAGGATCCAGTCAGTCCTTCAACAGGTAGAGGTGTTCCTGTCCATCAGGGAACAGCCGGTATCAGCTTGGAGAAGCCTCTTAGGGAGAATGTCTTCTCTCTCTCTTTTAATTCCAGGGTCTCGTCTCCAGATTTGTTCTCTTCAGGTATGTCTTAGGAATCGGTGGGACTTACGCAACAAAAACGCAGTTATGGTCTGGATTGATTCATGCCTGTCGGATCTTCTGTGGTGGTCAGAAGTAGTGCATCTGACACCCAGAAGGTCTATCGACTCCCCTCTTCCTGAATTTTATCTCTACACAGATGCCTCAGACCGAGGTTGGGGAGCAGCCTTGGAGGAAACGCAGGCTTCGGGCCTCTGGAGGATTTGGGAACGAGGAGTCAATCAAACTTCGGAAACTCAGGCTGTAGAAGCAGCCCTAAGGTGTCTTTCAGACCTAGTGTGCAAAGGAGTAGTGGCTCTGTTTTGCGACTTCATAACTGCCGTGTCATATCTGAAGAACTTGGGAGGGGGGGACAAGATCAAGAGAACTCAATTCTATAGCACAGAGAGTCCTGAGATGGTGCAAAGAACGGAAAGTCTCTCTTCTTCCCCAATTTGTATTGGGGAGTCTCAAGGCACTGGCCGATTCGTTAAGTCACTCTCGTCAGTTATTGGGGGGAGAGTGGACTTTGGCTCAGGAAGTAGTATATCAGGTTCTCCAGAAGTCTTCATGTCCAGTGCGAGCATTATAAGTCTATTTGTCAAAGGTCGAGAAACTCCGTCCTCGTCTGCGTACACTTTTTGTCTCTCGCGGAATCCTTCCTGTCCGCTGTCAAAGAATGCAATTCGTTACTTTCTGAGGGAGTTGATTTCCCAGGCTTCTCTGGGTTCTTCTTTGTCATCTTCAAGCTTTTTCTTACCCCAAGCGCACAGTATTTAGAATATGGCCACTTCATCTTCCTTTGTAAGGAACTATTCAGTGTCTTCTATTCTGGAGGCGGCTACTGGGAAGTCCCAGTTATTCTCTTAGTCCGTGTGTAGCGGCTAACTCTATTATCTAGGGTGTGTTCATTTGATCTGAGGTGGTATTCTCTTAGTCCAGAGGTTCTTAGGTTAACCAGATAGAGAAATCCCTTTTAGTCTTTAGAATCATAGGCAGCAGTGATAGTATAATCACATGAACTTAGGTTTAGTACGTTTTAAGTAAAGTTAAGTATTTCTTAGTTTAACCAGACCACTGAGCTGATTAACAGCTCTCCTAGGGCAGGCCCAAAGGGTTAGATTTATTTTATGTGGCTTAGAACCAACTGGTTACCTAGGTGGGACCTACAGCTTATTTTGGAATCCGAATGACATTATGACGAGAAATGAATTCCTCAAATTCTTCACTGGCCAGCCAGAGAGTCGAATGCTGGGCCAACAGCGTGCTAGCCGAGAGCTCTACCCACCCCTCCAATGAAGAACTTACGTTTTAAGCAGCTTAGTCTTTGATAGTCTCCCTACGAGAGTCCAAAGGGGTGCTCTAGTAGGTTAGGCTCTTTCGCCGGCGCTGAGATACTTCGTCGCTTGTCGGTCGTCGGGCCTTATCTGCAACCTAGATGGGTTACCCGGGGGGACAGCAGCTCTGCACACTGCTTCATTCCCCTCCATATATGAGAGGCTCTGAATAGCCACATGGGAGGTTGACAGACGGAGACAGTACTGACCTGACTGACAATCAAAGTACTCTCCAGCATGTCTCTTCACCGAAAGCATTGATTGATAAGGTGAGTGTATGATAAACTGACATCCTATGCAGAGCAGATTGGTGAGCTACCATCCCTGCAGTTGTAAAAAGGGGCGTGCAGTAGAATTGATACCTCCTCCTTTAAATGTTGTTAATCGGGCAAATTCAGGTGTTCAGGGAGTGTATTGCAATATGAAGTTTTCATAATAAAACTAATATTGTAATACTTACCTGAACACCTGAATGATTCCCACCCTCCTTTCCCCGCATCAATTTTGAACTTGAATAAAGCAATTGACGAAGGTAGGAGTGTCGGCACACACTTGTCAGCGTTGCCAACTGTTTGTTATGGTAGCTCAAATGACAAGATTTTACCTGCAGCATTGGTAACACTGGCTGTTAAAATTTCCCACTAGTGGGATTGGTAATTAAAGCTGTTCAGGCTAGTGGGATTAAGGGCGAATTCAGGTGTTCAGGTAAGTATTACAATATTAGTTTTATTATGAGAACTTCATTTTAGCACACTGTTGTCAAATTTTACTGCTTGTCAGTTTGACCCATGAATAAAGAACAATAATAATTAGTTCTGCCTTTAGAGAGTAAAACTGTAAATTTATGGTGGTAAGAAAGACAACGTCGGCAAACTGGTCAACTTTATTACTCAAATGTATAAAAACTACAGCAGATAAAATAACTTTTTATTTCTACATATAGTATACATTGTCCATGGTAAATGCTGCAAAGATCATTTACCAGTCTTTAAAGACTGCTGAGAAAATTGGCTGTCAATTCAGCATCATGATCGTAATGTTGTAACATCACCATATTTGCAAAACTTTATCGCTTAACTGTAGAAAAAATGTACCAGTAGAATTAAGTATTTTTATTTCTGCATACAGTACATATTGTATTGAGTAAATGGTGCATAAATCATTTGATAGTCTTGAAGGACAGCCAAGACAACACATTTTAAAGAGTACAGGGTTTCACATTAGATTGCATGAGTTGCATCATTTTTTGCATAAGAATCAACACAGCAATGGCGCCAGGCAGTGCACGTCACAAACCGGATGGCTACCATAGGCTGTCCAGTCTCTCTCTCTATGTCTATGAATGTTACATGACAGGAGTGTTCTGTTCTTCATTTATTGTCACCAAGGTCTCTAATGTTAAGCTTTATGTAACCCGTGAAGGCATATTTTACTGGTAAAGGTCCTACTGAAATTAAGTACAGTAAATGTTTGCTAATTTAGTGTAAGAGTGCTAATTATGTATTATGAGTCTACTGTTAAGTCTTTTATGTCGTATGATTTATCCTCAGTCGGATAGTCCATAATAATCGGGTGAAGATGGTAAACGTTTGTCCTTTCTGCAATTTTCTTCAGCTTTTTTTTTTTTTTTTTTTTTTTTAATGCTAATAAACACACACCCAGTAGAGTAACAAAGCTCTGATACCTTCACCTCTGCTGGCTGCTGTTGCAAGGAGCACAGGATGCTAAATTTTTATGTTGGTGAGCTTGAAGTGTTGTGTCAGCCTGCATAGTGCTTCTTGCCATTGTTGATAGAGCTTAAGGATATTCTAAGTTTGTTCTATGATTTCAAGCTTAAGTTTTTAGTCTTGTACTGTTTTGGTAATGAATTCCATCATTTGTTTTGGTAATGAATTCCATCATCAATCACTCAAAAATTAATCCTTTTTAGTGTTCAATTTAGTTGTGTTATTAATGGAATTTATACCAGCTACAACTTTATTTTAATTTTTCTTTTCTACAGATAATGAATGATTTGCCAGAGATCAACTGAGGTTATGTTATTTGAGATGGAAATGTATTACCATTGACTGTAGTTTTGTTTTCTAGCATATCTTTATCATTACTTTTTATTTTGCGCTATAGAGCTTGATCTCATAGAAATATTTTGCCCTTTCCAGGAACATATGCTACTACCAGGGCTGGTAAGTAAATTGGTAATTCTGTGATTTTTATGTGCAGTATTTCTGGTTTATAATTTACAGTTCATGATGTTTAGGTAAGTGTTTTGTTATGGACATTAATTCTTTTTGAGTTTCCCTATTCAGCTGTACTATTAGTTTTTGTGTGTATGATGCAAGGAAACAAATTGCTCCCAAAGTGCGTACATTAAATCTTCAGTTGTAGATCTTATAGATATGGTGTAAACTACTGTATTTACAAATACTGTAATGTAAACAGTAGGAATATAACTGGATGTTTCTTTATAGTAATTTGTTTACATATTTATGTGTTTAGTTTCCAGTTGTTTTTTAACAGGAACATATTTGGAGCTCTGATTAAAATGATTAATGACGACAGTGAAGTGTGTTTGAGTGTTTAGGAATTTACAAGCTTTGTCATGTATTTCAGTGTCTTGAGTGGCGAGCATCCTCTTTTCTCAGTTGCTTTGCATTTTGATGGAAATATGTCACTGTTTGTGGCAACTGGGTCATCTCTTGTGTCACATGCTTGAAGCACTGGTCTTGAAGGTAAAATGGCTTTAACCTTCTCAATTGTTTCTTGACATTCTGGAGTCCAAACAAAATTCCCTACATTATCAAAGGAATGGACTCTGCACTAGCCCTACTTTCAGCCCTAATGGCTGCTTTCCTCTTCTTATCCCTTTCTAATTTGTCTAGATGAGATTTCACTGTTTTCTATTTCTTATCCTCCCAATCCTGACACTCTATGCAAGCATTATCCTTACTACATTCTTGCCCCCTACATTTAGTGCATTTTGTATGAGAATCGTATGAAAGCTTAGTTAGCCTAGTCCTACAACCTAGTCCTACAACCCTCGGAACAAAAGCGAATACTAGATGAACTGGAATCCGACATTGTTAACTAAATAAACTAAAGTTAACTCGAACAACAATTCAAAACAATGGCAGCAAGCCACAAGGCAACAAATTCTGAGTACTTCACCAAAATTCATGCAAAACCAAGCCGAAAGGCAAAGAAGCAACTGCGTGAAAACTTCCGATGTTAACCGGAAGCCGGCAGAAAACGAATTGAGCTTTCCGCTGGTTTGTTTCCTCGAGTCCCGGATGGTGGCGGGACGTTATCACCTACACTTACGATAACAGCGCCACCGCGCAAATTTTGAATTTCTAAGCTAACAGGTTAGGAACCATAGCTATGTAATTACTTGGTAAGTAGGCGGTCCCCGGTTTAGTACAGGGTTTTCTAAGCTGCCGTCAGAACCCGAGTTAGCCGGAAAACCGAAAATCGTCAAAAATCATAAGAAAAACCTTACTTTTTAAGTATGAAAATGTAAAAACTTTAGTTTTATCAAAAATCAAAAAAATGTCATTTTGGACTGGTTAAGTCAGAAATGGCTGATGAATATATTTGAAAATTTGGACAGAATCGGGACTGCCTGTATATGTAAAACTTTATTTTATCATGTCAAATGACAGTCAGTGGCTGAGAAATTTGGACAGAATCGGTGATAAAATGCAGCCATGCCCAAAAATCTTTGTAGCTGTTTCCTCATAGTAGGGATAGCCTTGCAGATACCTTCTACATTAGCATCAACAGGAGCGAAAAGGCCTTTTCCAACTTCAAATTCTAGATACTGAACAGTTGCCGTACCAGTTTCACTCTCTTGTACGTTGATTGTTAGTCCTTCTTCCTGTAGTTTCTTGAACACTTTCCTTAATATCTGCAAATTTTCTTCCCATGTATTAGAATAAATCACTATGTCATCAGGGTTTACACCCACTCCTTCTATTGATCCTAGCAGTTGATCCATCACTCGTTGGAATGTTGCAGGTGCATTCATGAGACCGAATGGCAAAACAGTGTGTTGATATAGTCCAAAAAGAGTAATGGAAGCTGACAGCAATTTAGCATCCTCATCTAAGGGAATTTGATAATATTCTTTCAACACGTCTATCAAGGAAACAAATTTGGCTTGCCCAATATTATCAAGTAATAATTGATCAATAAGAGGCAAGGGATAATTGCCAGCTGCACTGATGGAATTCAATTTCCTATACAGTAATCAGTACACATCCTAAAGAGCCATCAGGTTTCTTCACTAACACACAAGGAGAACTATAATGACTTGAACTGGGTTCTGCTAATCCATGCTGCAACAAATATTCAGCTTCTTTCTTCAAAACATCTCTGTGAAAAGGTGATAAGCAAAAATCTCTCTGTTTAAAAGGTTCTCCATCTTCTCTGATCTTTATTTCATGCTTTGTCAGATCGTTATGCCTAGGTACATCTGCAAAAATTTCTGGGAAACTTCGAATCACCCCACGTAATTCACTACTTTGCTCAACACTCAGATGTTTTAGTTTATCCTCCAAATTTTCCAATATTGAAGAATTGTTCATCTTGTTTTCAGCTCCCAATTCATAGCCATCATCGTCCTCTGTATATGTGTTACTGACATGTTTCAGATTTAGTCTCTCAGAAGTAAGGTTTCCAAAGAATTACATGTATCTTCCTCTGTCATTTCCTTCTTCTTGGTGTTTCACTCACATAAGTTTGATAATTTAACTTCTCTATTATCCTATAAGGACCTTGAAACTTATTGGTAAGGGGAAATCTTTTCACTGGTAAGAACGCTAGCACTTGCTGTCCTACACTAAAATTTCTTAGCTTAGTCTTAGCATCATATTTCCTTTTCATTTTCTCTTTACTTATTTTCAGATTTTCCAAAGAGAATTTTCTAATTTCTCTTAACCTTTTCCTCAAGTTCTTCCCATATTCTCCTTGGATTTCCTCTTGATTTTCTTCCCAATTCTCTGCAAGAATCTTCAAGGGACCTCTCACGTCTCGACCAAAAATCATTTCATTTGGTGAACATCCCATACTTTCTTGATAAGCATTCCTAACTTCAAGGGTAAACCATCATCCCATTCTCTTCCTGATTCATTACAGTACTTAGTTAACATACTTTTCAAAGTCTGGTGGAACCTTTCCAAGGCTCCTTGAGTCTCTGGATGATAAGCAGTTGATAACTGTTGTTTCACTCCTAACAAGTTCATCACATCCTGGAACAATTTTGAAGTAAAGTTCATTCCTCTATCATTCTGCACAAGCACAATTTCTGGTATTCCAAACTTGGAGAAAAACTCCACCAACTTCTCAGCAATTACCTTTGCACTTATACCTCTTACAGGAATCGCCTCAGGATATCTTGTCACTGGACACATTAATGTTAACAGATATTCATTTCCTTTCTTTCCTTTGTTTTCGGAAGCGGCCCAACCACATCTATAATCACCTTGCTAAAGGGTTTTCCTCTAACTTCTATGGGTTGTAGGGGGGCTTTCTGAATGGTTTCATTCGGTTTTCCAGCTATATGGCATGTGTGACACTCTGCAAAACCTGCTAACATCCTTGTGAAGTCCAGGCCAGAAAAAATACTTCATAATTTTCTCAACAGTCTTCCAGACTCGTGCGCTACTGCTAACACTTGCTTCCTCAGTGGATGTGGAATCAAAATTTGATGATATTCACCCCACTCAGCATTCCCTGGTATATCTGCAGGTCAATGCTTCATCATTAGCAATCCTTCCTTTAGATAATAACAGGTAGGAGTTTGTTGCATCTCTTCTTGATCAACAACTCTGAAAAACAAATCAGCCAACATTGTATCCTTCTTCTGCAGTTCCATTAGCTTCTCTAGTCACTTGACCAACTTCAAGGGCTGAACTCTCATCATCTGCTAACTCTGCTACTGTAGTTTCACTACTATTTTCAGGAACACTTTGACTACTCTGAGTCTCAGTAAGAACAACAGGATCCTCTTCTTGGGTAATCTCTTCATTATTAGCACTAGGGAAAACTTCACTTTCCAGGAACAGCTCTTCTAAGCTCAAAGATCCTTCACTTGATCCTCCTGGTACAGGTAAATTCTCAGTTTTTTCACTGCAGACGTAGTTCTCTCCATACTCCTGGTAGTTACATAACTTGGAAACAGGTGGGGGTTTTTCTTCTCTAAATCTACCATAGGACTGATCCTCAATGGTTTGTCTGTCACTATAGGACAAGCAACAAATGGTACTACACCAACTTCATTACCCAGTAAAACATGCACACCTTAAACACCTAGCGAGTCTTTTACAGCAAAATCAACCTTCCCTGTCACCAATTCACAGGACAGGTGCAAGCGGCATATAGGAGTTGCCTCTTCTCCTCCTATACCCTTCAAAATAACTGAATCTCCAGTGAGATTCTTCTCCAACTGTGGGTGAGCACCATGAACTACCACATTATGATTACTCCCCATATCACGTAATACCTTGACTGGTACGTGCACACTGCCTCCTTGAGTTTTCAGAGTACCTTCATAGATATATGGCCTAAAAGCCTCCAAGCTGCTCAGCCACTCACTGCTAAAGGTTACATTTCCACTGGTTGCTAAACACTCAGCTTGTTTAGTCTCAGTCCTCCCAAATGTCTCAGTCTTCCCCACACTGCTCTTTGTAGTTTGCTTCACCTGGTTACCTTTAACCACTTGACCGACTGGCTTGGTTTGCTGTTGTGCCTGATAACAATCTCGACTGTAGTGTCCTACTCTTCCACACTTGTAGCAGACAACATTAGTCTTCTGTATCTGTCTTGAGAAACTGGATGGAGGATTTAACATAAGAAGGATTCCCAGTTGTAATGTTCCTGAAATTTGGATGAGATCTGAAACCTATGTGTTGTTGGTTCTGGTACTTGACATTATAATTCCTTTTGCTACAAATAATATTATAATCGCCACTCAGTGTAGCAGCTTTGTCAAGTTTCTCTCTCTCTCTCTCTCTCTCTCTCTCTCTCTCTCTCTCTCTCTCTCTCTCTCTCTCTCTCTCTCTCTCTCTCTCTCTCTCTCTCTCTCTCTCTCTCTCAATAGGCTCTTATATGTTCAGGAATTCCTCTAAGATATTGTTCTAGGACTACTAACTCCTCAAGTTTGTCCATAGATTCAACTTTAGCAGCCTCCAACTATCGTTTAAAACATCTTACTTTGTAGGCATAATCCAGGAAAGTCATCTTGTCATCCTTTCTCAAAGATCTGAATCTTTCATTGTAATATTCAGGGGTCATCTGGTAAACTTGCAGCACATTGTGTTTGAGTACCTTGTACTCTTTACACTGGTCAGCTGATAAGACTAAATAGGCACTTCCTTTACCAGTGAGAATACTCTGTAACAAGATTGACCATTTATCTTTTGGCCATCCCATACCTGAAGCCACTTTTTCAAAGTGATCAAAAAACTCTCATCTTGAGCTGCTTCTGTAAACTTTGGAATTAACTTCTGCACTCTTACTACATCAAATACAGGGTCTGAATTACCTTGGGTAGGGTTAGACAGTATTACAGGTAACTTGGAGCGGGCTTCTATTAATTTCATCTCTCTTTCATAATCTTCTTGCTTCCTTGCTCTTTCTCTTTCCTCTCTTGCTCTTTTCTTTCTTCTCTTGCTCTTTCTCTTTCTCTTTCTTCTTCTGCTGCTTTTTCTTCTTCTCTTTCTTTTCTTTCTCTTTCTGCCTGCATTTTCTCTTTCAGCCAGCATCTTCAGCTTAATCAAATTTTCTTCTGCTTCTGTGCATCTAAGCTCTGCTTCTGCATCACTGTTTTCTTTCTTTTGCTCATGGTTATCTATATATTCTGCCTCAGCTGCATTCAACAACTCTTGTGCCTCCCCTAACTCTTCATCTATTTTACCAAAGTCCATCAATGCATGGATTGCAATACATCTGATTTGTGCCTTAATCTTACCACTAGACACATTACCCCCACATGCCACTCCTAAAGCAGTCCACTGTGCCTTAGTCAGGTTGGATTCAGGTAACTCTTGGATGGAAGGAGCTACTAAAAACTTCTGAACATCGAACAGAGCCAATTTCTCTAAGTTACTCAACTAAATAATTCACAATATAATGCAAAAATAACTATGTGGTCACTCTCCCATCAAAATATATCCCTAACACCACCAGTATAAACCATTAACTAGAGAGTGATATTTTGTTTTGTTCCTGGGTCTCTGGGCACCAAAATCTTTTGTCATGATGCGTACCAAGTACCTGGTTATTACACAACTAATCACAGATTCCAAAAATATACCTCACTTCAGCCAGATACCTGAACTCTCATAACAATAAGAATTACGACTGAGTACCCTAAAGGAAATAGTGATCCCTTAACCCTTTGGCTGCGTAGTGCTGGAAGGATTTTTGTCCCCGAAAAACGTAATTTGCTGGCAAATTTTGAAGTTTGTAGAAATTAATTTCTAAGTACCCCTGATATTGGAAACAATGTTTTCCATCTATTCATGACTCTTAAACTCTATATTTTTTGTTTTTAACACATTTTTGACCATTTTTACCAAAAACGTACTTTTTCAAAAAATTACGAAAATTGCATATCATCACAATTGACATGTAAAATGGGTTGGAATATGTTTTTATGATGAAAAATAACTAAATTAATGAAATATACTGAAATATTGTTATGATTATGTACTTAAATTTTGATTCAAAACTAGTACAAATTTTGTTATATTTTGGAAAATATCAAAAATTGTTTATAAAACCAGAAAAGTTATGGAAGTAAAATTTTATTACAAAAATATGAAAAAATTACAAACAATTGACAAAAAGACATATTTACTTCTTTTCATCCTTACATTTACATGTTTTCTTATAATTCTTCACAGTATGAAAAATTTCAAAACAGGGGACAACACAAAGAGGAGGGTTTTGTGGGCACTGTTTACAGAAATATGATGTCTGCTTCCTCTTACATGTCCCCTTTCCTTTTTTGCAACATTGAGATGGCAATATTGAACAAACACTACAATTAGGTAGGTACTTCTTATTTTCATACTGAGCAATAAAATGCCTTTCCCCCAAGCGCTTGTTTTCCACCAAGTCCCTAACAACATTCTTTCTTCTTGGCTTTGTGTTATATCCTTCTAACAATCCTTTTATTACCTCTTGTCTAAACACAACCTGGGTCAATTTCTTTCTATTTTGCAAGTTGTAACTAATTTTGGAATCTACAAGAGCAACTTCAATCACAAAATGCCAGAGTGTCTGATACCACTTTTTGCTACGGTGATTGAAGGGGTAGGTTGAGCAGAATTGATCAAAAGGTCTACCCTCCCATATATTTATTGTACTGAGCTTGCAAAGATGGTTTATCTACTTCCCTTACCCCTCTTCTTAGATTGAATAGATTTTTCACTGTACCTGTGTCCCCAACACTCGAAAGGATATTTACCACCACTATCTTGCCAAACGACAGCAACCAATTCCTCATCTTTACTCTTCCACATTATTGGTAGCTGGCCTTTCTTAGGTTTTACTTTTTTCATCTGTGATGGCAAATATTTTCTGTTTGGACGAACTGTCCCACATGCTCCAGTACCTTTACTTCGAAGTTTTTGAAAAAGGGGTACTCCACTAAAAAAGCTGTCCATGTAAACTATGTGGCCTTTGTTTTCAAAGCCTTCAAACAAATTTTCTACAACAGATGCACCAAGTCCTTTGCCTTTATTAGAATCTAGCCCCTTCCCTGTGTAAACATCAAATTTCAACAGATAACCAGTCTTAGAGTCACAGAGAGACCAAACCTTAATTCCCCATTTGGTAGGCTTTTTAGGCATGTACTGCTTGAAAAAAAGCCTCCCTTTGAATTTCACCATACTTTCATCTACACTCAAATCTCTACCACTTACATAATATTTAGAATATAGATCTTTCACCATGTCTAAAATTGGTTTTATTTTATAAAGTCTGTCATCATTACCATCAACAGAATTATCTGCAAAATGTAGACAGGAACGGATAATTTCATACCTGTCACGTGACATTATATTGGAAAAACCAGGTGTCTCAGTTAGCCAAAACTTTTTAGAATAGTAGCTTGCTAGACTACTTTTGTGCACTAATCCCATTGCAATTTCAATAGCAATAAATGCTTTTATTTCCCCTGCATCCACATCTCTCCATGCTCTGTACCGTGATCGAGGGGCTAAAGGTTGCATTTTTTCTATCATGTATGCTGCATACCGGTTAGTTTCCACAGCTACATGATCATATATTTCATTAGGAAACAACTTAGAAAAGCATAAAAATGGAGTGCAGTCATCTAAATTTACAGCCCTATTAGTTTCTGAATAAATTGGTATAGACTTTACCTTTATTGGAGGATCTGTGCCTACATTCTTTATATTCACCCATGAATCATCAGTTAGTGTTTTATTCAAGTCATCATCTTCAACTTCTTCATCAGCATCTTCAACTTCTTCATCAGCATCTTCATCTGTGTCTGCTTCATAATCCTCATATAGTTCTTCTTCCCTTTGTACAAATAAATCTTCTGTTTCTGAGTCTTCTTCTGCAAGAATATCAGCAATCTCCTCTTGTGTTGCACACCTCTTCCTTTTGAAGCCATTATAGGTGACCCTGAAAGTAAAAAAATAAAATTAGCATACCCTAATAAAGAAATTACATTTATAGCTACTAGACATATATATATATATATATATATATATATATATATATATATATATATATATATATATATATATATATATATATATATATATACATATACATATACATATACATATATACATATACATATACACACATACATATATATATATATATATATATATATATATATATATATATATATATATAGAGAGAGAGAGAGAGAGAGAGAGAGAGAGAGAGAGAGAGAGAGAGAGAGAGAGAGAGAGAGAGAGAGAGAGAGAGAGCCTATGTAGTATGTATATAGTTATTATTATTATTATTATTATTATTATTATTATTATTATTATTATTATCATCGTGTGTATACATTCCCATACATAAGCCTAGGCTAAGCCTTGGATGTCATGGAACTCATAAGTAATATTTTACCTCTGGTACCGGTAGGCTAGGCTACGAAATAATAGCCTACCGGTAGCCTATGATTTGTCTTTACAATTCGCATATTATCACATATTTGAAGACACTGATATTAGGCCTAGAGTTTATGGTAATATACATCATATTCTACCATTATAATAAGTCCAGGCCTATACACAAAGCCTATCATAACATAATCGAAGTTGGCCAACTTACAGTAAAATAGGCTTACTAGGCTTGAAAGAGATGCCCTTCATATTACCTCCTATTACACCATATTTTACACTTATTTAATGATTTAATCAGACTTATTATAGTCTACTTATATTCAAGAACTAATTAGAATAAATAAATTATTACTGAAATAAATAATACATACCTTTAAAACCTGATGTTTGTAAACAACGTGAACTTCGTCGCATCAGCTGATAACACCTGTTTTTGTTTACGTTTTGTTTCGTCTTCTGGTCACTAGATGGCAGCACCTACTGGACAGCAAACGTTTTCAGCGTACACTTGAATGTCAAAAGTATCGCCCGCGCTATTCAAAAAGTTTTTTTTCTATACGTGGGGTAAAAACTTTTCGCTGCAGTTAAGGGAGAAATTTTAATTTTCGAGTATACTCGCTTTTTTTGCAGTCAAAGGGTTAAGGGGATCGGCCGCCTAAAAAACCCCAAAAATCTTTAAAAAATTCGATTTGCTGAAAAAAATTTTATGGCTTCGTATAGGGTTCAAGAATGTGTCCACGAAATATTATGCTAAAATTTGCTGTATTTCTCTAGTTATGGCCTAAAATGTAACAATAACTATATACCCATAAAACACCAGTAGCGCAAATGATTTAGTCTGGTATAGTTTTTGCGATATATATTACGAAAACTTCCTTTGAAATGAAATGTATAATGTCAATAATATCCTACTCGGCACATTTTTAGTTATTCCTAGTCATGACAACGCACACGTCATACCATGGCCCGACTGTAACCGAGTTGCCTATAAACTTCAAGCTAGAAGGACACGTTTTTCATGCTCGCTAGCCTTGACTGAACTATGTATTTTCTGCGGTGTTTTTTTTTTTCACCATGCCTAAAAGGTCCAAGAGTTCACTTCATGCTTCTAGAATGCGGAAAAGCCAAGTGGAAAAGTCCAGGCGAGAAGTAGAAGAAAGAGTTCAAGAAATTAGTGCCATAGAGGGGAATGGAGCGACGGAGAGAGAGAGCTGTCGCCCATCAACGGCGCAGGCAGCGATCTCTGCTGACCAGAGACCAACCACATCCACCCCTAAACGCCTCTTTATTTGTTCGTCACTACCAAAGGGCAAAGATATTTTAGAAGAAGAAAGCAGTAGCTCGGAGGCTGATATGATAGACGATCCTGAAAATAAAATGATCATAATAAGTGAAGCAAGACTTGATGAATTACTTGAATCACGAATCCCTAATTGTGAATGTAAAGTAATTCCCAGGATCCATTTGGCAAGGGATGGATTGAGACACTAAAAAAAAAAGTGTAGGCAAGATCAGACAGGGGACCAGGAACCTAAAATTTATAAGAATGTGTCTTAGGCACATAAATAATCAATTAATATTCTTATTTATAATCATTTTGCATTAATTAATACCCAAAAATAAAAATTAAAACCATAGAATTAATTGTAACACAGTCTTTGAAGTCCCTTTTACTTTTTTTTTATGTAACTAAAACTTTGAAGACCCGTTTCTCAAAACATAAGTTTTTCGCCTTTAAAATGCATCTCCTCCTTAGTATTGGACCAATCTAAATGAAATTTTAAATATAACATGGGGAAACATGGTAGATGAAAACAAAGCCGGGATTTTTAATATTTTGAGTTTCTGATATTTGGCAATTTTTTTCTGTAATTTTTCCGGGAAAGTTTCATAAAAAAAAAAAAAAAAAAAAATTCATATCTCGGAAAATAATTGAAAAATAAAAATCCCGGCTTTATATCAAGGTCCATGTGTGTTTTTATACGTGGTTCAAATCTCATCCTTTAAAACCAAAAAGCAAAGGAGGAGATGCATTTTGAAAATGGCCATTTTTGGCCAAAAATGCTCTAAGCGTCACAAAACCTAAGGTCACTGAACAAAAATTTTTCCCCAGAAGTTCCACACAATATCCTTTAACAAACCCCCTAAATATCAACAACCTGTCATTAAAAAAGTGGGAAACCGGCCGATCCCCTTAAAAAGCTTATTAATCATGTGAAAAATCAAAGTAAGTTTATCAAGATTAGTATGAGGTATCCACTGTTAAACAAGAAATATACTAGAGTAAAAGGACATCACTCCATCAAACAACTTTAACTGTTTCTCTAGTTTTAATTCACTTCAGCAAAACTAAAGGAACAAAACATATTTATCACTTTGCCTTATGTACACAATTAATCCTATTCACTGGTGGTCAATAAATGAAACACTATTTGTAAAAACATTAAATACAAAAATTTATTGTTAAATTCAAAATTTATAATTAGTTCACAATCTGAAAAAATGACATGTTTATAAAAAAATAAAGTTTTATATACTGTATACTTACCAAATAATTACATAGCTATAGTTTCTACTTTACGTGGCAGCTCAAAATTCGAAATTCGCGGTAGCGCTCTTTTGTTTTGGGTGTAGGTATGCTGCCCCACCCACTATCTGGGAGGAATAGGTACACTGTAACTAAAGAGTTCAATTTGTTTATGCTCTGTGTCCATGAGAGGGGAAGAGGGTGGGCTCCAATCATGTAATTATTTGGTAAGTATATATAAAACTTTATTTTATTATAAAAATGTCATTTTTATATAAGTAACTTACCAAATAATTACATAGCTGAATCCCACATTGAGTGGAGGTGGGATGAATGGACATATACTACCCAAAAAACTACTCGATATGGAGGATAATTTGGAATAGCAAATTAGCTAGCATCTTGAAATACTTGTTGTAACCTTATCTGGTGAGGGAGCAACGGCAGACGGGTATTTCCTCTGGTCGTAGCTCCTCTCGACCTGTTGCAGCGTGGCGGTAGAGCCAAGGGTCGCCTCTACTTGAGTGGGTGCTTTGCAACGTAGGAGGTAAATCGCAGGTTGCCAAAGCTTACAATCCAAACATGGCCACATAATCAATATGTGGATATGCCCTTGCCCTGGGCGCAGTACAATAGAACAACAAAGACCAGATAAAAATAACCTACACCCAAGAAGTGCAACTATTCTTATTCAAGGAGCGTGGACAGAGGAAAAAGAAGGCATTCCTTCTATCCTTCATCCCCCAGATACGAAGAACGGACATAAAGTACTGCATTTTTCGTACGCTGTTTCAATATCCCGTAAGTAAAATATGGCAAACACTGACTTGCACCTCCAAAATGTTGCTTGCAAAATTGAAGAGAGAGACAGGTTACGTCTGAAAGCCAAAGACGTAGCCACGGCTCTTATTTCATGAGCCTTTACTTTACACAAGGGCAGTAAATCATCTTGAACTCTCGAGTGTGCTTCCGAAATGACGGATCTTAAAAAGAATGATAATGTATTCTTGGACAAAAGGACAGTTGGGGTATTTAATAGAGCATCAAAGATTAGGGCCCGAACTTCTAAGGTTTTTGGTTCTTTCAAGGTATATTCTCTAGGCTCTTACTGGGCAGAGGACTTTCTCTTGATCGGATGGGCCTAGTACTTCTGACAGGCTTTTGATTGAAAAGGAGCGAGGCCAAGGATTAGCAAGATTCTCATTCGTGGCCAAAAAATCCAAAATTAGTGGGTAAACAGCATTACCTTGTGAGAAACCTATCCTTTTATCGATGGCACGAAGCTCGCTGGCTCTCTTGGCTGTAGCCAGTGCCGTCAAGAATAAGGTCTTCGTCAGATTCCGAAGTGACAGTGAATCCAAAGGTTCAAAGTAACGGTGGTCCTGACAGCCATTTGAGGACCATGTCCAAATTCCAAGCTACTCCCAAGGGTTTTGCCTGCTTACTAGTATTCAGATGTTTAATTAAGTTGCTGATGTCTTGGTTTGAAGACATGTCTGTTCCTCTATGTTTAAAAACTGAACTCAACATCGCTCTGTAACCCTTGATGGTAGATGTTGTGAGTCCTTTCGATGTTCTTAGATGTAAAAGAAAATCTGCAATTTGGGCTACAGACGTTTGAGGAGATGTTTCGCTCCCAGCACCATTTCCGAAAAACTGCCCACTTGGGTTGGTAGGCTGCAGAAGAAGATTGTCGCCTGCACTTAGCAATAGCTTCTGCAGCCTTTTTTTAAAATCCTTTCGCTCTGACAAGTTCCCTGACAGTCTGAAGCCTGTCAGAGCAAGAGTGAATAAGCCTTGATGGAATCGGAGGAAGTGTAGTGTTTGAGAAGATTTCTCGTCTGAGGAAGTAGCCTTGGGAAGTCCGTCAAAAGGCTCAGCAGATCAGGGAACCACTCTTGTGTGGCCAGAAGGGAGCTGCTAAGGTCATTGACACGTTGTTGTGTGCGTTGAACTTCTTTAATACTTCCCTCACCATTCTGAAGGGAGGGAAGGCGTAGAGGTCGAGGTTCTACCAGTCTTGCAGCATTGCACCTGTCGCCCATGCTTGCGGATCCGGAGCCAGCGAACAATACAGAGGAAGACGGTGGTTCCTTGACATCACAAACAGGTTTATCGACGGCTTTTCCCACAGCTTCCACAGGTCAGTGCACACCTGTGGATTGAGTGTCCACTCTGTCGGTAGGACCTGTTTGCCACGACTCAATTCGTCCGCAAGGACATTCATCCTGCCCTGAATAAAGTGGGTCACTAATTGGGTCTCGTTGCTCCTTGTCCATAGAAGAAAATCTTTTGTCGCTTTGAAAGTGTAAAAGAATGAGGCCCTCCTTGATTCTTGATACAAGCCAGGGCGGTCTTGCTGTCCGAATGAACTGCCACTGTCTTGTTGAAGGTTTGTGTTGCAAAGTGTTGCAGTGCTAGATGAATCACTTAATTCCTTTACATTGATGTGGAGGTTTCTTTCTGCAGGCAACCATGTTCTTGAAACCTCCAAATCATTGAGAAGGGCTCCCCAACCCAGATCCGAAGCGTCTGAGTATAACGTTTGGTCGGGGTTCACTGAAGCCAGAGACCTTCCTGCCGCAAATCTGTTCTCCATTAGCCACCACTGAAGGTCCTCTTTCATCTGGGGAGTGATGTTGAAAACGAACGAGTCCGGGAACAACTTCCTTTTCCAATTTGCCTTTAGGTAAAATTGCAGTACTCTTTTATGTAGTCTGCCTAATGAGACGAACTTCTCTATGGAAGAAAGGGTTCCCAGAAGACTCATCCACTCGTTGGCTGAGCAGGAGGGGTGAGTTACGAAGTCATGGACTTTTCTGCGACAATTTAGGATCTTTTGTTGGGATGGAAAAGCCCGAAAACTCTTATTAGAAGGCCTAATTCTTGAGAGAGACGAAGAGTTTTCTGTCCTCCGTGCACTGAGATCTCGAGGGGGAGCGTAGGAGCCAGTCGTCCAGGTACAGAGAGATGTTTATTCCCATAAGATGTAGCCATTTCGCTAGGGGAGCAAGTACCTGGGTAAAAACTTGAGGGGCCGTGGAGAGTCCGACGCAAAGAGCCCGAAACTGGAAGACACTGTCCTGGAACATGAATCTCAGGTACTTCCTGGAGTCCGGGTGAACTGGAACGTGGAAGTAAGTATCTTGCATGTCGATCGTAACCATCCAGTCTGCCTGATGGATGGCCAACAGTACCGACAGACTCACCTCCATTTTGAACTTCGTTGTTTGAACAAAGAGGTTCAGGGCACTGACGTCCAGGACAGGTCTCCATCCTCCCGATGACTTGGGAACCACAAAGAGGCGGTTGTAAAACCCCCCCGTGTTCACATCCTCGGCTAATTCGACGGCTTTCTTTTTTAGAAGGGCTGATACTTTCCGAGATAGGGCCGAAAACCTCTGTGAGTCTACCCAGTAGGCTGTTAAGCTGATGGGAGAGGTTACTAAGGGAGGTTTCTCCCTGAAAGGGATAGCATAGCCTTCTTTCGATACTTTCAGTACCCACGGCTCCACATTTTTATTGTTCCATTCTGTCCAGAAATGGGAAAGTCTTGCTCCCACTAGAACACGGAGGATGGAAGACTCATTTTCGAGGTTCTGGCTTGTTAATGGGCTTCTTGGCTGTTCTGGAAGTTCGTGTTCGGAGGTTGGCTCTAGGTCAGGACTGGAAACGGTCTCTGGAACTTCGAAAGGGCTGTTACTGCAAGGGCGACAACATTCTGGTAGAAGTGTTGGAAGTAGTGGCTCGTGCGGGGAACTTAGTCCTTCTGGTGGATTGAGTGAGGAGGTCTTGAGTCTACTTCTTCTGTAGCTTTACTGACACCCGCTCCAGGGTGTCCTGATGGAACAGACTAATCTTGTCCAGGGGGGCAAACAGAAGCGAAGACCGTTGTGATGGGGTGATTCCCTTTGCTGCAAATGAGCACCAAAAATCTCATTTCTTGATGACTCCTGTCGTGAAAGTGGTTGCTAGTTCTAGTGCTTCATCTCTTACGACTCTGTCAGCGCACCCCAGCACTCCCAGCCAATCCGATGCGAAGTTTTCTTGAAGGGACATACAGTCTTTAATTTTCTTGGCTAGAGCTACCGTCCTATCCAAAAAACTGAAGACCTCGAAGACTTTAAAGCTGTCTTTCAGTAAATGATCCAGCTCTGAGGTTGTGAAGAGAATTCTGGCCGACGAGAAAGCAGAATGACAGAAGCATCTGTGATACTGGAGAGGTCCCCTTGAGAGGAGGCAGAAACTCCCAAGGACGGATGTTCAGACACTTGGTGCCGCAAAGACGGACTGGCACACACACTTTTGGGGTCAGAACGTACTTTCGCACCTGAATGGGAGCGAGAATCTCTCGTTGATGATTCCCAAAAATTACAAGAAGGTTGAGGGCTACATTCTCTCTCTACTGCTTGCTTACTAGGCGCGGGTGAATCTGAATCCAAGGAAGTGCCCGGCCTTTTCAATGGCCTTGATACTTTCGTGAAACATCCCCTGCGCTTCTTTGATGTGGGAGAATCTGATTCACTTGAGGATAGGGCATGCACATCCATACGAACACCTTTCCAGTGGCGTTCTTCTGCAGCCTGGGATTGAACAACAGGCTCAGATGAGGCAACGACTGCTCGTGGGCAAACCCCACCGACCTTCCTTGGACTGCCAGTTTGCTTCCTCCCAGGTGAGCAGGGGGAGTTTAGCAGGAACCTAGGTCTAGGAGCATCGGTGGGAAAAACAGCCGCCACCTCCACTGACACTTCACTCGACACTGCACCATTAAACTTGTCCAATAGGACCTTAACAGAACTCCCAATCTGGGAAACAGTATTAACAAGTAAATTAAATTTTTTATCTACCTGTGCTTCTAAGCTGGCAATGGCATGGGTTCAGCAAAATGAGACCTAGGTAATGGAGTGACAGGAAAAGCTGGAGGACTGGAAATAGGAGAGAAAGCTGTCCCAGGTGTCGAAAGGATGGGCATAACATCAGTAACAACCCTTGGAGAATGACCTGTACTAGCAGAGGCCTTAGCTTTGGCCCTAGCTGTAGCTTTTCTAATTCGATCATGCTGCAATTTGTCCAAGTGTACTTGTAAAGTCTTCCATTTCCCTCTATCCCAGTCCTTAACATTCGTCACAATTCAAATCTGGAGAACAAATTTGTTCCCAACAAGTACTACAAATGGTATGCGAGTCATATTTTGCAGAAGTGAGTCTTGTTTTGTAGCCTTTGCTGCAATAGCTAATGCTGGATAAACTAGAGTCAGACATAATGGTCAAAACAAGTCACAATCAAAGATATAAATCCAAATTCTGGCTAAGCTAAATAGCTGCACTACCAAAAGCAAAGAGTACTTCACCAAAAACAATCTCCGACCATCCGGCGAAAAGGAATCAAGAGCTGCTAATAACTGGTGTTCAGTCATTAACCGCCAGAAGCGAATTGAGCTCTTTAGCTACGTTGTACCTACTCTTCCCTGATAGTGGGCGGGCCAGCATACCTACACCCAAAACAAAAGAGCGCTACCGCGAATTTCGAATTTTGAGGGGTCACGTAAAGTAGAAACTATAACAATGTAATTATTTGTTAAGTTACTTATATAAATTTACTATTACTCGAAAACAACACAAAATTTAATTCTTGAATTAAATTATTAAAAATTTATTTAATTCTTGAATTAAATTATTAAAATTAAATCACAAAACTTTAATTTATCAAGAAAATTAAATCACAAAACTAATTTGTCAAGAAATTAAATTAATCAAGCAAAATTTAAACTATCAAGAAGTACTCAAGATTTTAAAAGAAAATCTGAATAAATTAAAATTAAATCAAGTATGCAATGTTAAATTATTAAGAAATATTTAAAATAAGTAAATAAATGTTAAATCACCAATAAAAATCAAGAGATTGCAAACACAAGAGCACACAAAAATACACAAAAGATTTATCAATAATAATTTCACTTAGGCAAAAATTTCCTAATACACCTTATTATACCATGGTAATAATAAGTAAAATTTACTTTACCTTACACAAGCTTATGAAAACCTTTGTAAACCCTTGCAGCTGCATGTAATTCACAACACACTTTTTTTTACCAGGCACTGTTATTGCTAAGTAATTGTACTAAATTCAGATCTCAAAAGCTAATACTAACACCAGTGACCATAAATATTTTACATTAATAATTACTCTCTTTTTTAAAAATGAGAGAGAGAGAGACAGAGAGAGGGAACCAAACTGAATGGTCTTTGAAATAAGAATGAAAATTAATCAATCTGAGGATTCCAGGAGCACATGAAATACTCAAGTGACGTCATTAAGGCATTTTGGGTGCGAGATACAAAAATTCTTCCAGAAAAAGGGAGGTGACGTCACTTCTGGCAAAACGTTTTGAACGCAGTCTTACAAAACATGACGCAACTGCCATGTGGTTCTGTGCAATACTTGTCCATATCTTTCAAAAGGACATACGTGACCAGAGTCATGTATGTAACTTTACAAAACCTTCGTCTTTTTCTCGTATGAGACAAATCTTGTACAGAAACCTATACACGATCTAAACTGGCTAATTATGACTGGCATGTTTTGAAAACAAAACGAAAACCCCGAGTTGGTTTCAGAACAGAAACAGCAATTGTTGTCCCCAACCTGTCGACATGTTATCTTTTGCAATGACAGCTGAAATGAAACAAACCCTTCGCTAAGATACACGTGTTCCTCATTTACTATGCTTTTGAGATATGATATCACTACATACAATATTTTAACAAATATCATTATGCACAATACATGATAAATAGAAGAGTAAATATATCAAAATTATAGGAGGATATACATATTACAAGGCAACATCATGAAAATATATATATATAAATTCCTGACTCACATCAGGATCAAACCCAGGCAAGGGCGCTGCCCACTAGGCCACACAAGTCTAAAAGAAGTTGGAATCTGAGAGCAGCTGCATCCAAGGAATTACCTGGCCAAGCTAACTGCTTGCATACCAGCGAGTTTTCCCCAACTTCCTGACTCAGCAATGACCCAATTGACTGCATTTCATTCGGATTATCCCTTCTGAGTGAATAAGATAGAAATAATCAACACAATCGTGTGGAACAGAAATAAATTTCTGACACATCAAGATAGAACCCAGGTCTTTCAATTGAAATGCAAGGGCGCTGCCCACTAGGCCACACAAGTCTAAATGAAGTTGGAACCTGAGAGCAACTGCACCCAAGGAATTACCTGGGCAAGCTAACTGCTGGGTTCGATCCTGATGTGAGTCAGAAATATATTTCTGTTCCACACATGATTGTGTGTGGATTATTTCTATCTTATTCACTCAGAAGTGATCATTCGAATGAAATGCTGTCAATTGGGTCATTGCTGAGTCGGGAAGTTGGGGAAAACTTGCTGGTATGCAACCAGTTAGCTTACCCAGCTAATTCCTTGGGTGCAGTTGCTCTCAGGTTCCAACTTCTTTTAGACTTGTGTGGCCTAGTGGGCAGCACCCTTGCCTTTCAATTGAAAGACCTGGGTTTGATCCTGATGTGAGTTGAAATTTATGTCTGTTCCACACGTGATTGTGTGTTGATTATATATATATATATATATATATATATATATATATATATATATATATATATATATATATATATATATATATATATATATATATATATATATATATATATATATATATATATATATATATATATATATATATATATATATATATATATATAAGAAATTGTTTTACATCAGAGTAAAAATAGAGAAAAGTTGAGGAAAAAGTGGATTTTTAAATAAGAAGATAGTAATGGGAAGGTGGGCATAAGTTTGAGAATATTTGTGGAGTTAATATTAAGCATATAATGCGTGCAGTAAAGAGGTTGAAGAATGGAAAGACAATGGGAGCAGGTGGGATTTCAGTTAACTTGTGGTAATGTGATGAAGTGTGATTGAGTGGTTGGCCAGTATTTGTAAGGTATGTCCAGATGAGGGAAAGGTTCCAAAGGAATATGTGTTAGGAATAATTTTCATTATAGAAAAGTGAAAGTTGGAGAGTAATTCCTTTATGGATGTGAAGTGTGCATGTTGAATACAAAAGAAAGTTTTGAGTTTTTAAGGTGAATTGTTTGCGCAGTGCATGTGGTGTAAGAATTGAAAGGATAAGCAATGCTGGGTATGGAGTGAGTGTTTTGAGATGTTTGGTCATGTGAAAAGAATAGAGGATGATAGGTTGGTAAGAAGTTTATGTATGTGGAAGTGCATTCAAGAAATAGGTGAATGACATGGTTTGTGTAGGGGTTTTTGACATGCAGATATCAAGCTGCACAGGGGTATGAAGCTGTTAATGCTTAGAAAGTTTTCTTCTTAAGGGGTTCAGCCATTATTCTGTATTTGAAACAAACGTGGCATTTACTAGTTTTTTCTCCTTTGGAGCCACTCCCAATGAAGTTATATATATATATATATATATATATATATATATATATATATATATATATATATATATATATATATATATATATATATTATATATATATTATATATATATATATATGTGTGTGTGTGTGTGTGTGTGTGTGTGTGTGTGCATGCATTTAAAATTGGATATTTTAAGTACTGAAATACAAAATCGGTTTCATGCTGTGTAGTTGGAGCATCATTTCACTGAGGTGTAAGTACATGGGAACAAGTTGCAAGGAGACATTATGATTGAAGATGCAGTTTCCCCCAGGGGAGATGAAGGGTGTTGATTCAGATGGCTCTCGTTATACTGGCCACGAACAGGGTTGTCTGGTGGGGCCTAGACACTTCCTGGTGAGCTGTGATTCATGAAGAGTGTGATTCAGGGGGAACGTTGTGTGGAATGGAGCAAGTGGTTGGCCCTCGGCCCTGCAAAAGGCAGGAGGATTCTTGCTTATTCTCTGTGGCTGTGGAATTGGAATTGCTTTGTAAATACATTTAATTGGATTATGCCGTTACTGTATGTTCATAATTAACCTTGCTGAAAATGAGCTAATGGTTGTGGCCTCCGGGATGATTATGATATATTTCTCTCTCTCTCTCTCTCTCTCTCTCTCTCTCTCTCTCTCTCTCTCTCTCTCTCTCATAAAATGAAGGCTGATTTTATCATTTTTTTTACTATTACGTTATCCTCGTATGGCCAGTGAACTGAGTGTGCTGCAGCGTA
Source organism: Macrobrachium rosenbergii (assembly GCF_040412425.1). Lineage (NCBI taxonomy): Eukaryota > Metazoa > Arthropoda > Malacostraca > Decapoda > Palaemonidae > Macrobrachium > Macrobrachium rosenbergii. Next base: position 6,395,098 of record NC_089748.1, read on the forward strand.
TATGAAATACTTGTATGCTGGATGTTTGTTATTTGTTGGATTACTTTCCTTGATTAAAAAGAAACCCAGAATAAATACAAATATATTAGATGAAATTAAATTGTATGTCTTAAGAAATGCTCTAAATGTCAGTAGTAATTATGGGCTGAACTTGGTTGAGCAAGTCTCGTTCATTATTGGTTTATGGAATATGCAGTCCGTCTTGAACCGTCAGTTCTCCAGTTTTTTTTTTTTTTTTCTTTATGAATCTGCTCATGTGTAAGGCTTAATTACTGAAGCGGCAATCTTTCTATGTAGTTCTACTGAATACTTAAAAATGAAGCTGATGCGGATGTAAATATTGTTCGTGAATTTGGTACAAGAATTTAAAATGCTATATTACAAAGACTTGAGTGAGTGACCGTGCGTGTGTGCAAGTGTCAGGCTTCAAGTGTTAATAGTGCCAGAGATAACCGCTGATTGTAAGTAGTTTCATATGAGTACGAGTGCCTACAAGAATGTTGTGTGTGTGTGTGTGTGTGTATGTATGTACGTGCGTGTATGTACTTACAGAGAGAGAGAGAGAGTTTATGTGCCGCGCGCGCTCTTCAAGGTTTAGGGGTGGCCAAGACCTGACAGATGAGCGCGGGTGAATAGTTTAGCGTTGGATGCGTTGGGTGGTAGTGCAGCCACGGTCCCGTGTGAGTGACGAGTGACGTGTGTGGGCGTGATTTTATGGAGAGCGAGCCTATGATGGATTTGGGATAGATTCCTCCCTCCCTTCCGTTTGATTTGCTTGTGAAGGATTGCGTGTGAATCGTTTTGGATTTAATCCTGTGGTCTTCGTTAAATGGCCGGTAAGAGGAAACTTCTGTTTTTCATTTTGAGTCAACGTTCCGGGCAGATAAGGAGGTAGATATGTCAGATTTTGTTTAGGTTTCGTGAATTTTTGCTCTTCAGTTCCACTGTAGATTGATGCCGTTCATTGGAAATTAAAACAGTTGTGTTTCATCATTTTGTATAGTGCTTTTTGACATCTGGTTGCAACTAGCTTCTAGCTCCCAACATAAAAGCCATTCCTCGTCCTCTAGAACTGTTCTTTTGATGAAGGAAGAGAGTTACACCCAAGAAATATGATGTTATAACTTGATATTTCAGTCGATGTTTATTGGTGTTCCTTATGTTGTAGTTATGATATAATATTCGGGAAGGTCTGGTTATGTTTCATATTTACCGATGTGAATTGGGAGGATCAGTATGAATCAACACATCGATTTACGTGATTTCTGATACGGCTTTCTTGTTAATACATTTTTATTTCTCTGATATTTAATTTAATTTCGTATTTTTCCTGCATCAATCAGTTGTGTGTATATATATGTATATATATATAGATAGATAGATATATATACATACATACATACATGCATACTTATATATAAATACATGGTTGTGTATTTAATCTAGTAGTCTCATTCACCAGATCTGTGAAAGTACTGCCTCACAGTGAACGTTAATTTGTCTATTTCTTATTAAATTATTTTTTATACAATTTTCACTTAATTCTTTGAAAATCCCAAGTAGAAACAAAATGAAGAATTTCTCCTTTGCCTGTTCGAGCGTCGAGCCTGTTTTGAAGAGAGAAATGCATTCACTAATGCTAATATTAATATTAATATATATATATATATATATATATATATATATATATATATATATATATATATATATATATATATATATATATATATATATATATATATATATATATATATATATATATATATATATATATATATGTATGTATGTATGTGTGTGTGTGTGTGTGTGAAGTGATGTAAAACTGGAAGTGCCAATGGCCATTGCCATTTTCATTCGTTGTCTGCTAAGTCACCGATGAATCCTTCAGCTGTAAACTTACACAGCATCAGCCGCTTCATATTCTCACCAATAGCACGTCGACACTCTTCCCTTCACATACTGTGATACCCGTATTTTTCTCGCAAGCTTTGTGGTGCTTCTTGGTTGTGCGTTTCAGTACCACTCCAGATTTGTCGAGCCAGTTCTTTTGCAGTCTCCCTTTCCAACTCTTCGAGGATAAGTCATCGCAGAATGGTACATTTTTTCACCAAGCAAACCGTTTCGCCATATCTTCGTTGTGTCTCAGTATTCATTTCCCTTTTTACTATTCTACTGTGCATTTATTATGCCAGCTGTATATCTCTATATCTTCCAGTTTTTTCCTACGTTGTATTTGACATCCATCTATCTCTTCCATAATAGAGTTGACTAAACATTGACTTCACATATCCCAACTTTTGCTCCATAGATGCTCCTCTTGCAGACCGTGTTTAGAGTCTTGCTCCTTCATCATCCGCTGCAGTTAATTCCAAAACCCCTTCCATCCTTTCATTATCTTGACATAAATTTGCACTGTTTTCATAGCTTCCGTTTACTCTCAACTCTCGCTGACATTCACTTTGAATGTTTGTTTTACTAAGAATTTCAAATGTCCGCCATTCTTTGCATCTTCTTGTCACGTTTACCGACCAAGTCACTCCTGACTCTATTCAGATTCATATTCCAGTCCCACACGCTTGCATTTACTTCTGTTCTCTCCCTGGCCTTTGGCATGAAAACATCAAACAGCACTTGCCAGAGGCACTTTTGTATCCATTAAATCACTCATTTCATATTGTAGTACATGCTTCACTTCATACCAAATCCTGTAATCGCCCAACAGACACCGTAGACTAGATTTCTGAAACAACAATAGTTAGCAAAACTGAATGCCCTCCACATTACAAAATTTAATCCTGTCTAAGGCTTTTCCAGGCCATGTGTGACCTACACAGCATTTTCTCTACTCTTAAACTCTTCATAAATCTCTATCGTTAAGAGACGCTTGATCCTCTCTTTCTTGTCTGAGCCGGAGTGATTTTTTCTCTTCGTTAATTTCTTTACTACTGTAATTGAAATTCGACGTTCTCGAGTATACGTAAGTATAATAGGCTAAGCGGTCCATCATATTTGTGAATTAAGAAAACGAGCTACTTACTTCGGTAGCAAGTAGTTTGTGTAGAAAAGAAACGGAATAGATTAAGTGAAGCAAGTCCATGGTATGACACAAAACAACTCATGGGCAGTTGTGATACTGCCACCACACCATATTAGGCAAGTGAATGTGGTTCAGTGATATCCAGTTGACACAAGTAGTGGAACAGTTAACACCATCACCTAAGCATAATTAGCAAATATTTTTTTTCAAGGGGTAATTATGACTTGATCCATTTTTTGCTATTTAAGGGTCTGTTTAATTTGTATTGCTAATGACAATATTTTCTAATAATTTTCTTTTTGTTTCGCTTAATTTAGGTCGTGTTTTGCTATTTAATATTTGTTGCCGGATTTTAGTCTGCAGTGTCTAAATACTGTTGATGTTATTTGTCGTGGTTTCCATACATTTTATCTTTGTTTTTACCTTGCTGCTCTAACTGTGTAAATGCTCGCGTTCTTGTCTTATTTTTTCGTCACCTGTTCAAGTATTATTTGGGGATTCTAAATTCTGAAAAGTGTTAGTCGTTAGGTTCTGATATAGCTTTCAGTTGTCTTCGATGAGCTATAGCTGTCTGCAGTCGCTTTCAGAAGACAAAAATGTTGGGAGTTGAGTCGCAGTACGTGCTAGTTTACATTTTTGTCATATTACGCGACGATGTAGCCTCTCTCTCTCTCTCTCTCTCTCTCTCTCTCTCTCTCTCTCTCTCTCTCTCTCTCTCTCTTAATAGTACAAGTAGTGCGTTGAATTTCATATGCACGAACAAGAACTTCTCATAAATTAACAATTAAAATTCGGTAACGTGTTTGTGGAGTATCAAATACTGGGTGCTTGTGCGCCTCCTCTCCTTGTCTGATCTGTTGCAGGCTGGCTGGGGAGAAGTATGAGTCAGAAAATGGAATGGATTTGGTCTGGGCGTTAGACTGCTGGCTTAAGCGTTGTTACACGGAGAAAACAACTGGCTCGCCTCTTGAAAGAAGGAAGTTTTGAGGCGCCAGTGAAAACGAGGGTTAAAAGTCGAAGGCTTGTCGGTGGAGGGATTAAAACGCTTTACGAACCGATTAATTTGAAGGTTACTATTATGGCAGTTATTATTAATTTATATATATTTTATATATATTATATATATAGATATATATATACACACATATATATATATATATATATATATATATATATATATATATATATATATATATATATATATATATATATATATATATATTATTTTTCTGAATGATTCGAAAAAGCCAACAATTTTGTCCAGGTTACATAGGAGATTTGGTTCTTCTGTAAGACGGAATTTTCATAGATTTGAAATAAGGTCTGGCGTTTTGACCAGATATTAACCTGTTTATCTTTGAAATTTGTTGTACATTACCTTTCTAACCTAACCTGAAGCTCTACACCCTTTGATCGGGATATAAAGGCTATACCTACTTGTGACCACCTAATCTAAAGGGTAGAGCTTTTAGCCTATGTGGTTTAGTTATCGAATATGACCCACTGCGTTTTGGCCGAAAGAATGTAGCTTTTTGTAACTGATACATCATGGCTAATAAGTGGTTGCAAAGGTCTTCCAAGAAAAATAGATCATGACTTTAACCCGATTGCCCATCTTTGAAGATTTCAGTTTCTACGTAGATATTTGACGCGCTGATCGAACGCATGGTTCTGTGACGTGTAGTGTCAAGTATTTATGTAAATGTGCGCATCAGTGATATTTTTCTTGTTTGGCCTCAAGAGTCCTAACTTAACTTGTCTGGGATGCCTCTTGTAGGGTATTATTATTATTATTATTATTATTATTATTTATTATTATTATTTATTATTATTATTATTATTATTCAGATGAGTTTTCAATCATACGAATAAGCGTAAGTGACACGGGCTTCGTACTTATCTTACAACGTCTTTTAAACTAAGAATCATCGGCACCAGCAATGCTGCCAGGAGGACTGTAACAGTTGTAAGACCTAAGATACTGAGGTGTGGTTGAAAGTAACACATCGACAAAATGTGGATCTGGAGCTATGCAAAGCTAGCGGCATATTTCTTCTTTAGGCGCAGGTATTGAGGACGCACAGTATATTGAGGCAGTTGAACTATAGATGTCAAATGGTGTAATTAAGAAAAATAAAACAATACATGTGTACACACATTATATTATATATATATAATATATGTATATGTATATATATATATATATATATATATATATATACACACACATACAGGGTGTTTTGAAATTGGAGTGCCCCCCCTCTACAGCATAAACTAAAATTAATATGGACAAAAACAAAAGTAATTCAGAACAGGTATTTATTTAAGTTTCTCTCTGAGTATTTAATATTTTGTGTGGCCTCCATCTGCCTGTACCACAGCCTGCATTCTGAGGGATATGATTTCAGCAAATCGCAAAAAAGCTGAGACTTAAACTCCATTCCCCTGAGCACTTCTCTTTGCAGGTCGTCGAGGCTTGGTATACCATCATAGTTCATTGTGCGCGCTTCAACACGATCCTTTAAGATACTACCAATGTTTTCACACACATTAAGGTCAGGGGAGCTACCTGGAAATTCACTTGACGAGAAGAAATCGATACCACTGTTTCGAAGCAGCTCCTGTGTCTGAAGAGCCTTGAAACATGGTGCCTTATCATGCAAAAATGTGACTTCTTCAGCAGATAACACATTTTCAGGATCTTTGAGGAACGGAAATACTCCACCAGTAAGCACACTTTCTCTGAAGTATTCGCCATTCCATGACTGTCCGTTTTCTTTGATGATCCACATTAACCATTTGGCTGTGAAACTGAAAAATTCCCAAACATTCAGGAAATTTCACAACTTGGCGATAGCACACGCCATCACTGATATCATCCAACTTTGCAGCCCAAATGATGTCGTTTTTATGATTTGGCTTCCTGACTGTGTAAATGAAGAATTCATCTGATGCAGCAACATGGAGAAAGTCAGGTTCATCCCAGTATTTAAGAAATGAACCACAAAACCATGCACGGTCTTCTCTCTGTTGCTGATAACATGAAATGGCTTGATACCAGATTTTTTCAACTCAGGAAATACAGCACTATAACTTCTCTTCTTTCCCCTTTTTGTTTCTAGTTCAAGCACCAATTTATGTAAAGACTTTCTTGGTCTACCCACTGCCTCAGCTATGATGTCTTTTGACTCCTGAGAAAGGACTTCAGGTCTGCCAAGATTCTCACTCTTTTTGTGATGACAGTCATATGGATTTTTGTTCCAGTTTCTTTTAACAAAGGATTCATCTCTTTTAATGTATTTAGTTATCCAGGAATGTGAAATGAAGGATGCGCCAGCATCCCTGGCCTCTCTGAAGGTTATAGCCCGGATTCGGTCAGTCCATCTGATTTCCTCCGAGCCATTAGGCATGGCTGTATCTAACTCCGTCACTGTCTGAAAATACAAGAAATGTAAAATGAAAAATAGCTTAATAGAAACTTAAAATAATGTACTTGGAGATAGGCTATAGCAGAAAACTTCACAACTTTCCATTTGTTCTCTGGAGGGGGGACCTCTAATATTGAAACACCGGTGTGTGTGTGTGTATATATATATATATATATATATATATATATATATATATATATATAGCTTATTTACGTGCATATGTGTGTGCGTAAATGTTTATGTTTTGGATGCCTGCATTGTACCGGCGTATGTTTGTTTGTTCTTAGAACTAGGTAAATCGAGTAACAGGAAATTTTATGTCAGTGGCAACTGAGCGTTTCTTGGTTTCAGGGCACCGTTTTTGAGGTTTGGTTGAGCCACCTGTTGTTTTTTACGGACTTCCATTGTGAGACCTCTCTCTCTCTCTCTCTCTCTCTCTCTCTCTCTCTCTCTCTCTCTCTCTCTCTCTCTCTCTCTCTCTGGATACCTTCCTGTCGGCATCTGTTTGAAAGATGCAAGAAGAAACAGTCCTGTGATAAGGACGAGTTGATGATCGGTTGAGCATGGATAGGATGATGGCCGAGCAGTGATGAGTTATCAGTGCATGATCAGAGGGGATATATTTTGTGGACGTGTTTTGTTGCGGATGTCCGTTATTCAGAACTTTTTTTTTTTTACGTTTAGTTACTCCTTTGCTTTCAATCTCTTTGATCCAATGGCTTAGCTAGTGTATGTATGCTGAAACATTTTTCTTTGAAAGAGAGCTGATTCTCTCTCTCTCTCTCTCTCTCTCTCTCTGTGGTAGACAAGTACATGCCAGTAAGTTTGTAATTGCAATTCAGAGGGAGAAAAAAAAAGGGTCTCCCTGGATATTCATTTGACTGCATTCCGTTGCTACACAGGGGCTTCTTTGTTCTTGATATAAGAGATGCTAATCTGGTCGAGTCTGTGAAAGTCGACTGTTGAAGGATATGTCAAGTAGTGAGGAGGAGGGGGAGGGGGAGGAGGAGGAGTAGGAGATTGCCTTCAAGCAAAGTCCTCGGTGATGACCAGTCAGCTGCGACTACCTCCACCACTGCCTCTCGTCACTCCTCTTTTGTTTATTTTGCGGCCACGTCGAAATGAGCCCATTGCCGTAGCCTTCCGCGAATCGCCATTCATTCTCTCGATTTTCTTTTCGCAGCACTATCTAACTATACCAGTGTGGTTGCCTCTTTTTTTCCCTCTGCCTTACTTCACACTCGTCTATGTTCCATTCCGCTCCGTCCGCCACCACCACCACCACCACCACCATTCATATTGCAGCCGTCGAAGTTGTGCTACTGCAGGCATGACCCCTTCGTCATTGCTGATTCCCCCTCCTGTCCTATGTAATCAAGGGCCCCTTCCCACCTTCAGTCGACCGTTACCCCTCCCCCGTTGCTTTCATCATAAAGAATCCGTTGATACAGCGTTACATCATCTGGGTTTTATAAATAAATATCGCGGACGAACCTACAAGGCGTGTGCTCAGTTACTGTAGCGGTCCACTGACACTTTAGCATGTGATCATTAAAAAAGAATATTATTATTCTTTTGCTTCTGGTGAGTGACTCCCTGTTAAAGATTGTAGGCGTTATTATTGTTAGAGTTAGTAGTAGTAGTAGTAGGAGCAGCAGTAAACTAAGGTCGTTTTCATGTCATTTTGGAATGTATTTTGTTTTCATATGTGTATTGGCCACTCATTATATTTTATTTCAGTAATTTAGGAAGCTTATTTCAAAACTCTCGTATTTTCATTCTGCTCGTTTAAGACACACTTGTCGAAGCAATTTTTTTCCATTTAATCTCTGGTGTGGATTTCGCTGCAGAATGGCTAGCAGCGCCGACCGCCAGGCTCGTTCAGCCATGTGTCATCCAATTATGGAGGGAAAAAGTTTGGACTTCGTCGAAATTGCTTTTGCTTACGCTGCTCAGTGACATTCTCTCTCTCTCTCTCTCTCTCTCTCTCTCTCTCTCTCTCTCTCTCTCTCTCTCTCTCTCTCTCTCTCTCTCGTGAATAAATAAATGCGTGCAGAAGTTTGATGCTTTAGTTGAATTGAAGTGAATATAGAATTTAGGTCAAAGGCCAAGCACTGGGACCTATGAGGTCATTCAGCGCTGAAACGGAAATTGACAGCAAAGGTTTGAAAGGTGTAACAGGAGTAAACCTCGCAGTTACACTATGGATCAATTGTTGGGAGATGGTGGACAATAAGATGGAGGAAAGAGAATATGAAAGGAGGTATAGTAAAAGAAAGAAAGGGGTCGGAGCTAGGGGCCAAAGGCACGCTGCAAAGAACCTTAAGTAATGCCTGCAGTGCACCGCAAGAGGTGCACTGACGGCACTACCCCCCTACGGGAGATGCTCTAGTTGAGCGAGTAGAAAAGTGGAGAAAGTTCTGTCATTTTGGATGGGCGTTTGACTTGTCATCTCTTGGCCATTTCATCTGTTTGTGTGGATGTTTGTGCTGTGATAGAAGGCAGACCACCTGTAATTTGAACCGCAGTATCTGGTAACGTGTGGGAACTTGTATGGGTGAAGTGATTTAGGGGCTTGGTCATTGCTGTTCATCATTGTAGTGTTATGTTAAACCTATATATTGTCAGTGCTCTGTATAATGTGAAGAATTATTCGCACTGCATGCGTATGTATATAAGTGCTTATAGTCAATATACTTAGCACACATTGATTGTGAAACATAACTGTCTTTGACTTTCAGATTAATCCATGAAATTGTTTCAAGAGCTACACCTCAATGATTTCTGTCAGTTAAGAATTAAACACATATTAGACCTGTTTTGATTGTAGGGCTTGAGTATATGTAAAAGTTCTTCCCTTAATCTTGGATGTGTAGTCTCTCTCTCTCTCTCTCTCTCTCTCTCTCTCTCTCTCTCTCTCGATCCGTGTGCTTATACATTCCTATTGCCTTGAAGTTTGTTTGTATACGTGCAAAGCGTGCAATGATTTTCAACAATGTATAAGGCCAGCCCTATGAGAGTCCGGTGTCTTGACGCAGTTATATGGTCAAACTAGATAATAATAATGATAATAATGGTCTGTTAAACGCCTTTCTTACTTCCTTGCCAACTGGTACATTAGAGATGAATTCCGTAACTTGATTATACCTTATGCCTCGCAAGAGCTACCCATGAGAGTCTTATGACCAGCTGGTCATCTCCGTCCACCATCTTGTACAATTTGGCTCCTAAAGTTATGCATTTCATGGTTATTGAGCACTAGTACATGGTTAGTTTTCTTTCTGAAACTTCCGCCATGTAGTCGAAATGTTCTTTTTTCGTTTTATATTTTCTTGTTCGTAAAATCCTTTTTCTTGTGATTTCAGCCCCTTTTTTCTGGTCTCATATTTCGTTATATTTACAAATCACCTGAATTTGCGATTCATCAGTTCCACTTTTTAATTTGATTCACCATTTTGCCTTTTTTCTTTCATACTTTCATTCCTAGGTTTTTCTTTCTTTAAGCGTTTTTATGTACTCTGAAGCTTCATTAACCATTTGAACAGCTCAAGGCCCTGTATGGGGATATTGCCGTCAGTGCACCTCACATGGTGCACTACAGGGATTACTAAGGGGTGTTTGCAGGGTCCCTTTGCGCCTTGACGCCACCCTCTTTAAGCCTTTTACTTGACCTCCACTCCCGATTCCGTTTACTTTCGATATCTTAATTTCATCTGCCATACGGATGTCTTCCCGTTACATCGCGGTTTCCACTCCCATGACATCTCTTGCAATTATTAATCTCAAATGTAATCTTTGATAGTTATTCGCGTATGTCACCACCGGTATTTGCGGTCTTCATGAGTGTTCTGTCTTCCCGAGGTTCCCGTTATTCGCATAGCTTTACTCTTTCGAATCGTCCTGGCCGTCTTTTTGCTGCAAACATTCACGAGCATGAAGTAGCCACAGCAGCAGTAATCGTGAACTGACCAGTCAAGATGTAATTATTTGCAAACAGCGACAGTAGTAAATTACGATTCTAGCCTCCCGTTTGTAGGCAAATATAGATAAGGTATTCACACGAAGCCAAGCAGATGTATTCATCCCAACATAAGCTGTTCTTTTGAGCGTATTTCTGTTCGCGAAGTGAAAATTGCTCCTGTCGCTTTATTTTTTATTATATCTTTGACACAGTTCATGTGATTGTGGTACGTAGTTTCCAACATGTACTCGCGCGCGTTAGTTTGTTTATTGTAGGGTTAAAGATGAAAAGGAAGCCGCTGGAAATAATGCTTGTCTTTCAGTTGCAAGGGGTAGATGAAGTGGGATGGGGGGAACACTGTTAATCATATTATTGCACTGTAAAGGTTGTTGAAGTTTAAAGGTGGTTGTGTCTTGTAGTCTTACATGAAAGGCATGTTGGACTCATAGTTGCATCATAAGATTTTAGTATTCTGTAAAAGAAAACTAATGAGATGGCTTTGTCTGTCCGTCATCAGATCTTAAAAACTACTAAGGTTACAGGGCTGCAAATTGGTATGTTGATCATCCACCCTCCAATCATCAAACATACCAAATTGCAGCCCTCTAGCCTCTGTAGTTTTTATTTTATTTAAGGTTAAAGTTAGCCATGACCGTGCGTCTGGCTCCTCTAGAGGTGCCAACAGCGCAGGCCATCACTTGGTCGTGGCTGAAGGTTTCGTGGGCCGCGGCTGAGAGTTTTATGGGCCGTGGCTTAGAGTTTCATACAGCATTATACGCTATACAGAAAACTCGATTGAACCGAAGAAACTCCTGCGCATTTTTTACATGTTTTTCCATTCACTGCAGTTGTTTGCTTTCAGCTGCTTTCCAGTCATTTAAAGGACATTGTTTTTTAAAAGCATTATGGTCAGTTTTGAAGTTGCTGTCTCTTGGGTTTGCTGTGCGTGAGTGCTTGTACGTGGGGTCGTCGCCATCATGATGAAGCAGTCTTACTGAGCAGTAGCAGAGTGGCCAGCAGCCAAATTCCCTGGTAATCACCCCAACACCTCAGGTGATTAAAGCAGCACTAATTACCACAGACTAACTTCCGGCATGTGTGGTGATTTTAATTGGGGACAGTTTTGAGTCGCTGAATTTTTTGGTCATTAATATTACGGTATTTATTTGGGAAAAGTAGGACACTAGTGGAAACATATCTGCAAGTTCGCCGTTTGTGCAGTAGCTTCAGGGTACAGCGTGAGCGGCAATGTTCCTGGAGTTGCGGTTTTGAGCTTTTTTTTTCTGGTATTGGTGTTTTTTTTTATGAAAGTTTTTGCTTAGTTGTGGGAAGGGGTTGTGACTAATGTACAGTAGATAACAGCTAGGAAGCAAATATAGTAAGACATTGTTTGCTACTGTCGCTGTCGTTTTGTTATTTTAATTTCTGATTGTCGTTATTAAATTCGCTATTAAAATCGATATATGAAAATCCGTTTCAATAGAGGCTTTGTTGTTTCTTTCCTTTGCCAGTTAAAAAACATTCCGTTATTGTTTAGAAATCGCGAAACCTGTGACTTACTTGCCCAACTATGCTACAGTTTGTAGAGTGACCATGTATGTAAAGGCAGAAAGAAAATCTTTAGCGTGTCAGAATTTCCAAGGTAACCACATCCATTCACTCCCTGACCTACATTTCCCTGGGAACTCCGTGTGAGAAATATTTTTGGCTTACGGCTATTACGTTATCGTTATTACTATTGATATTGAAATTGTCTTAGTTATTTATAACCGTTATAATGGCGATGATCATTAATAGCGGTGTTTTTGTCGTTTGAGGATTCGAACCTTTCCTAGATAGTGACCCCCAAGGGTTTTTGGGGGTCGTTATCTAAGACTAATATTTCTTGGGGTCGTTATCTTTATATTTAGTGTCTTTTGTTTATGTTTTTGCGGTAATCCCCAACGGGCTTGTACTAAACACACCGCAAGGGTGGATACTCACCGGGTTAAAACCCTTGAGGGTCACTATCTAGGAAAGATCAGACGATTTTAGTACCGAGTAGGTCATAGTCGACTGTAGGCCTTTGCATGCGCAAGAACTTATAAGTTTATTTTACTCCCAAAACATTCTTATGGTATCTGTGTGGTGATGAAAATAATGTTGTCATTACGAATCGGGTTCACTGAAAAGTTACTGCAACGGTTCGGATGGAAGTTTGCATTTTGAAGTGTGACCGCCAGCTTTTTTATAGTGCATTGTCTAATCTCTCTCTCTCTCTCTCTCTCTCTCTCTCTCTCTCTCTCTCTCTCTCTCTCTCTCTCTCTCTCTCTCCACGCGCCCGCGCACACAATCACACACTTGAACCTTGAGTTTCATGCTGTAGTGGATGACGACGACCTCTGATGAATAATTCATCAATTACGAGGACACTTTTGGCATATTTAAATGACCATAAGAATGTGTTCGGTTATTGCTCTCTCTCTCTCTCTCTCTCTCTCTCTCTCTCTCTCTCTCTCTCTCTCTCTCTCTCTCTCTCTCCTGTTAAATGAATTACGTAGAGATGTCTTATTCATATTTCATGTATTATTTAATTCTGGAAGAAGAAGCAGATTCTACAGGGTGAAAGTCATCGATAAATTCCCTTAGATTCTGTTGTGGGAGAAAACTATAGGTGCAGCCGTTTTCTCTTTCAAACCGCTGTAGTGAAAGGCAGACTTACTGATATTAAACAGCCTCTGAACTGTGACTGTTTCACTCACGATTTTCTTGGTGATTTCGATATCGGAAATTCATTTCGGGTTAATTTTGTAACTATTGTTTATTATAGAGATTTTAATTGGTAATAAATCTGTTTTTATTACCTACAGTAAAGTGAGTTATATTTTCGATATGATTATGAATCGTGTTTATATACGACTCATTTCCTTTGCATCTCCTTTTTGTTTTTATTACTTGCCCTTTTCACATTTGACTCCCCTCTTGATCTTGCCGTCAACCTGCTCATGGTCATCTTTTCTGTCAAGTAACTCCATCTAGAAAACCTCCGTTTTTTCTTTCACTAAGCCTTTTTCATTTTTTCATCCCACCACTTAACATTGTTATTCCACTTTGCTGCCCTCCCTTACCCACACACATTGCCCGCTGACCATATTACCCAGTCATGGAATTTTGCAGACTCTTTATCTTCTTCCACCTCCGTGTCTTTTAACAAAACCGAAAAGGGGCTGTCCGCATTTGTGGTGGATCTCGGATTAGTCACGGGTGACAAAGGTTGATATAGACGTTAAATGCCAACAGCAGTAACACATTAGCTTTACTGCTGTCCTACTGATCAATCAGGTTTCAAGCACGTTGCGTCTGGGTAGTACTTGGTTGTGTGACTGTCAGGAAATGCCAGAAGCTGTCGGCACTTAAGCCCCTTAAACACCTGTGTGACTGGACTTGGGGGTAGGAACCTCACCCCAGAAAACTGGAAGGTTAAGACCTAAATTAGTATGCATGTATGTGTATATATGTGTGTATATTATATATATTCATGATGTTGCCTTGGAATATGTACTGTATATCCTCCTATAATTTTGATATATTTACTCTTCTATATGTCATGTATTATGTGTAATAATAATAATTATTGAAATATTGTATGTAGTGTAGTATCAGATCTCAAAAGAGTTAGTGATTTAGTTAACAGCATAATTCATAATTAATAATACATTTTTAATAGTAACATAGTATATGAGCAGCACGTGTGTTGTAGCGAAGGGTTTGTTTCACTTCAGCTGTCATTGCAAAAGGTAAAGCGATGACAGGTCGAGATAACAATTGCTGAATCATTCTGGAAATCAACTCTGGTTTTCGTTTTGTTTTTAAAAACATGCCATCATAATTAGCCAGTTTAGATCGTGTAAAGTTTTCTGTAAAAGCTTTGTCTCATACGAGAAGAAGACGAATGTTTTGCAATGTTACATACATGGCTCTGGTCACATATGCCCTCTTAAGAGATGTGGACAAGTATTGCACTGGAGCACATGTCCCGATTGATTGCTTCATGTATTGTCCCGATTGCATTCAAAACATTTTGCTTTCGTGTTTCGCACCCAAAATGCCTTAATGACGTCGTATGATTGTTTTAATTTCCTACTGGAATCCTGAAATCTGTTCATTCTTATTTGAGAGACCATTAGCTGTGGTTTCCTCTCTCTGTCTGTATCTCTCTCTCTCTCTATCTCTTTCTTCAAAAAAGAGTAATTGTTAACGTAAAGTGTTAGTGTGGTCACTGGTATTAGTGTTAGCTTTTGAGATTTGATTATAGGGAAAGTGTAAAAATTTGGTTGTAACGGCACCAGACAAAAAAGTGTGTTTTGTGAATAGAAAGCAGCTGCAACTGAGTTTACAGAGGTTTTCACAAGCTTGTGTAGGGTGAAGTGAATTTTACTTATTACCATGGTAAAATAAGGTATATTGAGAGAATTTTTCCCTTGGTGAAATTATTATTGATAAATCTTTGTGTATTTTTGTGTGTTCTTATGTTTGCAATCTCCTGATTTTTATTGGTGATTTAACATTTATTTACTTAGCATTTTAAATATTTCTTGATGATTTAACATTGCATACTTGATTTAATTTTCATTTGCTAAGATCTTTTCAAATCTTGAGTAATTTTTGATAGTTTAAATTTTTCTTGATTAATGTAATTTCTTGTTAAATTAAAGTTTTTGTGATTTGGTTTTGTTTAATAATTTAATTCAAGAGTTAATTAAATTTTATTGTTGTTTTCAAGTAATAGTAAACTTTCAGATTGTGAATTATAATTATAAAATTTTGAATTTAAAAATAAATTTTTGTATTTAAAATGTCTAAAAACAGTGTTTCATTTATTGACCACCAGTGAATAGGATTAATTGTGTGTGCATAAGGCAAAGTGATAAACATGTTTTGTTCCTTTAGTTTTGCTGAAGTGAATTAAGACTAGGGAAACAGTTGAAGTTGTTTAATGGAGTGATGCCCTTTTACTCTAGTATGTATCTTGTTTAATTGTTGATACCTCACACTATTCTTGATAAACTTTGTTTGATTTTTCATGTGATTAATGAGCTTTTTTAAGGGATCACTGTTACCTTTAGAGTACTCAGTCATAACTCTTATTGTTATGAGAGTTTAGGTATCTGGCTGAAGTGAGGTATATTTCCGAAATCTGTGATTAATTGTGTAATAACCAGGTACTTGGTATGCATTATGACAATATATATATATATATATATATATATATATATATATATATATATATATATAGATAGATAGATAGATAGATAGATGGATATATCATATATTGTATACGGTATATGTGTGAGAGAGAAAAAAATTCAATATAAAGAAAAAGTTGACTAAGTTACTGAAGGAATTTTACCCTTAAGTAAACATTATAGTAATTTTTCAACCAAAGGCCGCTATGCAAGATTGGTTCAAGTTCCAAGATGTGTTATTAACTGGGCTGTAGTCATCTATTGTTTAGAAGTGTCATAACCGTAATGCAGTGTGCAGGAGAAATCAAATAGGCAAGTACAGGTTTGTGTCTTCAAACTTATGGAAGATCAGTTACAGCGAAGAGGCAGTTAAGCAAAGAATCGTCTGGTGCTATTCGTCACCACGCTGAAGAATATTACCATTACCACCCAGTGGATGTGGGTAGTGGGTATAGGTACCTCTTCAGTCCCCACCTAGAGATATAACGAAATAGAGCTCGGAGTGGTTGAGTCTGCGATGCCTTGAGAGGGAAGCCCTCGCTCTCTGTAGTAATGAAAGGTCCGTCGAGTTGCTGTTTTAGCCCTTACAAATTGGCTGTACTTCCCCTTTTTTTGTGTGTGTATTGTTTGGTGTCTAATTTTCATTTATTTTCATTTTTATTTGTATTTATTCACGGCACAGTTATATTTGCATTTTTCTCTCAGATATTTAAGATTTTGCTACAAAATTTTTATACACCAAAGATATATATTTTCATTTGTTCATATACCTCACGCATAGTGTAAATATTCCTTTATATAGATAGACAGATGTATATGTATGTAGAGAGAGAGAAATGTATTCCTGCATGCATGCGGCCCGAATATTGTTCATAGTTTGCATTAATGTCAATTAACGAATGATAGGTTTCCCTTGTTCAAACTGTCATTGTGAATTTTGGAAAAACTCCGTTTTGCTAGTTTCTTTATTGGCTTGAACTGCTTGGGAGTGAATGATTTTTAGTTTTTTCGAAGGAATTTTATGTTATGCTAAGGTAGAATGAGAATAATATCTAGGTGTCTGAGGAACCCATACAGTGTTTGCACATTGTAGATATATTAGCAGAAGCCACTGGGAAAGTTCAAAATGAAACGATAGAGTGCCAAGTATTTAAAAATACGCGAAAGTACTTGGCACTCTTGTCGTTTCATTTTGAACTTTCCCAGTGACTTCAGCTAATAAACAAAATCATGTGGTTACTTTCGTGATTTCTTAGTATTGTAGATATATTTTTATAGTTGTAGAATAGTAATTAAATTTGTTGGGTTTTGCTACTATTTGCGTGGCATACATAACTGGCTCATGAAAGGTTTTTATATAAATATATATATATATATATATATATATATATATATATATATATATATATATATATATATATATATGTTACAGGCAGATAGTGAAATGCCCTTAGTGACATTTGATCCCTCAGGGCTAGTACTAAACACGGCGAAACGGTGTAGGTGAGTCATCATTGTTTCGCCGTGTTTAGTACTAGCCCCTGGGAGGATGAAATGTCCCAAGTGCATTTCGCTATCTGCCTGTAACATTAGTGTGTGTGTGTATATAGAATCTACTGGTCACTTTTTATCAGGTACATATGTATAATAATTGTAATAGCCACAATGCCCCCCTGACTTTTCGAATTCTTCGCGCTTTTTGGATACTCTTCTCACTACTAAGCCTTTGGAACCAAGTGCTAGAAATTTGAAGTAATTACAATGTCCGGTAGCTGGAAACGAACCCGCGTCCCATAATCATAACAGATCACGCTGCTGACCTGACCACGAGAAGGATAAACGACTATTGCCTCTCGTATATACATATACCTGTCGTTTTCAGATATATTTATTAGAGCAGGAAATTAGGAATAGACCCATCCTCACCATCGTAGCCAAGTGGGCAATCGTTTCTATTGCTGTTAGGCTGAAATATTTATGTAGAATCTACTGGTCACTTTTTACCAGATACATGTAAATGTAATAGCCACAATGCCAACTTTAATGTTTACGATAGTTCTTGGTATCAGCATTAAATGGATATACTTATAATGACCTTTTTACTGATGGCGAAAAGCAGCCTTTTATTGGACTTTACTGCGTTAGTTAATGGAGAACATTTATCGTGAAAAAGGCAGGTTAAATTACCCTGGGTACACAGAGGAAAGCAACAGTTATTACAGAGACAACACATGCAAAGGTTAGTCGTCGTCAGGAAAAATGACTCGCTCAAAAGTACAAAATTAATGTGAAATAAAATCTTACTTGCCTTAGAAGTCTAAACACAAAAATAAACAACGAAACAAGTTTTTTTTTCTGTATCCTGGCGGTTACCGCAAGTTTCAGGTTCCCACGAGATTTTACTGCATTACTGGTTACTGTTTACTGTTACTCCTTTTTTCTATAAGGGTCCCACTCCGCCGAAGGCGCTCTGCGAGCCTCACAAACTCAACTCGTCATATACATAACGATGCAGACATTCTGAGGTTTTTAAACGGCTACTCCATATTATTATCAAACCACACTGTCACAAGCACCCGGAAAAAAAGTCGTTCGTTTTTTCTCGAACGACTTGATATTTTCAGTCGTCCTGATATCAAGTGGGAGCTTGTTAAATAGTATTGGATCGGCAGATTTAAAGGCTGTAAAGCCTACTGTACAGTCGGATTGAGTCTTGGATGCAATAAGTGGAGACGATCACCTGTAGCTGTTTCTTGTGTTGACTCCATCCGTTGGCCGTATCATGCGAAGCTAGTTATTCAAATATTTTGGCCACCCAGTATTGGTAGCTTGTTGAGTCATTACTCATTTTAAACATCGTTCTAGCCTATGCAACTGAAAAAATAAGCGTGTAATCTTGTCGTGCTGGGCAACACCCTTAATTAATCTTACCGCTCTAGAATATGCTGTAGCTTCGTAAGTTGCATCTTAATCAAATTATAATAGTTCAAATAGTCCACTTTTTTGTGACAGCACAATACACAGTATTTTTTTTACAGAACAGCCATCAAAGATATTTTTGTAACAAAGGCTATATTTCTGAGATATTGGACAGTAATCCTTATTAGCACCGTATTGTTAATTGCAGTTATGGCAATAACAGCAAAATTGACGAGCTTCTTATATCATTCCAGTAATTCCATAATAAAATGAAGAAAGAAACCTTTATGGACGGGAATGGTGACGTAGTTCGTATCTCCTAATACTTTCCAGGCTGGAAACAATCACCGGCAAAGAAAATGACGGGAGGTGTCGCGCTGCCATTGTTGGCTAATTGCCTTAATGACGATGGCTGTCGACAAGGGACTCTCTCTCTCTCTCTCTCTCTCTCTCTCTCTCTCTCTCTCTCTCTCTCATCGTAGACGCCTTGCGCCAAAGTTATATGTATTTGCGTTTTTTGCTGCAAAGAATGTCTTAAAAATAGGATGACACAGCATACATTGAATCTCAAACGGTCCGATGTATATTTGCTTTTTAACCACGTTACGCAGTATTTCACGAAGCTTTTTGAAAGTAATAACCTTAACTATTCATTTCTGTACGCGTTCACAACGAATTAAAGACCATATGTGTTTTCAGTATATTTTTGTTCTCCAGAATACAGGTTAAATCTTTAATAAGCTAGTTTTGGGTAGGAATGAGATTAGGACCTAATCTGGAAGGAAGCTTTAAGTCCACTCTTTGAATGGGTTATGAAGAATAAATTGGCTTAAGTTTATTATTATATATATATATATATATATATATATATATATATATATATATATATATATATATATATATATATATATATATATATATATATATATATATATATATATATATATATATATATATATATATATATATATATATATATATATATATATATATATATATATATATATATATATATATATATATATATATATATATATATATATATATATATATATATATATATATATATATATATATATATATATATATATATATATATATATATATATATATATATATATATATATATATATATATATATATATATATATATATATATATATATATATATATATATATATATAGGTAGGTAGTAGTAGGCTTCCTGATCTCAGCAAGTCGTTTGGGATGAATTAATAGGACGTTGCACATCACATCTGAGCCCTGGTTGTGACCCACCACACGACGTAAACTTCTTGACCTTACGGCCCTCTGTAGTATTATCACCATACATATATATTCCTGTGGTACAAAACAAAATGAGAGGATTGCCCATATGTAAGAAATAGGAAAATACGCTGAAAAGTGATCAGCAACCCATGGAAAAACAAGTGCGTTATTAAACAAGCTCAGACATACACCGGCCGACTTAATCTCACAGAATTTGCTCATTTGCAACGGGAACAGATTCTTGACGCCACGGATCCTTTATTAATCGCGATTTTGGTGTTTGTTAGCCTTATTTTTCCTTTTAAACGATTGCTTTTGGAATCTTGTCACTAGTGAAAATACATTTGGTAAACGAAATTATTTAATTTCTTTCTAGGTTGCAGGAAAGGCTTCGTGACTGAATCATTCTTTGATGGTTAATTTCTTTGTCTATTTTAGATTCATTGTACGGCATGTGCACCATCACATCTATTGCCTGACGACGTAACGTCCCCCCCCCCCCCACCGTTATCCCCTTCGAAAGTGGATAACAGTCGTGGACGTTGGTTTAGTTGATTTTCATTATTTTAGGAATTCTTCTGGAGTAGTAGTTTTCCTTGGGTGTTGTGACACCAATCTGTTTTCACTTATTGTTACTTTCAGGTGTTGCTATGAGCTCAGATATTCTGTTTTCTAATCGTTTGATCCAAAGCCTAACTATACAATAAACATCTACTTGGCTTGTCTCCCTGTCATTTATGTAGTGCTTCAAATGTATATAGTATAACAATTATTTAGTGTTGTTCAGAGGTCCGTGCCAGTAAGACGAAGTACTTTTTTTTTTTTACATTTGGTTGCTCTGACGCAAGTATGTGAAGATTAGTCATTCAGACCATCAGTCTGGGTGACATTAAAAATGGAATCACCTGCATTAGTCCGTGATCAAACAGTTTACGTGATTTAGTTTCTACAGTAATGAGTGAGTTGCTTTCAGATTATCTTGAAATTATCAAAAACCCAAAGCGACAATTTGTATCAGTCATCTTCGTCGATTGAAAGGACCGGCATAAATACCACTTCTTGTGGGCACCTCTCTTGACCTTATCTCCTTCATGCTGCAAACGTTTTTCAGTAGGACTGTATGTTAAAGGCTGTGGTCAGCCTCTACGCGAAAGATTGCTTGTCGTATTTTATCGAAGGTCGTGTGTGGAGAACAGTGGGCGAAGACACATCCGCCGATAATTAGGACTTGCTGAGTTTCCGTTCCCCAGTGTTTGTTTCAAATAGTGACAGCTTACTGGCAGTATGATTTTCCTTGTCCACGTGCACTTCTTTTTTTTTTTTAAGGCACTGAATTCAGTACATTTACATGTTTGCGACTTTGTTTCTTGTGGTCATAAACTTCTAAGTGCCCTAAAGTTGGAGTTGTGTCTTATTAACTTTTTTTTTTTTTTTTACATTGACGTTCACTAGATATTAAGTATAAATTATTTAGAGGGTTAATTGATAATTCCTTCCATTATCATACCACTGCTATTGCTTATGTTACTGTTGCTACTCTTCTCCCTGCTGTTGTAACTGATACTGCATACTATCTTATGTAATGTGAATTGAGGTAATTCATTTGTTATTAATACTGTTATAATATTGCTATAACAATGTTGATAATTCAGATACGTTTAATGATGATTGGCTAGATCTATCAGAAGTTGAAGTTCCACACTGGAGACAGCGTTAGATTTGATTGGTTTATAACACTGCTGGGTCCTCAGGATGCCTCGCTGCATTATTGCACTTTCAACAAACACATCCTTTTGATTGCATTCTTTTTCCTTTTCGGTTCCAACATGGATTTTGCCCATCGGTTAAGTAAATTTTAGTCTGACTTCACAGTCGGTGGAATTATTAGCATTAACGTAGGTTTTACCGATTGTAATTTCTCTATCAACACAAGGTCTCCGGGAATGACACTTCATCGATAAACGCTGGCGAATTAGCTGTCATCTACATGACAGATAATTTGTGCATGCCATCACCTTTTAGAACGCCTAGACCCACTAGAAATCCACCGATGTTCTTCAAGGAATATCAGTTGGAATTTGTGAATGGAATGCAGTGACGACTGGAAGGATTTGCTTTCACTGATTCAAGGGGACGCGAGTGTTGTGGGTCGCGTGTGTACTGGGCATGCAGGTCCCCTTCCGTCAAAGCGAAAACAATGTCTTGCTGCCTCGTAAATGTTGTTGTGACGGTAATGGCCACACCTAGTGGGTATGCTCCGCGAGGATGACGTTTGGTTGTCAACGTCACTGACATTTCAGACTCCATAGATGACGATTAAAAATTTTTGCAATATGAAAGTAACAAATACCCATTAATTGAAATTACCGTCTGAAAGGAAGGTAGGCAGGTGTCCAAAATGTGGGATTTGTAACGTATAAATTGCTTTGGATAAACTAACTGGTTGTTGTTACTGCTACTTAAAATTATTCTATTATTATTAGGTTTTTTAAATGAGCATCTCATTTTAATCATAAGTATTGTCATTCCACTTCCTTTTCGGATGTTGTTGATCATTCTTGCCGTCGTATTGATTGGTAATTTTGTTTTTTGTTTTCCTTCTTGCATGTAGATTTGTTATTGGTTTATTCTTGTCATAGTTTTAATTTTTTTACTCTGTAGAATGGCTACATTGTTATTCCTGTTATTATTGTTGTTTTTGTTGTTCATACTGTTGTTGTTATATCAAATTCGATTGGATAGCGTACCTTTTTGGGTTAGGATAAAATACCTCCTTCGCCAAGATGGGAAACATGTTAACGCCGCTGATTATAGGAAATTCTCAACCTTTCGTAGCTAGACAATAGTACGAGTATACTTTTTGTAATCGCACTCGAGTTTCTCAAGATCTTGATTCTACTAGAGTGTCGCTGGGCATGTGACCGTAAGCTGAAGTTTAGTCAGTCATTATTATTATGGATGTCATCGTGACTGCTAATACTACTGCTAATACTACTGTTCTTGCAAAGGGGAAGAAAAGAGCAAGAACTGTTCAGCCCACGTTAATTCCCTTGGGAAGCGTAGATCGGATTTCAAGAAAGTGTTCCGGTTTATTCACCTGCCCAAGTATTCCATTGGGATACTTTATCCTTGTTTGGTTTGGCGTGATATGACTGTGGTCAGTTGCATAGTGTCAGTCTGGATCGGATTTGCAGCCGAGATTTAATTGCCTGGTTGTGTAATGGATTGTTGCGTCTATAGGTGAATTGCTAGACGATAGAATTTATTGTAATGTCTTGTACTGTCATAAATTTGGAGCTGTCTTTAAAGATGCATAGTCATTCAGTAAGTCCGCCGACACCATTGGTCAGTAATTATTTTGCGGTGTAATTCTTGCGCTTGTAGTTTCGCCTAATTGAGTGAAGTTCGGCGAACCTGAGATTTTGACTGGACGATGGTCGCGACTCCGATTTTTTATTTCCATGGAGAGGCGTTCCCTTAACTCTCTCTCTCTCTCTCTCTCTCTCTCTCTCTCTCTCTCTCTCTCTCTCTCTCTCTCTCTCTCTCTCTCTCGGTGTTTATGGTTATCGCGTAGCCTCGAAACCAATATGAGTAGGCGACACTGTGGTCAGTACCCGAAACTTGAATCTTTTCATTTCGTTGGCGACAGAGGTGACAAATTCCCGGAAAAAAGTAGCTGCGGGGTCACTTGTGTGTGGCGAATCTAGAGACTTGCTCTCTGGGGTTTCAGGGCCGTTATACAACAGCCAGTTGTTTCATTTAATTGACTAGTTGTAGTTGTATAGTAATAATTATGTACACTTATGTACATAACTTGAAGAGTAGATGAAGTATTCATGGTGACGATGATCACGTCCTAAGAAGTGCATTTCAGGATTAGCCATATCTGCCCATCACCATCATCATTAAAAGTATATAGAATTAAGGCACAGACGGAACTTATCGAGACGCATGTCGCTTCGCAGTGCAGTTTTAACTTAAGCCAAAGATCATTGTTGTTGTTGAGTGTAACTTTCAAAACAGGTTAGAACTTCTCTGAATAGTTGTAACTTTGGATAGAGGTATGCCTTGTTTCAAACTGTATCTTATGGCTAATAAAGGTTCAGTTGTTTCTGGGTACCGTATTTAAGGAAGCACCAAGTTGTTAGCACCACTGTAACAATGGGAAAAAAGTAACTTTTACGTTAATTTGTTATTGTAACTTCTTGTAGCGTTTGGACAAAGCTTTCACTATACTCACCATGTCTTGGAAAAAAAATGTTTAGTTGTTATCCATAAAGAACTGCAGGTGTAAATCCAGGAGAGATCTAAAGCCCATTCAAATGACGTTGCTGTGGATGCATTTCGCTACAGTTAAGGATGTTATGGGAGGGCCAGTTACAGTAGTCTATAGTATTTCTACTCATTAAACAAAGCGGTGTAGCGTTGTCAGTTCCAGATGCCCGAGAATTGCTTTCGCAAGATTTTTTTCGCTTCGTAAATGAACAGAACCTTTTAAAGATGAGATGAAATTCTTTTTCTTTTTTTTTTTTTTCTCCAAGAAAGACTGACAATGAGCTGTTCATGGCCCTTATGTCTTTAAGGATAAGATTATAATCCGGTTATTCTGCAACGAGGCATGTTCTCTAAAGAGGCTGTTCGGGGCCCTTGTGGCAGTGAGGAATAAGAAAGGAATCCACCTCTTTTAGTGGACATTGTCTTGAAGAGGCCGTTCTTCTTCGTCGAGGGATGAAGATGGACAGTGGAGGTTGATGGAATGAGAGAGAGAGAGAGAGAGAGAGAGAGAGAGAGAGAGAGAGAGAGAGAGAGAGAGAGACTGGTGAAGTGGACGGGAAAGGGTGAAGAGCGCGGTAGGGTAAGGATAGCATTTTGGGTATGGGGTTCAGGAGGGGGAGGACGGGAAAGGAGTGCAAAGGCACGGTTGGGTTGGTGTCCAGTAGACACTAGGAACGCTTCAATTGTTGCTTCTCTCTATTGCGGATGTAGGGAAGGGGAAGATGTAGACCCCACAATTTCTCTCTCTCTCTCTTATATAAATAATTTGTTCTTGATGTGTGAGTATTTATGATGAACTTTTTTAATCAGTTCGATACGACGCTGCTGTGGGACAGGGACTTATGTGCTTTTTAAAATTCCTTGG
Organism: Macrobrachium rosenbergii; assembly: GCF_040412425.1. Lineage (NCBI taxonomy): Eukaryota > Metazoa > Arthropoda > Malacostraca > Decapoda > Palaemonidae > Macrobrachium > Macrobrachium rosenbergii. Next base: position 6,420,077 of record NC_089748.1, read on the forward strand.
TGCGAAGCTTTTGTGAGTTAAAGCAGCCATAATCAGCAATCCTACCGAAGCTCATATTTCAGCTTTTGATTGACAGAAATGATTGAGGAGCAGGACGTCTCTTCATTCGCGTGTGTGTGTGTTCACTCGTGCTCACTTTGGAGGGCGACAGTTCCTCATTGGACGGGTTGGTATCGTTCTCGGCTAGCACTCTGCTGGTCCCGCGTTCGATTCTCCAACCGGCCAATGAAGAATTAGAGAAATTTATTTCTGGTGATAGAAATTTTCTCGTTATAATGTGGTTCGGATTCCACAATAAGCTGTAGGTCCCGTTGCTAGGTAACCAATTGGTTCTTAGCCACGTAAAATAAATCTAATCCTTCGGGCCAGCCTTAGGAGAGCTGTTAATCAGCTCAGTGGTCTAGTTAAACTAAGGTATACTTCCTTACTTTGGAGGGCGGGGGAGGGGCCTTTCTGTAGAAGGGCCAGCCCACAAATCTCAATATTTAGGGATGATGTTGATAGCCCCATGCGCTTTTTCATCCCCTTGAGCGTCCCACCGCAGTCGACTGGCTACAAAGAACATATTTACTGTCTAGGTTGACTGAGGTAAGGTTGCTTTGTACGGAATACAACCTTACTGGTAGGTCCCTGCGCTAATTGCAACTGGTCACTGCAAAGCTAATAATATCATTACCTCTAACATTCTACTGTTGATGCTCATTTTCAGGTTTCCAATGTTACTTTTGTGATATAAATGATTTTCTGATGTTGCCTATGCTTAGATTTTGGTCAAGGAAGAGTGATTGCACGTTATTGCCTCCTGTGGATAAGGTATTTTTATCGTGCGGTTTAGTGTATGTACTAATTGATTAGGCGGACTATTATAGACATAGAAAAAATTGAAAATTAAGTACTGAAAATTAATTTTAAAAAGTATTTAAAGCAAACACAGCTTTAACTAAGCCAAAAAAGAAACTAGAAACCTTTCAGAAACAAATAGCAAAAAGAATTATTCCCCTAGGTTCAAAATCAACGGAGCATTAGAAATTTGAAGTTGTAAAGCTCTGCTATTGAGAAAAAGACACCTAAGTCAAGATGCTCTTTTGGTGAAATTTTGGCAGTATTTGGCGACACTTCTGGTTAATTATCCAGCTCTAGCATCATAATTAGGATGTTGTACTAGTTTCGATTATTTGGCACTAGAAATATTCACACTCTCTGCCATGAAAAGAGCTTTACGAACAGCTGAAGACTTTTTTTTTTTTTTTTTTTTTTTTTTTAGCAGAATTTCCACTGGATGATCTTCGTTTAGATTCAGCTCCGAGCTTTTCCTTGCTGACCTGGCCTCCTGTGTAGGCCACTTTACGGTTATTTTTTTGTTGTTTTTGGTCTCTGCGTATTCACAATGCTGTATTTAATGATATATATGTAAAATGTTCCCAGCAATAATAGCAAGGAAAATAAAAAAAATATATATTTTTTAAGGGACAAGTTCCATCCAGCCACATGTAAACAAAATGTTGTGACGTCACTAAATAGGGATGGATTACAGATCAAAGAAAATGGGTGAAACATTTCAAGGACAAAAACTCTGCAGCAGGGTTAGCCTCTCGAACGAAAAAAAATCAATGGAATAAAAAATAAAACATTTTCCGATCATCCGTCTTTTGACAGGTGTCACTTTGAGTCGGCATTTAAATGCCCTTGGTATTTAAACTTGCTTGCGCGCTCGCAGATGCACCAAAATACATAAAAACCGATGGAAAAATAACCATAGCACCTTATGGGATAATTTTCTAATTTTCGTATATGGAGTCATAAATACCTAAAAAAAATACTGGCTGGGTCTAGGGTCCCGTAATACAATTCCCCTTGTGTTTTGATTATATTTTTATCTATATTTATTAATTTGTTAAATATTTTCTTTCCTAATACCTGAATTCTTCGCATTTCCTTCTGTTACTTCTTTCAAATAATATATTTTTTGGAAGCTTGAATTTCAAGTCAGTGGTTCTTGTGGGCTTGTTCACTATGAATAGGGTTCATCGTCTAAATAATAATAATAATTCACTCTGATAATACTTATGGTCTGGGGCGGTTTTTAAGCAGCCGATAACAGCCTGCTCGGCTTAGAGTACCGTAAGTGTTTTTTGAGGTACTTGAACGACAGTTTTTTGGGAGTAAGGAAGTTGACCTTGGAGGGATTGTGGAAAGGGTTCAGTTACAATGGAAGATGTCTTTGTGCCCTTAACGGAAGGTAGATTAGCTTGTCTGACCGAAAAAATTTTTAAAAAGTGGATCTTCAGTACACTTTCCAATCAGGCTTTTACCATAGGTACATTTTATATTATTGATATGAATTCTTCTTCTTCTTCTTCTTCTTCTTCTTCTTCTTCTTCTTCTTCTTCTTCTTCTTCTTCTTCTTCTTCTTCTTCTTCTTCTTCTTCTTCTTCTTCTTATTATTATTATTATTATTATTATTATTATTATCTAAATAACTAATTCTGAATTTTTACATGTATAAAGAACGAACATTTTTTATATTACAGCAGTGACGCGACGACTGGAACTTATTTGTCACATGTGAAACATTAAATGTTTTTTGCTTGCATCCTCTTACTTTGTTATCAGTGTCGTCGTTTTTATAGTGCAGATTGTAGAGGACTCGTAATATTTTAATTGCCTCGGCATGTGTGTGTTATGGCACGTAATAAATGGGGCGAGGTTTTTTATTTTTTTATTTCATGCAGATATGTCTATTTATTTTTCTGTAAATGAAAACTATTGAGATGGCTTTTTGTCTGTCCGTCCGCACTTTTTATGTCCGCCCTCAGGTCATAAAAACTGCTGAGGCTAGAGGGCTGCAAATTGGTATGATGATCATCCACCCTCCGATCATCAAACGTACCAAATTGCAGCTCTCTAGCTTCAGTAGTTTTAATTTTATTTAAGGTTAAAGTTAGCCATGATCGTGCGTCTGGCACCGCTATAGGTGCCAACATCGCAGGCCACCACCGGGCTGTGGCTGAAAGTTTCACGGGCCGTGGCTGAGAGATTCATACATCATTATACACTGTGCAGAAAACTCGATTGCGCCGAAGTAACTTCGGCGCATTTTTTACTTATCAGTTGAAACCACATTGGATTTTATGAATGTTGCTAAAGTAAATTCTGAAACAAAAAATCTGTTTTGGAGTCAATTGACTGGAGCGTTGTCATGATGAAGCAGGTGGTGTTTTCCACCGTGCGCATTTTCCATTTTCACCAGTTGTGTTTCGATAAGGTTGCAGCCCCATGCCCTGTCCCATGGATGGCTGAGGAGGGTATTAAGAGCCGACGTTTTATAGCTTGTCTTTCTAGTCACCCAAAGCTGGCCTGTGCATGTCTCGAAGTGAACCCTAACTATAATATTCTTGATCTATTCTTCACGTACAAAACGCTTTCAGTTCAGAATGTTTACCGGATGTTAAATGTCTGTAGGAAGAATCATAACGTCCTTGCTGTGGAAGGGGAGTGGCACACGAAAATAAGTTTAATTTTCTTTATTTACCACTAATAGTATTGAATTTCACACTGAACATTGAAAGTCCTCAAACTCAAAATGTAGACAGTAAACAAAGGAATAAAAGACAGGCTGTGAGAAGCATAAAGACGACTTAAGAAGTCTTGGGAGAGAGGTTGGGGAGCGGGTGGGGAAGAGGGGAGAAGACAGAGGAAGAAGTTTATTCAAAGTCGAGAGCCTGAAAGAAAAAAAATGACAGTTTTATATTTTTTCACTTAAACTTGTACGAGTCGTAAGTTTGTTTCGTTCTTATTTTAAGAGCAGTTCATTTCTCAGGTTAACCATGCACATTTAAAGTAACTCTTTCCGGGGGCTTTGTTTATTTATTTATTCATTTATAACTATTCGGAATCAGGGAATCGATTGAAACTTACCCTTCTGTATACCGGAAGCTCCTTGGCATGCGAGGTTCAAGTGGGAGGAGGAGGGGGAGTGGCGGTAGGAGGAGGAGGGGGAGGAGGAAGACGGTAGAGTGGTAAACGGAATACAAGGAAGAGATTGGAGACGGAGAAGGAAGATTAGGAGTGCGTTGGAGGTGCTACTTCTGCTGCGGCCTCGGGGAGATTCGGGTTAGCTCTCAAGCAGCGTCGAAGTCTCGCGCACAGTGCCTCTCTCTCTCTCTCTCTCTCTCTCTCTCTCTCTCTCTCTCTCTCTCCTCCTCCTCCTCTCTCTCCTCCTCCCTCCCTCCTCCTCCTCCTCCTCCTCCTCCTCCTCTTTCTTTCTTTCTACTCTCCGTCCCTGTCTTTCATTTTTGTTACATATTTGACTCGCATAAACATCATGGTCGCCTTCTGTGCAGTGTTGCTGGTTTCTGTTTATGAAGCAGTGTTTATTACCCTGTCATTTTAAATCAGCATTTTTTCCACAGGTAGGGATTTTAGTGTTGCGAAGGGATCGGACTTTTACTCAGGGTTACTATGACGAATTCATGTCTCGACTCTTAACATTTTTTGTTTCCTAAGAAATAAAGAAAAAAAATTTTCTTGGAAATGGTTTTCAGCAGTTTTCTGTCCATAACACATTTTGGTTTTTAGTGTTTGCTTTCCTCATTCCATATTCCATGTTTTATCATTTCCCTCTGATCATCTTTTTTGTGACATTTTTTCTCCTGTTCTTGACGTTTCGTTACTCGTCACTGTGAATTTTGGTGTTATCCGGTGTGAGTGGCTCAACTGACGCTAACCGCCCTCGACGTGACCACTCACGCCTCCTTAAGATTTATCGGACTTCATAATAGGTTGAGCCGTTGGGTTGTGCCACGGTAGGGCTCTTCGGTTCGCCCTCCTTTGCTCGGTTTGGACCATTTCTCTCATAGTGAAGACTTCAGTATTTTTACCCCTGGGTTTCCGGCACTGCTGTTCTGGGTGGGTGGTTTCTTATTTATTTGTTTTTTATTTCTTTATTTTTTTTTTTTTGCAGCGTCCCTTCGGCCCTCAGCTGCAACCCCTTTCATTCCTTTTCCTGTACCTCGTTTCATATTCTCTTTCTTCAATCTTACTTTCCACCCTCTCCTAACAATTAATTTATAGTGCAACTGCGAGGCTTTTCTCTTGTTACGCCTTTAAATCCTTTTTACTGTTAATTTCCGTTTCAGCGCTGAATGACCTCAGGTCCCGACGCTTGGCCTCTGGCCTAAACTCTATATTCTATTCTATGTTCTGTTTGAACTAGTGTCAGTTGGGTTTAAGGGCAGTGGTAGAATACGTGGGGACGATTTGTGCTTGTGGTTGTGAAAGGGTTGTTTTGTTGCTGCTCAGTTATGGAAGGGAAGAGGGAATAGTAGTGTTGTGGAGGAAGAGGAGAAGAGGAAGGGCAGGGGTACTGTAGTGGGTATATATCTAAGTAGAGAGGAGGTGGGGGCAGGGGCGAGTATAAGGAAGTACAGAAGGTAGAAAGAAGTGGGTGGAGGAGGGGGAGAAGGGAAATAGTTGGGGGGTGGTTAAGGAAGGAATGAGAATGAGGATAGCTTTATTGTCTTTGCAAGGAGCAAGAGAACCGGTTGGGGGCTGTAATCCGAATCTCTTAGCCGCGGTTGCTCGAGAAATCATATCTGTGGACGCGTCTGCTGCTGCTGCTGCTGCAGCAATGCTGTCTCACCCCTCCTCCTCTTCCTCCTGTATATAATCCATGTCAGGGGTGCCTTTAACAAGAATAAAGGCATCAGATAATGACATGAAGATTAAGAAATGCCCACGGCCGCTCCCTACTCCTTGTGCCCTAGATGTCTTGGCTGTCCCAAACGGGAATGTTTGTTATATAGCAGAGGAGACGAGTCATTGCGAACGGTGTTTCTCTCCTCCTTTACTCCAGATCATGCACGTCAGAGGTGCCCTTAGAGGCAACCCTAGGGGTCAGATATTGAAATTGGGCGTAGAGATTACGAATGGGGTTCTTGGTGATGCGAAGGGGCGGACTTCGAGATTGGGGTACTAATGAGCGAATCGTTTTGGTTGCGTTTATTAGGTTTGTGGTTTTGCTTGTTCCTTTCCGTATTATTATATATCTCTCTCTCTCTCTCTCTCTCTCTCTCTCTCTCTCTCTCTCTCTCTCCATAAAATTTGATTTAAATTCTCATGCTGTGCTAAATAAAGATGGGTATTTTAATTTGTCCCTTGGGACTGCATTTGTGTTTCTCCTCTTAGCTTACCTACAAGATCGTTGACAATCATTAAAAATGATCTAGAATTGGTGTGTGATCGTTAATTGTGTGCTTTCTAAATAAAATTGCCTAGAGGGGGTTTCTCTGCATTTTCCTCTCACACAGACATATGTATCACGAGACTGTCGGGACTGATGAATGAATGATTCTTTCATTTAAATGGTTTTCGAAAGTGCAACAGCTCATGTCGGTTACCGCCTCTTTTTCGGGTGCAAGAGGGCAGTCGGGGTCATGGGTTCGGTTGCAGTGCCTGTCCCGTCTGAGTGTGTGCCTGTGCGTGCGTACGTCGGTAGCTGGCAGGGGTTGGCTAGCGATGGCAACAGCAGAAGCGGCAGCAACGACAGGCTCGGGCCGACGGCGGCAGGCTCCGTCAGTAGTAGTAGTACCACGTCCTTGGTAGTGTGCGTTGTGGCCACTGTTGGCACCCCTCGATCTATCCCCTCCCGTCGCTTGACAGAAGAAGGACGGCCATCTGGTAGGGGAGGGCTCCTGTCCCCTGTGCCGTGTCCCTTCTGTCGCTCTTGATGCGTATACGCCCCTTACGCAGTGTTTATCTTTGGTCCTTGTCACATGAATTGGCTCGTCATACCGTTGACGTTCCTTCAATGATAATTTGCAATGATAATTAGAGATCATCACAATTATCTAGAGAATCAGTGAATCGAGTTTGTTGTTTTGGAAACGAAAAAAAGTGTCACAGACTGTCGCAGGATTAATTGGTGTCGAGTTTCTTTACCACACGACTTTCGAAAAGCACCGACTTTTGTCTGTTCTAGGAACACCATCGTTTACAATGCGGCGCTAAAAGGCTTTTTGAGAAAAATATTACGAGGTGGAGCACAAGGAGAGAGAGGAGAGTGAAGTGGACCAGTGGCGATGTTAAAGTCACTATTATAGTGGACTGTATGTTAGTGTTAGTGTTAGTGTGTGTGTGTGTGTGTGTGTGGAGAGAGAGAGAGAGAGAGAGCTTTGTGTAGCTGCCCAAAGGAGTTTTTTAGTGTGGCTCACCTCCACTTCTTCAACATCGTGCTCAACACTGTATGCCAGTGGTCCCCCCACCCCGTCTAACCCCAGTAATGGCACGAACCGGCCCTTCCCCATCCCCACCGAACAAGCTGTTTCCTTTCATATTCCCCAGAATTTTGTACCGTGACTTCTGTTTTAGGTGTGTGAAAAGAACAAGTAGGAGTCTTAAGTGAAGTATCTGTGCTAACCCAAAGCTGCAGTATCTGCTGCACAGTGCCCAGTTTGTTTATCTTGAAAAGCGTAGCCCAGACAAATGTTGTACCTTTTATAAATCAGGGAAAGTGTTATGTCGAAATTTCGAGGAGGACGTAGCAGACACCGTTGTTAGATTTAACGATGAAGTGAAACCAGCAAGGTAGACATTGGAGAATAATGTACTTTTCAGGCCACACTAAAAACTTATATTAGAGATTCCTTCATTGTAGTCATAATAAGAGCATTAAGTTTTTGTGGTGTTACACAGGAAAGCATTTTCTTTGTTTTTAAACATGTTTCTCATTTATGGTATATACTGTCATTATTGCTAAGTAGATATGAAATCTTATGGGACATATTCTTTGTTTATATGACATTTGTATTGTGAACAGCTGTGAATACGCTTGTTTTAATACGTACGTTTTACCTGGTTTAAACCGACTTTGTATCTGAGACTTATTAATGAGACCCATTTGGTTCAGTAAAAAAAAAAAACTCTTAGTCATTGGCATCTCCTCAACTTATTGGTGCCAACAGTGCTTGCTTCTGTACATTTATGAATGAAGTACTTTTTACTTCCTTCGTATGTTCGTTTGTAGTTTATTTACGTTTCTGCGGCTATTGTGTTTAACTTATTATTAATGCTTTCTGCGTGCGCTTACTTTTTTATTTTTTTATTTCGGAGTTATGCATTTTGTCGAATATTGAGTTGGTGGTATGCACGACTCTCTCTCTCTCTCTCTCTCTCTCTCTCTCTCTCTCTCTCTCTCTCTCTCTCTCTCTCTCTTCCTCTTCCTCGTCCTCTTTGTTTAAAAACCAATCCGTATGCGTTATACGAAAGTAAATAAGTAAGGGAATTTTAGAACACCAATTAAAATGTTTTCCTGTGTATTCTATGATGAAAGTTTTGTCCGTTATGAAGCGAGCTACCGTACGTGTTTTGGAGAAAGTAACAAGATTTGTCATTGCCCTTATCTTGTTCCTGTTTGCTCCCCGTTTTTGGAACGATAGTGCCCATGCAAGTGTGCATTGTGTGTGAAGTCCTTATCTTTTGTAGACATTCTGAAATATCACATAGGATATTGTCATGTGTCGTTTTGTCTGTTGCTCCTCTTGGGCCTTACGAGATCGTATGTTTTTGTGGAACTGGTGGAAATTAAAACCCTAATTCTGCAATAAGTAACTAGTCATTTATTATACCGTGGTTGTAGTGAATTTGTTACTTTATAACTTCATATATCTTGTGTTCCTGTCCCCTGAAATCACGAGAAGTGTAAAAAAAAAAGTGCTCATTAGGATGTGTCATATCTTGATGTGTTTTTGTCATTTCATATAAAGAAAAAGAGTAATTATTTTGTTATTTAACTGCGTTTCAAATGATAAACAGAAACTGAATTATAATTACATAATGTCTTTATCGTATTAGAAATGTTTCCTGCTTTATATAGAACCGTCTGTGAGTAATTATGCAGAGGAGCCTCCTTGCCATGTTTCGTTTTTATGAGGCTTGTGAAGTAATGATTCACGCAAACACCTTTATAGCAGTAGCTTGCACTTAACAACGTGGGAGTCTGAAATCCACAATAGTGAAATCGAAGACCTTGCATAATTAATAAGCTTTTTATTTATCTTAATGTGAATAATCTTAATATAAAACATCTCTGCCATGCTGGCATTTCCATGATCATGGGACACAAAGGACACAGGATGTTTGCTCAGAAACGTTTGAAGAAGTGCGGTTTTTTTTCTCGCGCTGGAATTTTTTTCTTCGACGCTTATCTAGAATTTCTCATGGAGCACAAGACTATTCCGTTTACCCTGATCTTGGGAAATTTCCACTGTTGAAAAGTGAAGGTTCACTTCCCTTAATACCTTATTTGATACACTAATTTATATATATAAATACAATACATACATATATATATCTATATATCTATCTATCTATCTATATATATATATATATATATATATATATATATATATATATATATATATATATATATATATATATATATATATATATATATATATATATATATATATATATATATGCGTTATGATAATGTTAGGTGATTTTTAGAGGAATGATTTTTTTCGTGACCCATTGTTTTCATATGGAGCTGAGCCATACGCATCTTGTGTAATAGGAGGCCGGGGTGTGGACTATGCGGTTGTTCAGGTTATAAGAAAATTGGGCATGCGGCATCTTCTGGGTTCGCGGATAGTTGCGTGGAGGTGATTTTGTTCTGTACTCATCTGAAAAATGTAACTGCTACATTATTGTTGTCATTGTTTACGGGGGTGTTTTAACTTCTCGGTCAAATGTGAGTTATCGTTCTTACAGTTTGTGTTCTGACTCAGACCTTAAAGCTTTCCGGTACAGTGCATATTTTGATAGAGAAATTGCGGAATTGGCAACACAATAGAATCATGATTGGCGAACGAAAGTTCAAAATTAGCACCTCTTTTGTAGAGGCGAGTCCTCGGTCACAGTTTCAACTAACGCACTCACATGCAAGAGAAGAAATCAAAATATAATCTTACCCAATCAAAATTGATTGTTTTAATTACCTAGAATTGGATTCTGTTGCGCATGAGTCAGGGTAATTCCAGTTAGTCAATAACTTAATGATTTCGGAAGGCAATATATGTTATGATGATTATTGATGCTACTGTTGTACTTACGAAGTTGGAATTTAATTAACAGTAAAGAAAGTAATTTTATTAGTATAGTAGTAGCACAGTAATACTCATACAGTTTTGTTATAGTTGTACATTTTCTTTTATCTAAATATTAAGAGCATTTTGTAAACGAAATGTACCTTTTCCAAAGAATCGTGGTCGACCATTTATTTATTTTTTTTTTATTTTTTATGGTTGAATTTACTTAAGAAAGGGGTTTTCGTTTTAGAATCCATTATTTTACAAGTATATATTTATTTTTGTACTGCTTTTGTCAGTGGCAGTGAACAATGGTAAATTGCCGACATGAGTGGCGTTGAAGGGCTTGAAGTTTTTTATTTCATATATGTCAAATTGAAGTCTGTGTGTGTGTGTGTGTGTGTGTGTGTGTGTGTGTGTGTGTGTGTGTGTCGGGAAAGAAATGTAAATTACTTTATGAAGCTGTTGTATTCTGAACGTCCAAGATTTTGTTTTTAAGTTTTTGCTTCAGTGTTAACATTTTTCTATTTCGATTTCTCATGACTTATTTGGCCATGTAAGTGAAGTTGGTGTCACACTAAATTCCTTACATACAGATAACTTTTGGAGAGGTCACTGGATGCCTTATCAAGAAGAAAAACAAGCATCACTTTTCAAAAGTGGGATATGAAATCTTTGTATTAAAAGTATTAGAAATTTAAAAAGTGTGTAGCAGGGCCTTGTATAATATCCTTGAATGGTGTGGAGGAAATTACACTTATTTATCACGGCTATTATAAAACAAAGCAAATTTCAGAGTTTAGTCCTTTATTTACCACGCAAATATAAATGTATTTTTTAAATAAAAATGCTGACACATGAAGTTTCGGGACTACATCGCTAGGTCTCAATTTGAATGACATATTGTTGAATTTGGTTTACTTTGGTGCTCTGGATATTTGTTGAGTGCAAGCGAAGATTTTCAGGCTCTCTAATAACGGCATTTCCTTATTGATAACTTTGAATCTAAACGTATACGTAGGAGTTTTAATTTCACCACAGCCTGACATGGCAGATTGCTTAGGTTATTTACGGTTTGCTTCTTTGTGGCTGAAGAGGCCTTAGAGGTTTTCGGCCATAGCCAGTCTTTATTCCTTCTTTTTACGTTCACTTTCATAAATTGAATAGCCCTAGATTTGTAGGCTAGGGAAATCTCTCTTTGTGATGCCTTTGAACTTTGTTGTAAAGGGCGAAATGTATTGGTTCCTGAACCTTCAGCGGAATGTTTTTAACCGTTCCTAGTTGTGAAGTAGAAAATGCTACTTTTTGTGTAAAAAAAAAAAACTTTCTCTGGCATAAGACTAAATTTAATGTACGTTAAAAGTTTTAAGTGTGAGATTAGTAAGTGACCTGTTCAAGAGTATCAGACAATAAATCTGGGCCTGCCAGCCTGCTTTTCCTCTTGTTGCTGGGCTTGGCAGTCGAGTATTCAAGTCCATTATTTGGGCGGGGCTTGTTTATCCGGACTTATGGTTTTCTTTTATTTCTTTTATTCGTGCCGTGCAATACTTGAATCAAGAACTGTCTCGGCCCGTCGTTTTGTCCGATTTTTGCAAGTCGCAGCCAGTTTATTCTCACCCCACCGCTGTTTTGATGTTCTATGGCTCTGAGCTCAGGAACTTTCGTTTTGCATAACATTTTGAAGTAAGACATGGCACGATTGTTTTTTTAGACTTCTGTAAAAGAAAACTATTGAGATGGCTATTTGTCTGTCCGTCCGCACTTTTTCTGTCCGCCCTCAGATCTTAAAAACTGCTGAGGCTAGAGGACTGCCAATTGGTATATTGATGATCCACCCTCCAGTCATCAAACATATCAAATTGCAGCCCTCTAGCCTCAGTTTTTTTTTTTTTTTTTTTTTTTTTAGGTTAAAGTGCTTGCGTCTGGCACCGCTATAGGTGCCAACAACACAGGCCACCACCGGGCTGTGGCTGAAAGTCTCATTGGGCCGCTGCTGAGAGTTTCACGGGCCGTGGCTGAGAGTTTCATACAGCATATGTTGTACAGAAAATTCGATTGCGCCGAAGAAACTTCGGCGCATTTTTTTACTTATCCTTTTTATATTTACGCTGAATCCAATAACGCGTAAAGAATTTAAATATACGAGTGCAGTAGCTTAGAAACAGTTGTCCATATGTATGACGAGCCCCAATACTCCAAAAGTAATAGAAGGGGAGGAATTAGAATAAGGGACAACGGAAGAAAAAAGTAGTTGGGCGTTCCAATTTGCCCTTGAGGGCCGCCAAAGGCATTAGCATTCCATGTCAAGTTTGCATTTTTCCCTCCGCCCTGAAAAGATTTCGTTTTGAGACGGATTTATAATTTCGAAATTTGTATGCATCTTGCGACGGACGTGGGCTTAATTGGACCTTGAAAGGTTGTGTGCATGTGTATTTGTTCCACGATCACCATTGTCATAAATTTTGCTGACACTTTTATTGGGATGTTTATTCAATAAAATTCTGTTATGTGGAAGGTGATTGGATATGTGACTTTTTCAAGCAGAGTGCACGTTGTGTATAACAAGGGTTCATTATAACCTGTTTATGACTTGCTTTAATGAGAATGTATCTTAGTGTTCATGTAGTTTTAGTGATACTTGAAGGATTAAGGCTGGGCTTTGTGGTTACGTTTTCCTTGAAAAAGTGGCACTAGCATTTGGTTTGCATTTGCAACCACTGTCTGAGTTATTCTCGTTCATATACAGTAGGCACGGTGACAGATACGGCTAACGTTTTTGCCATAGTCTTTCTTTTAGAGAAATTGTGCCAGTATCCCGTATGCATCTGCTTTCTCATTCAACAAGTGTTGGCGAGTGAGTCTTAGCAGGGCTTTGGAGGCAAGTGTTGTTATGCAAGTGACATAAGTTGGAGTGTCACGGGGGCTTGAGTAGACTGAAGACACTAGCGAGCGACGCCAAGGGGACATGTGAGCTTTTGGACGCGCTCATCCAAGCATGTGTCTAGCTGTGCTTGAAAGCAGACTCACTTTACTATTGTTCTTGCTCTTATTAAAATGTGACTGGCGCTCTTGTTAGTATCAGTACTGCTGTTATTGTTGTTTTGCTATTATTAATGTTGTTAGTATCGGCACTGCTGTTACTGCTGTGATGCTATTATTAGTGTTGTTAGTATCGGTACTGCTGTTACTATTCTGTTGCTATTATTAATGATGTTAGCATCAGCACTGCTGTTATATTACTATTTTTTTGCCTTTATTAATATTTTATGCATGACCACAGTCTTGCGGTAAACATTTTACTTTGCAAAAATATGTAGATGACAGCATTATTATTATTATTATTTTCTCATTTTTTGGCCTTGATGTAAGATGAGAGTTCAGTGCTCAGACTATTATTATTATTATTATTATTATTATTATTATTATTATTATTATTATTATTATTATGTTAATGATCTCATGAGATGATGCCTGAATTTACTTCAAGAAGATATTTTAATGTTGTTGCTTTCTTGACGAAGTCGCCTTGAGTTTTGAGTAAAGGGTTACCTTGCACGACAGTGTAAACGCTGTATCCAGATTTTATTGAGCAATTCAGTCTAGATGGTTATTATGCTGCAGGGATATGTAATGTTGGTGTTTGTGCACTTATTTGTTTGTACGTGTGTGTGCCTGTGTCTGTCTAAACACTACTTGTCAAATAGCCGTTGCCTAAACGCACAGCTGGCTGGATAGCATTACAACACAGCTGGCGAATGAGGATGAGAGAGAGAGAGAGAGAGAGAGAGAGAGAGTTCAGTATGTGAGATGATTCAAGTGTTATGAGCAACACTGACCTCTTATGTGGTTGCGGCAGGTAAATAAAACTAAGCAATGTTTGATCAGTGTTAGCATTCGTATCGATTAGTCTTTTTAATTCCTATTGATTATTCTTCAGTTCAACATAAGTATTTCTTCGTATATTTTTCCCTAATTTGGTGAGTATAACACACACACTTGTCGTATTCTTTAGTTTTCCTCTTATTTTGTTCATTTTACACATATTAAGTTTCAGAAAAAAATGAAAATTTTTAATACATATGGAAAGTAGTCTGATAATTTGTTTTACCAAGACTTTGGACTTTTAATGAAGTTTTCCCGATAGCATTTTTTATTTCATTCGCCTACGAGACCATTCTGTGTATATAACACACACACACACACACACACACACACACACACATATATATATATATATGTGTGTGTGTGTGTGTGTGTATGTATGTATGTATGTATGTATGTGTTTTCTATTTTAACTAATTTTTCATTAAATTTTCTTATTCAGATATTCGTCATTGACACAAATTGACATGAAGCCAGAAATTGTGAATCATGTGCAACAGATGATCACTTATGTCAACTGGATCATGAAACGGGAGATGGGTGGTTACGAGATGAACTTTCTCTAGCTTCGGGGCGTTGTTTGGCCCGGGTGCCCCGAGAAGGGCGAGCGTAGATGCTATAGGAGAGACTGCTCTAACTGCTTACTGCTGCTCTACGATGAAATACTAGCCCCCGTCATTTTCATGCACTGCCAAGTAGCGCAAATCTCAGATTTATTAAAGTTAACATCTTTTGCCTAATGCATTTCAGCTAAATCGAGATAATCTGAATCTTCAGTTTAGTGAAAGAGAAGACGTAAATATTTTAAAGTCAGATGGCGGTTACCACAGATTGGAAGTTACTTTAGTTATGGTGGTAATGAGAAAGTTAAAAAATTTAGCTCTTAAACTGTCAGACACTCTTTGAAAGACTTTCCCGTCCCCTCTCTCTCTCTCTCTCTCTCTCTCTCTCTCTCTCTCTCTCTCTCTCTCTCTCAGTGGAATGCGGTGAAGATTTCAGATGGCGAGACGATAAGAAGTGTAGGACCATTTGATCATGAGCTAAATAAAAGCGAAGCAGAATTAACTAAAGGATACTCCCTCCCTCTTTTTCTCGTTTTTTTTCCGTGGACGTCTCTTATTTGTTGTTGTAGATGACGTGTTCATTTTTAATGTGTGCAGTGTATTTGTTCAATATATATTAATTACTTTGCTTTTTTTAAAATTCTGTATGTTTCCTTTGTGTCATAGTTTCCGTTTTTCATGGTTTCTCTCTTGCCCTCATATATTTGTCTGTCCTTGGTAAATAACCGTTATTTGTAACTGCGTTTCATAATCTTGTGTCTTTTTATTTTGCGTTTTGTGCAGCCGTTGGCTGTATCGTCTGTGGTGCAGTCATTGTGTTTTCCTCCTGTTTTGTACTTTTGTAAGTTTCTCGTTTTACATGGCATTTGCCCTGGTTTTTCTCGTTGTAATCGTCGTTTGTGTTTCTGGTGTTTCAGCGGCGTTTCTTTTTCTCATTTAGATAATTCTCCTATGATCGTGTGTTTATGCCGTGCCCCCATTTCTAGTGGTGGTGTTTTCACAGTTCCCAGAAGATGGGTCCGGCGGCTGCGGCCCAGAGGGTTTTGAGAAGGCGAGTGTCGGGTGAGAGGTTTCTTTTATTCCTGGAGGTTTCTTCAAATGAGCTCCGTAATTATTTCATTTTTATTCCTCCTCTTCGTTGCCAAGACAGAGGTATTCAGTTGGGTGGCAGCGGCTTGCTTCTCGAGTCTTGTCAACCTTGGAACGAATTCTGACTGACTGGTATTTGTTCGAATTTGCTTCATTTGTATTAATTCATTATTTTCTATGATTTCAGTTTTGTGTGTGGTGTGTCACTGAGGGCGAACTCTCTCTCTCTCTCTCTCTCTCTCTCTCTCTCTCTCTCTCTCTCTCTCTCTCTCTCTCTCTCTCTCGTAGAGGAGGAGAAAGATAAGAAGACTACAACACTAGTAATCTCAGACAGGATACAAAAGCGTCCCGGATTCGCTTTTTTATCTGCACAATGCTCCTCCTCCCCCCTCCCCTTTCCTCCTCTCTATCAGTCTTTCTCTCTATCATTTTCTTGATTTCATTCATTATAGTAATCAAGTATTCGGGATCAGAAATGTTTAGATGATTCAAATGTTAGGGATAGGAAGCATTTCTGATAACTGTTTTGAACGAATGGAAAGTATTTTGCTTTTCCAAATGCCTTGGATGAGAAATATTTTATTCTTCATAATCAAACAAATACGAGAGAGAGAGAGAGAGAGAGAGAGAGAGAGAGAGAGAGAGAGAGAGAGAGAGAGAGAGAGAGAGAGAGAGAGATTGGCAGTTATCTCTCCTGGGATTTGAATGAAGTGGAAGAATTGCAGACAATGACCACTTGTCTAGCAATTTAATTTATATAATTAGTATTATGTGCCCTTGGGGTCAGAGGTCACGCAGTGGTTTCTCAGATGCTGATTGGCTTCATTGAAAATATCGCTTGTGTGTTTGGTCAAGTAAATTGCGTTTATCCTTTAGTTTATTTATTCTAATTAAGTGCGCATATATTTGTTTTATGTTGGTTCTTGTCTTCTGCTATCATCGTCATTATGATTGCTGTAGTGTTTTTTGTAGTACTAGTAGTAGTGTGTGTTTAGTTATTGGTTCTGTTGTGAATTTTCATGACTTCTGTGGACTGGAACAGATGAAAAATGTATTCGTTTTATGGCGGGGGCGATGTTAATCTTTATTTATTAAGTTATTGTTTTTCGCTATAAATTGATGCTTTTGCATTAACACTAACGCAAATGTAAAATGTTACATGATGTGTCACTGCCTTAACAGAAGTAGCAATAGTTGCTGCAGTAATCACTTATTTATAATAAGGATATTTTGGTTTTTGAGTTTTACTTGTCATTCGTGTTTCAAAAAATTCTGATAATGTGAGTTGTTGTTACCGAAATATCTGTCTGTTTTTTTTTTTTTATATATAGGTATCACATTTTGATTCAAGTCGTCTTCACTTTAGATAATGATTGTCTTGCCATGTATGTTGTTGTAGCAGGTGTGTGTGTGTGTGTGTGTGTGTGACCCATCGTGAACCCTATATTATGCATGTTTATCGGATGTAGTTCATGAAATTCACATGGCCACAAGGGCAGTTTATTAGGCAAACCTTTTGCCACCGTTTGCGCGAGTTACAGAAAATAAGAAAGTATGGTTTACAGATTATGATATACATCTCGCAATTATTTCGCTTTCCCAAGTGTAAGACTTGACTGAAACCGAGACCTCGATTCCAAGCCAACATTTTCACACCACTTAAAACATGCAAAGCAGCCAGAAAGTCAGATAATGTCCGCAACGTGCTTTAAATCTCTAGGTCTACTATTGCTGGATTATTGTTCGTCTTTGAGGATGCAAGTCGCATCATGCGATCACTGCTGGAAGCCGTAGTCTCTTTTCCAAGCAGAAAAAGTATACAAGTAACCGTGATCTAGACCATTGTCTTGCTTGGCCATATTCGATAAGATTTACTTCAATAGTAAAAAGATAGCAAGCTACCATTATTGCCCGTGCTTGTAGGGGTCTACCAGTGCTACTCGTGTTATGGAGCGCGTGTATTCTTATTCACATGGAATGCGATTGCGTCATATAGGTCAGTTTTCACAACCTGTGGATCATCCCTTTTAGGCGGTGGCTTGGGTTTCGATGTCTGCAAGCCCTAAGACAGCGCATACTCCTCCTCCTCCTCCTCCTCCTCGAAATCGTCATACTCATGTCTTCACTTCTTTTAGTTGTTCCTCAAGTACTCTTCATTCCTTTAGTTATTCCTCAAGTACTCTTTGTTTATTGCTATTGATTTGTTTTCTTTAACATTTTAATCTAGTTTTGCTCTGTTCTTGTATTAGATATTCTTTAACAAACTCGCCTACTTAGCAAATGTAATGGTCTTTTTTGACCTGTTCAATGTAAGTATATGTTCCATTTAGTGGTGTGCACACTATAGATGATAATAACCACGCATTAGTGTTGACGCAAGCTTCCCTCCTTGTCAAGTGCAGTCCTGTGGCACTGTTTTGTGCTAGGGACGAGATATAGGCTACTTATTGCAAAAAAGTGTTGATTTCAGTATTTTCTCAAGCGGAAGTTTTAAGTTACGGTACTATTTTGGCCTGTAAGTGAGTTTTTCCATGTTATCAGCAATTGAAATTTAGTAGGCAAGTGAAGTGTGAATGGTACTTAGTGCAGAAGGCAGTGTTTACACCCCCCCCATAAAAAAATTATCCACTTTGAATATTAAGGTACTATTATGTTAGAAGCTCTGTGCTAAAAAACGACTCTGTAGCTAATTATGTAATAAACCCAAGTTTATCTACAGTATACTGTGCTGTGCTTGACACATATTTCTGAAATTTTAAGCATTCTAGGGGAATCGTACATGAACTTGGCGTATTAATTATTTAATTGCTTATTTGCGATGTCTTGTCACCATTTTCGTTATCGTCAGCATCTTCGGACCCCCCCCCCCACCTTTTTAGGGCATCTACGGAGCTCATGTTCTTGAGATTTATTGCGTGATGCGAACGCTTCTGCAGTTCTGCACTGCGGAGATATAAATGGTTGCATTTATTGCTATTGTTGTTCCTGTTAATTGAGGTTTCGGGGGTGATAGTTGGCGTCATTACTGGAGTGGCTCCTGTAATTATCTATGCGATTAGAATATTTTAGTAGTTCTTTTGTGGAATTAAATAATATTAATAATAGTAACAAAGAGAGAGAGAGAGAGAGAGAGAAATTCCCATTGGCGTTTTACTGGTTGCTTTGGTCTTGTTTGTAGAAGTGATCTCTGAATGTAGGCATGAAATATTCACCTTGCGGTTTTACGGGGCCTCCTAGCCGTAAATGGATCTCTCTCTCTCTCTCTCTCTCTCTCTCTCTCTCTCTCTCTCTCTCTCTCTCTCTCTCTCTCTCTCTCTCTCTCTTTTATTATTATTATTATTATTATTATTATTATCATTCAGACGATGAACCCTATTCTTATGAACAAGCCCAAGCTTGTGAAGAATATGGTGTTTATTAGGAAGAAGAAAGAGAAGGTATAGGGAAACACAGAAAGAAGATATCTTGCTTATTAAAAAAAAAAAATGAATTATTGAACAGATAAAAATGTATTAAAATGCAAGGAGAAAAGTATTAGAGTAGTAATGCATTGTTTCCTCGCTTGAACTTTTGAAGTTCCAGTTGCACGACGTCCTCAGGGAGGCTATTCCACAGTCCAACGGTGTGAGGAATAAAGGACCTCGGGAACTGAGTGCTAGAGCGAGGCACATTTACTGCATATTGGTGCTGCCGTTCAACATATCTGGTTTTCTCGGCAGATAAAGGGGATCAGGGATCAATTGAGAATGTGAAAGACCTGTTAAAATATACAACTTATGAAAAAGTGACAAACAAGAGACCATCCGTTGATGGTTCAAGTCATAACTGATACGATTAGGAAACAGAAACCTACCACCACGAGCCACTCTGTCCAAAAGAGGTAAGTCTGTGGCAGAAGCAAATCCATACCGGAGAACATTATCAAGCAAAGGAAGGACAAATTACCATTTTAGGAATATAGTGACAAAAAGCTCCCTTTAATGGAATCGTTGGTAGCACAGTCATTCGCGACAGTTTTTAATTGGTTTTAAGTGTTGTTTTTTAGTAACTGGATTATAGCAGTTGATATTCATTGCTTTTATATTTTTAAGAATTTTTTTCTTAATGTGTGGCAATATTCTGAAAATATTACTTTGCAGATAGTTTCCCCCAAGCTTTTGTACTGGTACAGCATATATACAGCGTGTCTGTGTATGTGTGTGTGTGTGTGTGTGTATATATATATATATATATATATATATATATATATATATATATATATATATATATATATATATATATATATATATATATATATATATATATATATATATATATATATATATATATATATACAGTATATTGCTATATGTGTCTGTTTTATGAACAACTAGAAATGGTGACACTGAAAACGAACATACAATTTTGTTCTGGTCAAAGCAGTAAGTTAGTCAGCTTTCACATCCATGTTTTGCAAAAGCATTACGTATATGTAGCCCTGACAAGGAAGTAAGTTGTGATTAGAAATACAGGCAAGAAATTAAAATATCCTGATTCTGTTAGATATTGCATGAAGAACTGCCGAAAAGGGCTTTACTACCATAATAACAAAATACAAAAATGTGCTCGTACTGCCATTTAGTGATTCTTCTGGCAGCACTAAATGATGTGTCTGTCAAAACCCCTCGGAAGTCATATGACAAAGTAATTACCTGTCAAAACCCCTCGGAAGTCATATGACAAAGTAATTGGTAAATCTGGAAAGCAGAGTAGAACAGCCAGAAAAGTAAGCGCAGTTTTTATTCGTTTTAGAGAAAACAACCGTGCAAAAAAATAAAAATGGTTACAAGAAACTTTTATAACAATATGAATATCAACCAATGGATGTATAAACTCAAGCCATGTATTTCAAGAGAAATATGTAATATGTATAAACTACAAGGAAGACAGTTCAACTGGGCCTAACAGCAAAAGCGTAATCCTTATGGAGCACTGACCCGTGTCCCAAATGAGGTGGTGACTCTACGGTCTCCCCCAACCTCCTCCTCCTCCTCCTCCTCCTCCTTCTTCTTCTTCTTCTTCTTCTTCTTCTTCTTCTTCTTCTTCTTCTTCTTCTTCTTCTTCTTCTTCTTCTTCTATAGACAGGTGACAACATTTTGTAATTATGTTTGTTTGAAACGTCGCCCTAGCATGAATAATGTAAATGTCTACCACTCTAAACCCTGAAGAATTCTGGAAACACCTAGAACGAGATTCTTCCAGCGGTATATTGCATGATTATATTAATCAGGTGCTCCGGTGATTTCGAGCGTAATTACATACATGGGTGTGCATACGCTTAAATAAGAATTACCTGTAAGAGAGTTCGTAATTTCTGTATTCTACAAGGAATTAGATTCTCATGTTTCAAATGTAGTTGTGAATGTGGACATCAGTTACTAATGGATTGTTAAGATAGTCAGGCTATATAACCCTATTTGTTGAATAATTGCGAGTGAAAAGGGGTCCTGTTATTTCTTCTTGTGTAGGCATTTTCTTATGCGAATCTTAAAACATGACGTATATTGTTTATTCTGTATAGCTGCCTTCTTAGTATTCACCTTTTATGTGAGCGGCCTTTTGACCAAACTAGGCTCACATATCACGTAACAATACTTTATTTACATTCCCCAAAGCAAAAGAAGGAGCATTTTGATGATTAACCTATGCACTTTGTTTGCCACTATATCATCTTCAGAATGAGGTACCTGACCGAAAACTTTACGAAAAATTCAAAGTAATTGGCTAAATATCTTCACTTATTTAACATAGCATGTTAGTCTTGTATAGCATTACTGTATATTTTTGCAAAAAAGATCCAGAGTTTGAAGTCCACCTACGTAATTAGATGACGCGTGTGCCGCTTCACCTGGGTCTTACGACTTTACCTTTAAATCCGATGTGCTTCACCGGCGGCGGTCAGGACGGAACGAGACCCGATTGTTGTTCTTTTTCCAAGGTCGTTTTGTTTTTAGTTGAACTTGCCTTGGACTTGTCCGCGTTGTTGAATTGGTGGTCTACTGCGACGGCGCCCTACGAAGCTTTTGTCAGTTGATCGCTTTCTCTCTCTCTGACGCTTATATTAGGCCCTACCACTTCTATCCTCCTCAATAAAAATGTTCATGATTGACGTAATAGCTTCAGTTGCTGCTGTTTAATGAGAATAACAATTGGAAATTGGTGTCTGTAACGGCAATAGTTGAACAGTCAAAGTATTGTTTATATTAAATCGTATTATCAATGATGCACGTTTTATATTTCTCATTGTAAAGAATAGGTTTTATCCATAATAAAGTTGATTCTGTGAAATTTTGTTGTAAAACATATACACACACACTCGTGTGTGTGTGTGTATATATATATATATATATATATATATATATATATATATATATATATATATATATATATATATATATATATATATATATATATATATATATATATATATATATATATATATATATATATATATATATATTGTGTGTATGTCTGTGTGCGTGCGTACTGGCATATAATACAATTTTAATAAGATTACCACTTCAATTCCTCTTAGAAACGTGCAATCGATAGATAATGTTCAGCTGTGAGTTTTGGGCTAGAGTCCGCGTGCTCTCCTCGCATCTGGGGCATGTGAATGCCTCGTAAGTTGGGGCATGTGATCCCATCTTCTTCTTATAACACGACACTTGCAGGGATTATTGTCGTGTTATTGCAAATGCCAGCGATATTAGTCAATTGCCGAGCCAATTTTCTCGAATTTGCGAGCGAAATTCGCATCAGGAGATCGTCGCTTCTTCTGATGCGCCTTTCAGTGTGTGCAATCATTTTGTGGTTGCAAGATCCGGGTTGTGTACGCGTTCTTTCAGTGCAGAACTTCGCCCCTGGTTTTGCTGTTGACGAGTCTCTATTTTGTCTGGGTGCTGATCATTATGTCATGAATAGAATATATCAGCGGTTTTCATGTTTAGGAGAGTCACGGAACTTGTTTTGGGGAGATAAGCAATCCAGACCAATTTTTTGGGACATTGCCGTATTATGAATTGCACACTAGAGTATGATGCTTTAAATGGTTCCAATTATAGGTTTACAGGTAAATCCAATATCGTAATTTGAGTAAAAATACTGTATATTTACACACACACACACACACACACACACACATATTATATTTGTCCGGGTGTGTAACTTTGAGAGTGTGGGCACTGTTATACTTTCAGTAATTATGCCCCAAATAACCCGTCATTAAACAGATTTTTGAGCTATGCGTAAATGTTGAATAGTGAAGGTTAGCACATTTAGGTTTTGTGGAATGAAAAGTTAGACGACAAAATCTTTTACCGCACGTTACCAGTATGAGCTGCCACAGTACGCGTGTAAAGAGAACGCTCATGTAATATGATATTTTCCGAGTACCGTTCATTTTTCTGTTTCGTTAAATTCTGAGATGCACATAAATCAGCTCTTGCTGAGTTTGTAATGCTGAACGGATATTTAGGTTCAGTTAATTGAGATACCTAACTTGCGGTGTGAATACTAGACTGAATTAATTGTTGACGCAATGGTGATTTCACTCTCTTATTTATGCCATTTGAAAGTGCAACATCGTCTACGTCTGCGAGTGCATAACGCGAGCTCAGAATTTCATTCGTGCTGTTGTATATAACATATTAAAATAAAGCTTAAACAGTGAAGAGTCATGAGTCATGCCTTCATTATTATGAGATTTTCTTGGGACAACTTAAGTGTAAAGGGTCCCTCATTTATCCCAGTATTTCAAACAGTCCTGCTGGATAGACGTCATCAAATGGCCGAAGGAAACTTTAGCAGGATAGAAGGGGAAAGTGTTTAAGGGAAGGGCGTGATCTGGCGAGGATTGGGGAGGGGGAGGTGATTGCTGTTGATCTGGCTTGGATGGAAGGGGAGGAGGCGTTTGAAGGGAGCGGGTGTTGAGGAGGGTGTGTGGAAGACTCCTACGGGGGAAGGGTGTTGGCAACGGTTTCCTTGTTCTCGTTTCTACCTGTCGTCATTATCAAGAACCTGTTGTCTAGGATAAGAGAAACATGATATCCGTGGAATGTAGGAGCCTGGTTTTCATAGCTTTCATATTTTTCATTCTTTTTTCGTATTCGTCATGGAGGGGCGGTGAGGACATTTATTGACCGTTGAGATGGATTCACATATATTAATTATATACTCTGTATGGCATGTATCAAAGTATTCCAGGTTAATTCACTGCCTTGCAGTTTGGAGGAGTCGGTTGGTGGAAGGTTGTACCAATGTTCATTCCATTTGTTTTCATTTTTAGCACAAAATTTAACATTTTGTCAGTGGCAGGTTTTAATGAGTGCATATTTTATGAATAAAAAATTTCAAGTTTTTCTTTATAGTAGTACTAGGCTTTGCCAGGTGAATTAAATGCTGATTTCTTTAGTGGATCGATAAAGTTGAACGAAACAGCGCGTAAATGGAGTAGGTTTTAATGCTAATAAATTAGTGTAAAAAAAATTTTTTTTAATAGTTTAAAAGTTTATAAAGTTTTCAATCCATAGCCACACTCTAATTATGCAGGTAGCCTTGCATAATTAATAAATTCATTAGATAAAATCACGAGGTATACAACAATAAAGAAAAAAATCGATAATGACGTGTTTAATGGCTGGGTCGCTTCACGTTTCCCAAGTCTGGCCGACCGGCTGTGGCATCTAGTTTTAGAGAGAATTTCACGCAGGCTACGTTGAAGGGGGCCGGGTTTCGCGAGTTCCTTTACTTGAATGAAATACTAGTGTCCTAAATACGGGAAAAGAAGCAGTAGGGAATACAGTGCTTTTGCCTTTGCAGATGTGATTGAAAGAGATTACTTGTAGATTGATTCCTCCCCTCCAGGAATGGGGTATCATATTAATGCCCCCCTCTATGTGGATCCTGATAGTAATAATACTTATTTAAAGAAATGATGTTAGGTCGTTGATTAGAATACAAGGTTCTCGATCAAGTTAGAATTGATCAGCGTCTTTGAAATGTCAAGAGGTATCATATCTTGGGTTATGAATTTTATTTATTTTTTTTTTTTTATTAATGCACTGGTCGATTAGTGGTGGCTACAATGTAACGATTGTGGAAGTTCCCCATAATAACGGTGGTTGTTGCAAATGACACGGCACGAGTAACCTCTTGTAGGTTATTGTATAACGTAGAGTGGAGTAGAGAGCATCTGACACTGGTTCTGCGAGTGTAGTAGTTGAATTGGAAAGGTGTCTGGTTTTCATAGGTCTGTCAGTAAATTTCGACCAAGCCTTCCTATGTTTTTCAGAAATGTGAAATTGTAGAGCATTTGTGCTTATGCTAGAAGTTACTCACTTTCGTATATTACTATAGCTAGCGTGATTAGGAAAGGTCATAAAGCTTTTCAACTTTTATTATTCCATGACGTTCCAGATGCCTGTAGGTAGTTGGTGTACTGGCGCTTATTGAACAGCAATAGTCCATAGTTGGTCTAGGGAATGCCATCCATAGTGTATTGCCAACTGTTTACAACAGTTCGTTCTAATGCTGCTAATGTGAATTTAATGACGTTTCTCTCTCGGCCAAGGTAGTGGGCCAGATTTTGTGGTTCCATACCAGTGTGTTCAAATTAGTCCCCATTTAAGGTTACTTTACTGCTCTGTGCCTAGGGGTAATCAGTAGGGTGTAGCTCACTTTGAAGCTTTGCAGTTTCCTCAAGTCTAATATTGCTCAAAGGGGAGAACCGCCAGTGAATAAAGATATAAATTTGCTATGTAGGATGCTGCCAGTATCTCTTACCGTGATGATGATGAACAGGACCGAAATATCTTCCTTGTAGAACTCCTGATATGATTGGATAATGATGCAATAGCAGACGCTTGAAGCATCCAGTTTGCTCTTACTGGTCCACTTAATGTGCTTTTCTTTGATGCTTAGTATGAAGTGAGCAACTATATTCAAAGTTTGAGCAAAGTCAAGTTAGAAAGTTTTGATTTTGTTGCCAGGTTCTAGGACTCCGATTTTTAGCGCCGATTAATCAGCTGAGGCACTGCAGCTCTCAAAGCACTTGCGAAGGTGAGATATTAGTGATATGAGCTTGTACACTTTCGGGAGATAGTTTCATAATTTGGGTTAGTGATGGCATGTTTGAAGAATTTTACTGTACAGTAAAGTGGGTCATGTGCAGTGTTGTTAGGTCATTGCCGCTTGCAAAGTACGCAAATATAACTTGTAGCTCATATCTATATGTGTGTATGTATACAGTATATATATGTATGTATGTATATACAGACACACACACACACACCAGGGAAGGTTCATACCGGTATAATTTTCATTGAGAAGTAGAACAGATGACAGGAGAACTGATAGGTGAAGAATAGTGTGGGTTTAGACAAGGAAGAGGGAGTCTTTCATATTTGTATTATGAAATAGTTTGATAGTTTGAAAGGAAAGGGAAATATCCGTATGTGACATGACATACGTGCCCTAAAAAAGGGATGCATCATATGTATAGGAGATAAATTAATCTGAGTACTCAAAGTTATTACATTGGAAGTGAAGCATATGTTCCGAGTATTTAGGCGGGAGGGTAACTACTTTGGTGTACTGTAAAAGCTAGTGTTGGAGAAAGGTGTGTTATGCCTTCTTTGCTGTTCGGTAAATTTACGGATGGAGTGCTGTGATAAGTCGGAGAGTGGGCAGTAGACAGAGGAGCAAAGTTGTGGGATAAGAAAATGAGCCTTGAATGTTGTATGGAATGGTTGGTGTTTGTAGATGAAACTGGTCATTGGGGAAAGCGAAGAGATATTAAAACTAGTAAGAGTTGAAAGTGTTTTCAAGACGAGAAAGTTAAGATAAAATATGAGCAAGAGTTAGGTTAAAAGGGTAACTGGAAACAGGTAGGAAGAAGCAATTTTATTTTGGATGGTAGGGAATGAACTTACTTGATTTATGTAAGTTTTTATGTGTAAGTATAATGGATGAAGGTAGGATGAGAGAAGAAGTGAGCCACAGACTTAGTGGATGGGAAAAGGTAGCATGGTATACGGAAAAGATTGAGAAGACTTGAATAATCTGTTGAATCCAAGGTTAGAGAATATAAAAGGATAGATTTTTTTCCAACTACTCTTTAAGCAATTAAAGTATGATGCCAAATGCGAATGAAAAGCAAAATGGGGAAGCTGTTGAGGTGACCTTTTTTCGTAGTTTATGCGTCATAAGAATAAGTACGGTGAGAAACGCTGGCATACGTAGAAGTAAATAGCTTGGCTTAGGATCAGTCTTTTGACATGGTTCGTTCATGAGGAAAGAATATATTGTGATAAGATAATATAAAGTCCAAAATTCAGAGAGCTACAAAACTGCGAAAGGTCGGACACATGTAGTAAAACAAGTAAAGGGCCTTAGTATAGAGGAGGCGCAGGGAACCATGCAAGATGCAGTTGAATGGTGCATTGTTTTTTGTTTAGCTCAGTGCGCTACTGACGATCTTTCTGTCTAGGTTTAGGTGCATTTTTATGCCCTTTTGTTGGACCATATTTAAGAACTTGTAATTTAGTAACTATAATATTAAGATCGATAAACTTCTGTATGTCATACCTACGAAGCGGTTAATGTTGTAGAAGCTGCCACTCATTTGGTTCGATTTGTAACGGTGTTGTTTTATCCAATAACCGACCATTTGAGCGCTGACCAGTTGTGGTTGTCAGTGTTTATTTGGTTCAGATCACGGAAGAGTTTATCGTTTGTTTGCTTGTGTTAAGGCGTTTTCTTGCCGAACGTGACGGCCAGTGCTGCATTGAAGAGTCTCGTTTTCATCGTCTGAGAGGACTCGGCGCTGTTTGTGTTGATGGCTTCAAGTACCAAACGAAGGGGCCATTTCTCCATCCCCTGTACAGGTGGTCAGCACTTTCCCATCTTCAGCGTTTGATGCTCGGATCTGCCTTGAAACCTCCGTCATATTAAGATCTCTCTCTCTCTCTCTCTCTCTCTCTCTCTCTCTCTCTCTCTCTCT
>NC_089748.1:6457735-6527735 GCF_040412425.1 Macrobrachium rosenbergii
TTGCTCAGTGTCCTTTATCAAATGTAAAAATTATTTACTCTGAAAGCTTGACGTTAAATGAAGTACCTTTTATCCCCCCCCTTTTTTTTTTACTACAATTTGTCATTTGTGTCCAATAAAAGATAGGTTGTATGGTTCTGTCTAATTAACTATATTATTTATTCAGTTTTACGCCTAATAGTGCGATCTTCTCAACCGATTATTCATATCCAGATTTATTTTTAACGCATAAAGTTGGATTTCTTTATTTTTTTAAATTGCCCACATTCTTATACATCATTGAACACCATGAAGATTGAAAGGTATTGGTTTTCACGATTTTTTCTCGAAATGAGCACATTTATGGTTTTCACGAATGCTTATAACGTCATGACTTCTCACTTAATTGTCTCCGAGCGCTGTGTTCTGAGTCCTTGTGCCTGAACAGTAAGTGTAATTACCCTGGTATGTCAGAAAAGAGAGAGAGAGAGAGAGAGAGAGAGAGAGAGAGAGAGAGAGAGAGAGAGAGAGAGAGAGAATGCCAGCATTAATATATTAATTTTTTGTCAACATTATGTGTGCGCATGTTTGCATTTATATATATAGACGTAATTGAACACGGTATAGTACTCGAAATATTGTGCATGTTAATCGATCTTCATAAATAATAATGTTTTCATGTGTGTGTCATTTATATATATATATATATATATATATATATATATATATATATATATATATATATATATATATATAGAGAGAGAGAGAGAGAGATTGATTGATTAATTGAGAGTTATATGAGAGAGAGAGAGAGAGAGAGAGAGAGAGAGAGAGAGAGAGAGAGAGAGAGAGAGAGAGAGAGAGAGAGAGAGAGACTCACGACCATCTGAAATCATGGCACAGTATGTATTTATAGCTGGTATGTGTGGTATGCGAGAAATCGCATGGCTTACGTTTAGGGTGATTGAGGAGTCATAATAGTTGCTGACAGTTTAGAGAAACGAAATAAAAGTAGAAGAAAAAATCTTGTGACCTTCTGGTATGGTGGATTAGTGATCCCACATTTATGTTCTTGTGGTATATTGGTCAAAGTGCACATTGTTGCATTATTTTGAAATTTGTACCACTTTTAGGAATCAACAAAGAAAATTAAATTATCCTCCCGGGAACATGGTCCTTTCTATGGCTAAAAACCAGTCAAAAAAAAAATAAATTTTGAAATTTGTACCACTTTTAGGAATCAACAACAAAAATTAAATTATCCTCCCGGGAACATGGTCCTTTTTATGGCTAAAAACCAGTAAAAAAAAAAAAATAAATTTTGAAATTTGTACCACTTTTAGGAATCAACAAAGAAAATTAAATTATCCTCCGGGAACATGGTCCTTTCTATGGCTAAAAACCAGTCAAAAAAAATAAATTTTGAAATTTGTACCACTTTTAGGAATCAACAAAGAAAATTAAATTATCCTCCCGGGAACATGGTCCTTTCTATGGCTAAAAACCAGTAAAAAAAAAAAAAATTAACGAATATGCCATTTTTATGGTTAGCTACGTGTTGCTTTATTGTGACTAGGAACCCTTTGGCTTTAGCTTGTAGTCGTATATTGCTTAATTTTGTGTTTGAATTATATTCTGTGAAACATCCAAGAGACCATTGAAGAATCATTGTCCCCTCCGGAGATCCGCACCATTAGAAATGCAGACACCCTTGTATTCAGTATGCTCTTTGTTTCTTTTAACTTCAGAGATATTCAGGATGGTGTCATCTTCCCCCTTTTTATTTGCATATCAGATGCTGCTTGTTGTTCCACAGCCATCATTATAGTTCCTCGGTTATTGTTGCTCTGCGCAGAAGTACATTCATTGGCTCTGTTAAACCCTTCTGGTCCCTCGCTCTCTGGCTGAATAATAATGGACCTTGCATCCTCCTCCTCCTCCTCCTCCTCCACTTCATAATCATTATCTTCTATCTCTCTTTCATATCCTATCTGTGAGCACTGGGTCTCTCTCTCTCTCTCTCTCTCTCTCTCTCTCTCTCTCTCTCTCTCTCTCTCTCTCTCTCTCTCTCTCTCTGAGGGGGAGGGGGAGTCCGTCTTGTGCAACCCCAAAAGCTTGACCTCGGGTTTGCTTTGGTTCGACACGAGATTTCGCTGTTATATTTACCCAGACACTGAAGGATTCTTTTGCGATGCGCTGTTTTCATTAATAATTCTCCATTTTCTATTGCTGTTTTCTGTTTTATTACTTGCAGGATGTAGTGCTGTGTTATGTTGGAATAAATGAGGACCGTAAGGTGTGCTAAAGGACTTTGAAGTACGGGTTGGAATTCGAACCTTATCCCGTTAGAGTAGTACTATTATAAATTTAACTTCCTGTGTTGCCCCGTAACCTCGAAAGACGCTCTGAACTATATCGTAAAATATGGTGAAAGTATGGAAATGTTTTCATCTGTGTAGGGGCTAAGTATGCTGACTGTAGACGACCACTTTTTTGACGCAATATGTTCGCTCTTCAGTATCGTGCAAGAAGCCTTCATTGTGTATACTATAACGTGTTGACAATTTGGCAGAAGTTTTCGTCGTCTAGGACCATACCCACTTTCGTTGCATGCCAATTACAGATGAAGGTTCAAACTTTTTGTCTTTACAAATCGTATTCATATAAAAATGTGGGCTTTATAATTCGTAATATCATTAACATAATTACATACAACTCTGTAAGAAGATGAAGTCTTCAAAACTGTGTTGAATCTTACAGGTTTGTACAAAGTTGTATATTGTAATTTTTGTGTTGAGTTGATTCTTATCAGCAATTAGATTTAATATCTGGAAATACTTTGCTTTCCAGATTGAAGGTTTATATATATATATATATATATATATATATATATATATATATATATATATATATATGTATATATGTATGTATTTATGTATGTGTATGTGTATATATATATATATATATATATATATATATATATATATATATATATATATATATATATATATATATATTTGTATTACATGAAGCAATATATATCAAGGAAAAAACGGCTATATAAATTGATGTGCTTTTGGTTCCTCCTAAATTTAACGTGATGTTCAGCTATTCCTTATTGAGCATTATTTTGACGCTTCCCTATCATACCACTCTATTCTGTAAAGTTTCTTATTATATTACCTTTTTTTAATCTTATGCACAGTTCTTCAAGATCCTTGGTAGATCACCTGCCTTTGTCAGAGGTACACAATTTATTTAGTGTATTAATCAAAAGTCGATGTTAAATTCAAGCATTGTTTTTTTATTTTAGTTATTACAGTTGATTTTTAATTTTAGAACAATTGAAAGCAAGTCTTATAGATATCTGGCGCAACTGAAAGTCTAATTGTCAAGCCCAGGCGAAACGTATTATGCATTTAAATAGTACTTCTTTGTAATAATTTCTCACTTTGGCTCCTGGTGTATATTTCTGACTGTCCTGCAGTTATTTCATTTGTTACTTCTGTTAAGTGATTTCCAATTATTAAAACTAGTCGGTTTGAAGCCTACTGTCAGCCTCATGGTGGTGGCGAGTAGTTGAACCGTTCGGATCAGAGGGCAAGATTCGCACTCTCCCTCTCAGGTACCAGCATCCTTTGACGATAATCTCTAGGGCGTCTCATCCTTAGTGTGTTGTGCATCAGGGTGTCAGTTGCTTCAATATTTCGATCGAGGTTGCTATGTTATTTGTAATAGTGAAGGAGTTCAGTCGAACGTTGATATTTCGTAAATTGCGGATCAAACCAACAGGTAGGTTAGAGTTTCAGGGAACTGCAGTGCATTTTTATTGGTAGTTTGTAACCATGACAGTGTATGACGTATGGCATTTACATGCACGATGCAAGACAACAAGAGTCTTCTCTCTCTCTCTCTCTCTCTCTCTCTCTCTCTCTCTCTCTCTCTCTCTCTCTCTCGTGCTTGTGTGTTCGGTGTACTCATGGGATCATGTCTGGTTTTAAAAGTACCTCTCTCTCTCTCTCTCTCTCTCTCTCTCTCTCTCTCTCTCTCTCTCTCTCTCTCTCTCTCTCTCTCTCTCTCTCTCTCTCTCTCTCTCTATATATATATATATATATATATATATATATATATATATATATATATATATATATATATATATATATATATATATATATATATATATCTATATATTCACTATGGTCTAAGGATCATGTCAAGGATTTTCTCTCTCTCTCTCTCTTGCTGTATGGACGGAGAATCGTTGCTACGATGTAACTTACTGGGAGGAACGTGCGCTTGTGATTCCTGTCAATAAAGTGAAGTCTGCTCTGTCTGTTTGGCGAAAGGACAAAGGTTATGTTCATTTCAGGAGTGAGCATATTACCTGGACATGAAACTTTCTTCACACACACTAACTATATATATATATATATATATATATATATATATATATATATATATATATATATATATATATATATATATATATATATATATATGTGTGTGTGTGTGTGTATGTATTACAACTGAAGCCATTTCCCTGGCAGTGGTTGACTCCCAGGAACGTAAAGAGGACACACCGCTTCTACATGGATGTTTTGTAGAAAACATCCACAACATTAGCTCATCAACAGCATGTTCACCTCCATCTTGTGCGCACACTCACTTCCTGGATGTTTAAACGCCTTTCAAGTACTTGTCTTCGTGCCCTCTTTACCACCACCTCTCAACACCTCCGAATTGTATACGCTTTCGACCAGCCTATTATTCTCCATTCTCTCCGCATGACTGAACCATCTCAAAATACTTACCCATGATGTCACAACCACTAACCCTTTTACCACCACCTACCCTTTCACCACTTCCCCTCCGTATCTCCACCATTCTCTTTCAGCTCTTAAACCACAGAAACATGACGAGAGTCGGTTGAATAATCCCTTTGTAAATCCTGCCTTTGTTATCCATAGACACTAGCACCCTTCCAATCTCTTGCACACATCCTGCTACTTCGCTTGCTTTATCTACTCTGAAACTTTTTTTCCCATGTTACCATCAGTTAAAATCATGACTCCCAAATATTTATATGAATCTACAGGTTCCATTCTTTCACTGCTAATACTAACATTCAGTGCTCATCCTATTGGGTCTATCACGTTTATACTCGGCTTTCTTCTTTTGCAAACACTTTTAAAACACTAATCCCTGAAATCGCTCTTCACCTCCTTCAAAGAGCGCTGTATCATCTGCCATTTCTCACTCCGTAATCGAGCAATTGTCTAATCTCACATTATAAATACAACTACTGACCTTTTCCTAACTTAGCATTACTCCACCCATAGAGATATTAACAGCCACCCTTGTCTCAGCCCATTTTTCACTCAGAGCCATTCACTCTCCAACTATATATTGTAAGACATGTTTCATTCCATAAAAATTCAATCGATCTCAGCATTTTACCTTCTATACACCTGAACACTCTCAGCACGCTCCCTCTGTCACTTTTAGGCACATACAGCTGTTTCCTTTTACCTTCAAAGTTATCAGATAACTGTTTCAGTACAACAACTTGATCCATACACCCTTCTCTTTCTAAACCCAGACACTAATATCTGTCTTTTCAATTATTTTTACATGTCGCCCCTTCCCACCCCTTCTTACCCCCCTCTCTATTGGGGCTGAACTTGGACTTAAAGGGCATTGGGAGTGTCACTATTAGTCTCAGCGACCTCGAAAACTATGGATCAGATACTAATATCTGTCGTTTTGGTTATTTTTACATGTTACCCCTTTCCCACCCCCCTTCCCTATTGGGACTGATCTTGGACTTAAAGGGCATCGGGAGTGTCACTATTCATCTCAGCGACCTCGAAAACTATGGATTAGACACTAAAATCTGTCGTTTTCTGTAATTTTTACATATACCCCTTCCCACATACCCCCCCCACTTTGGTGTCAGTGATGTCTTACCCCACAGTGCTCTTTCCCCGATGGTAAGTCATATGTATACCAAGTTTGGTTGAAATTACTCAATGTTTTCAGACTGTATGTGGAACACGCACACACATCCATTTATATATATATATATATATATATATATATATATATATATATATATATATATATATATATATATATATATATATATATATATATATATATATATATATATATATATATATATATATATATATATCTAATAGTATAATTGCATTTATAAAAACTGTTTATGTAATTTGGGGTTAATAAACGACATTGCATCTAGACTAGAATAAGAAGTATAAGTGTTGTAGATACCTTTGTGCCCTCGCTTGTTTGTATTGTGTGTTCACACGTGCGTAAGAAGCATATACAAAAGGATAAAGGTTTGATTAGGTTCGCATTAATGAGGGAGATGTCCAAACAAAGCCAATTACTTAGACGTCCGTGAATCTTTAAAAACTGTAGAAGACAGTGTCAAGTACCACATGTGAGTCCCTCCAGCCTTTCTCCCCACTTCAACGAATCTTGAAAGGAGGTAGAAGAGGGCATCTCTCTCTCTCTCTCTCTCTCTCTCTCTCTCTCTCTCTCTCTCTCTCTCTCTCTCTCTCGGCACCTCGTTAGTTTATCCTGCAGGCCTATTCATAGAAGGTTTTGTTGCCTCTTATGCAGTTCACTTTCCGTGAATAAGAGTCGTGTTTTTTTTCCTTTCAGGATTTAGACTTAATCTTTTAAGAACAGGAAATGAAGTGACAGGAAGTGACCTGGAAGACGAGAGAAAGGACCGGAGAGAAGTGTTCTCGTAGATTTTACATTTTTATAAATATATTATTAATAAGAATAATTCATAATTTTTATTCATTTGTGTAAGCTGACGATATTTCTCTGACAAGTCCAATTGACTAAAGTGTTGTGTTTCTTCTCTCCTCCAATCTCCTCCTCCTGCCCCCACCCCTCCTCCTCCTCCTCTTCCTTCTCCTCCTCCTCCTCCTCCTCCTCTTCCTTCTCCTTCTCCAACACTGCACTTCCTCCGTTGCCATCATCACCACCCCCGGGCTTCTCTTCGGCATTGCCGTGGTTTCATCGTGGGCGTGATTATGACGGACACGGCTCCTCCGCCACCACCTGCGCCGCTTACTATCTCCTCCACGCCCACCGCTAATGGTGGCCCACCACCCACGACGCTGCCGCCCACACCACCTCCACCACCCATGCTTGACCTCACCCCTTCCCCATCCCCTTCCTCCTCCCCGACGGCAACAACACCTACAACCCCACAATCATCTACGTCGGGATTCTCGGCTTCGTCGGTGACCTCTACTGCCACCAACGCAACCTACAACAACAACAACAACAATACAAACACCGCTTCCGCCTCGTCTTCGACGCCTTCTGCTTCGCCCATCATAGCCGTGAGTGTTACCACTTTGATTTTTGCTCTTTTGCTGCTTTTGTTTATTTAGTTATTGCTCTTGCGTCCGCTGCGGTGTAGACACAAAGTAAACTGGTATCCTTAACAGTAAATGCAATCTCTTGGAAATAAGTTAGACGTTCATACAGGTCTGTCAGAATTATGGTGTTCGGATGCCGTGTGGTAGGTGTTTACTACCCTGAAAATTAGCCTTCACATTAAGTGTATAAAATAAAAGAAATAGTGCGGATTGTTGTAGTTCACTCATGGAAGAAGCCAGTTGTAGGGACGCAATAGTTTTATTTATCTGAGGCCGGAAAGAATAGAAACGAAAGGGGAAGCAATAGCTCGAGACCTCTCTTTCGATGAGAGTTTCTTGAGGTAGAAATAGCATCTGTGCTCTTGTGTGTCTCACTGTTTAGAGATGGCGGTGGTAGCCGTCACATAACTCTTGAAGACGTGTTTGCGAACTTTCCATATTTTTCTTCTAAATCCCGGTACGAAAGAAAACACCAAAGTCAGTTTCGTGACTCCAGAGGAACCCACCTTCTGAAAAATGAATGATACAATGATCAGAAAAAGAGAAATGGTGGGAGAACTCCAAGATTTATTTGTAGAGGGGAGACAATAATCGAATCGAATAAACCTATGCTGTATTTCTCTTATGATTTTACATCCCAGTGTTCTTACTTAGATCGCTTGAGTGTTTTTGAAAGTGATCGGACACCACTTCATACCCCAGAGACCAGTTTGTTGTTCGTAGTTGTAGTGCTATTGCACCACCAGGTTGGAATGCCCTTCGATTTATATACTTTCCAACAAAATTATTACGTTAATATTGTATTTTTCTTAAAATCAAAGACAAACATCAAACAGCAATAACATCATGACTTATTAAAACCGAAAACGCACAGCAATTTAAAAGTTGGTTGTTTTACTAGAGTTGTCAACATTCCCGCGAGAAGAAAACGATGAATGAATTAGGAATAACTTGAGTCAGAGTAATTACCAAAGGCCACGTTTTAGGCACAGCAGCAATTGTAACAATCTACGACGTTTTTCCAGACCACCTTCCTTGAGACTTTTACCAAATGCAAAAATAAAAAGGTTTGTTACTAGTGAAAGTCGTTATTGAACGCTGCCTACAGAACTTATTAAGAGAATCTCCCGTCCATTGAGTTGACATTTTTAACACGCACAGAATCTGGTTTACGGTATCGGAAAGTACGATCGTATTAGTTATTCAAATCAGGACTTGTTCAGTTTGCTCGACAGTTCAGTTTATTTTGGACCCTTGACTCTTGTGCCTTGAATGCGTATGTGAGCCAGAATATGACCGGATTTTTGTGGTCAAGGGATCTTTGTCTCCCTGAACATGCTGGTTGTCAGTGACTGTTAAATGGACTTGTGAATTGCAGTTTTTAACGAAACCCATTATTAGGAGCAAGTTTTGGAATACATCATTATAGATGAGTTATTGTAGTATGCATGATATGCATGTACTCAAACACATATATATTTCTTTCTCGACCCAGAGAGCCTCTGTGAAATTCCGTCACACGTGTCTTTAATGTGCTTTTTCTTCCACTTATCTCCAGCCTCTTATTTCATAGTTGTTATCCAGGTGTTTTTATGTATATATATATATATATATATATATATATATATATATATATATATATATATTATGTATGTGTGTACTTATCTTTTTACAAGTTATTACAAAAGATGTCTATCTTGTCTGGTGGTGTCCAATAAACCAGCCTCTAACGAGGCACAATTCAATTCAGTTCTTTCTAGAGATTTATTAATTTTATTCATGATACAAGGCATTTAGTTGAAACAGCGTCGGCTCTCTTGCCGTTTGAAACGACTTACGCTTTCAAGAGAAAGAAAATGAATAGGCGAGTGCCAGTTTATACTGTGGCAGGTAAGGCTTAAAT
This sequence comes from Macrobrachium rosenbergii, assembly GCF_040412425.1. Classification (NCBI taxonomy): domain Eukaryota; kingdom Metazoa; phylum Arthropoda; class Malacostraca; order Decapoda; family Palaemonidae; genus Macrobrachium; species Macrobrachium rosenbergii. The sequence goes on from NC_089748.1 coordinate 6,467,045, forward strand.
GACTGAAAAGGCAGAATTTTGTTTGTGCATATGTTACTAATCGTTGATGCTCGGTTTTTTTCTTGGCCAGGCTTTTTCCCATTGAAACCCACATAAATTAATTGCAGCCCTTACAAGGTATCACGTTCATGCCTATCTTTTACCGTTGATATTTGGGTCACTACAAGCTAAGGGAATTTCGCTCTCAAGGTTTACTACTCGCTGACCATCTTGATGATGCCACCCAGGTATGGGATTTTGGTTTTATTGGCCTCTCGTTGGTGGTGAGGAAGGAAATTTTATTAGCTCTATAAAGCCCTTTTTTCAGTCATGGCTGGGGGGTTTTAATGGTGAAAATTGTTCTTATATTATTTTAAATTCCGCATCGTTATAATCATGGAAATCCATCACTTACTGAAATATATTTGTAACAGAAAAAAGGACTGTAGGAAATGGAGAAGGTGGGTTTTCTTTACGGGTAGAACTTGCATTCTTTTGTTTCCCGAATAGTACATCCAGGAAAGGAATTGTCATAGTGTTCCCATTCTGTTTTGAATTTGAATCTTTGTTATTTAACTTAATGAAGAAATCGTCCGAATGTCATCAAAGTTGAACTCCAATTTATGGGTGACATATTAATGTTTAGTCCTTTATTCGTAGGTGTTCTCTTCAGTTAATCTCGTGATAGTTGGTTATATGGCTTTAATCTGCCCAGCGGCCATCCTCAGAATAGAGAAGCAGAGGGGAAATATTGTTGAAAATACTAAATGTTAAACAAAGCGACGGGCAAATTGGATTCACTGCAATTAAGAATAAGTGGCAAAACTAAATTAAAAAGGACGACGTTAGAAGTGGCATTAGGGGTTTCTTCAACGAAAGCACAAACACCCATAACACTGTCAGAAATGCTCTTTCACAATGTCATAGTGAGGGGAAATGAGACTCCTGGTACTGAGCTGTGTGTGATCGTAACGCCTCAGCAGAAGCCACATGGACACTAGATATTATGCAACTACTGTAGGTGTCGGAATTTTAGACGAACATGCGCTTCAGTCTGCCTTTGATGTGTCTTATTAAAATTCAATTTTACAATATATCTGCAAAAATTCAAATGACCATAAATAATGAAAGGGGACGATATCTTAAGGAACTTTCCTAGGTGGGGGATTATGCGAGGCTGTTGACTTTCAAACCAAGGGACAATATTAAACAATTTGCACTGCGAATAATTGAGTGGAATCTGGGCTGTGTGCCGTCCGGCAAAATCAGTTAACGGTTTGTTCCAGTTGTGTTGAGACAAACAGTCATTTCAGTTTGTACTGGTTGGAGCAGATACCAGCTATATGCATTATCTGCATATTCGCTTATTTTTAAGACCAACAGTCATGTCAGTATAGAAGAATGGAGTTAACATTCGTTATGGCTGCCTCTTACACATTCTGTCTTGATTTCGGGTCTCTCCTTTCCCGCCAGACTTACAGTTGCCCAGTCTCCACTTGTGACCTCACGTCTCCTGTGTAATCACTGGTTGTCACTATTTTGATGCGGTAAGAAAAGAAAAAGAATCACTTTATTTTTATGGTTTTTATGTGGATTAAAATTCATTGTGGCAAGACTACCTTCGGTAAATTTTGGATTGTCCCAAGTATCCCACACTCACTTTGAGGGGGTGTTGCATTTTGTTGTTTGTTTTTGGCTTATTTCTATTCGTTACTGCAAAGTACGATTTTTAATTCATTGTTCGTTTCAAATCGAGTATTGTGTATCATGCTTTAATGTACGATGGATTTGTTCTTTACCTACTATCTGGAGTACACTTACGATACGATATTGATTGAAATTTATAATTGCAAAATCGTCACCCAAACTACCGATACTTTTTAATGTTTCAGTCGCGTCTTTTGTCCGAAATTCCAACGGCACTCGATGCCTATGGCTTGGCAGTACTTCATCCAGCGTATCGTTTCACTATGGCCAGTGCGAAATTAAGATTTTTAACGCCTTTATTTTTTAAACATAATGACACTTGACTACTCAAGCATCAGACGCCATTAGCGGAATGGTTATTTACGAGCGTACATGCGCTCACGTGCTAGGAGTACGGTCAGAATGCCTGAGTATAATGAGGTGCAAAAGGTCTTACTCAGGCTTTTCTTTGGCTTCAGAGCGCCATTGAATGGGTGAGAGTTGAATGAACCCTTTGAGGGTGTTGATGAAAGATGGCGAAATCTTTTTCGTTCCCTGGTGCTGCTGAATTCGTCAGGAGGTGGAAATACCTGTCTGGAAACATTTTAGTGGAAGATAAAGAAGTATTTGTTTGAAAAGTGCTTGTAGGGAAATAGTTTAGGAATTTGGTTGTCTGTAGTATTTATAAGTTGGGCTATTCCTGCATTAGTAGGCACAAGGTGTTTGCATGCGAACTCTAAGGGGTAGCTAAAGTAAAGTTGTTAGGTTTTGAGGAGGCCAATTTAGAAATCATTATTAAAAGTTACACTATGTCGTTACATTGAATTTTATAACCATGTTTGTTGTTTTGACATAATATTTTCTGTTACTTTCACTACTATTTCCAGATATATATTTTTTCCTAGCCAACCTCAACAGCTTTTGCTTTCACATTATATTTTGGATTTTCCTTATCATACCTGTGCGCTGGCACGGAAGCTTTATGGATCTCATTAGCTTGAATGTTAAGTTCACACATTTTTGAAATTTTCTCTTCCCCCGGCACTCTTTTTTTCTAGCCATTGTTCAGTGTCCGTCTCACAACTCTCAGGCCCAATTGATTACTTTACTGTGCCCTCGGTCAGAATGAATACCTCTCTCTCTCTCTCTCTCTCTCTCTCTCTCTCTCTCTCTCTCTCTCTCTCTCTCTCTCTCTCTCTCTCTCAGACATTCCAGTGGAAACTTTTGGTAAAGTCCTTGAGGTCTTTTCATTGTTGTCAGTGTTGGAATGGTGCACAAGGTGCCGAGTTCCTGTGGCGAAGAATTGTGTTTTGATTTACCTCCTTTGGTAAACATCAGTTGTGACAGGAACTGCATTCATGAGCTTCGAACTGGTCTCTTCTGGCCCTCCTTTTCTTCACCTCCCGCATTCCTTCGGTCTGCCTCCTTCCCTTTCTTTTACATCCTCTTAGTTTGGTTTCCCTTCTTGCTCCTTTCGTTTTTACGTTTCTTTTCCTTTTTTCATTTATTTTTTACTTCTCTTATCGTGTTTTTTACATGTACTACTTATTATCTTCTTCCCCTAACGAATAGAATAATAATAAAATGCGAAATTGATAACGATGTTATTAATGCTAATAATAGGCACAAATATCTTTACGGGGTGTCAGTGGCACGATATGGGTTAACTTCGCTGGAACTGACTTCAGAGTGAATCCATTACCAACTTTTTTTAGCCCGTTATCGAAATAAAGCCCAGGCCAGGCGTTCAATTATCAGCTAGCCAGAAAGCTGTGTAAGCAGTACAAACTGCAGCACAATTTTTGCGGGGCATCGGTGACATTAACTTAGGGGTATCTACGCCACGCGAGAGTTGCCACCTACCCATTTTTTAATTTTTTTTTCTTTTATATTTTCATATAGTATTTTGAATTGGGTGGATTTTATCTTTTTTTGGGGGGGTCGGTGGTCGGAGGCATTAACTTGAGCGTTTCTACACCAAGTCATGGATTGCCAGGGATTTCATGAGGGCTTTTCTCCATATTTATCCTGAAGCTCTTCATCACAATCAGTATCCTTCGCCACATCGTGTTCCCCACCAGTTCGCCATGATTTTATTTGCCAATTTCTTTTAACTTTTATTCTTTGCTTATTTTTTATTTTTATTCATTTTTTATTATTTTTTTTGGGGGGGGGGATTGCATTTTTTCAGGGTGTCGTTGACATTACCGTACGGGTTTCTACGCCACCCCAGAGGTGGCAACTTCCCTATTTTTTTATTTTTTATTTTTATTTTATTTTGTTTATTTTGAGGCACTTTATAATGGTGGGGTCGGTGCCATTAACATTTGAGTTTCTACACCACACCAGAGGTTACTGCCTTCCCATTTTATTTATTTCATTTTGGGGGTGGGAATTTTATTTTTTGGGCCATTAATTTACGGGTTTCTGTCACACCAGAGGTTGACACCTCCCCATTTTTATTGGGGGGGGGGGGAATTTAATTTTTAAAGGTCAATGGCACCTCCCCTTTTTTTGAGGGTTTTTTAATTTTTTTAGGGGTAAGCGACACCACCCCATTTTTTGGTGGGATGTTTTTAGGGGTCAGTGGCACCTCCCCTTTTTTGGGGGCATTTAATTTTTTAGGGGTCAGTGGCACATCCCCGTTTTTTGGGGGATTTTATTTTTCTAGGGGTCAGTGGCACCGTCCCATTTTTTGGGGGGGTTATTTTTTTAGAGGTCAGTGGCACCTCTCCATTTTTTGGGGTGCGGAATTTATTTTTCTAGGGGTCAGTGGGACCTCATTTTTGGGGGGCTTTATTTTCTTAGGGGTCAGTGGCACCTCCCCGATTTTTGGGGGGATTTTTATACTTTAGGGGGTCGGTGGCACTTCCCGTTTGTTGGGGGATTTAAGTTTTTTAGTGGTCAGTGGCACCCATTTTTTGGGGAGGGATTTTATTTTTTGGGGGTCAGTGACACCTTCCCGTTTTTGGGGAGATTTTATTTTTGGGGTTCATTGGCACCCCGTTTTGGGGGGATTTTATCTTTTTAGTGATCAGTGGCACCTCCCTGTTTTATGGGGGGATTTTATTCTTCAGAGGTCAGTGGAACCTCCCCTTTTTGGGAGGGGGAATTTTATTTTTTTAGGGGTCAGTGGCACTCCGTTTTTTGGGGGGATTTTATTTTTTTAGGGGACAGTGGCACCTCCCCAATTGGGGGGGGGGGATTTTTATTGTTTAGGGGTCAGTGGCACCGCCCCATTTTTGTAGGGATTTTATTTTTTTAGGGATCAATGGCACCTCCCCGTTTTTGGGCGGATTCTGTATTTTTTTAGGGGTCAGTGGCACCTTCCTGTTGTTGGGGGGGATTTTATTTTTTAGGGGTCATTGGCGCCTCCCCATTTTTGGGGCGATTTTGTTTTTTTAGGTGTCAGTGGCACCTCCCCATCTTTGGAGGGATTTTGTTTTTTTAGGGGTCAGCGGCACCTTCCCTGTTTTTTGGGGGGTATTTTTAGGGGTCAGTGGCACCTTCCCTTTTTTGGGGGGATTTTATTTTTATAGGGGGCAGTGGCACTCGTGTTTTGGGGGGAAGGATTTTGTTTTTATGGGTTAGTGGCATCTCCCCGTTTTTGGGGGGATTTTATTTTTTTTAGGGTTCAGTGGCGCTTCCCATATTTTGGGTGATTTTTTTTTTTAGGAGTTAGTAACACCCCGTTTTTTGGGGGGGGATTTATTCTTAGGGGTCAATGGCACCCTGTTTTTAGGGTGAATTTAATTTTTTTGGGGCGGTTGATGGCATTAACTTACTGGTTTCTACGTCACACCAGAGGTTGACACCTTCCCATTTTTTATTTTATTATTTTTCATCTCGTGGGATTTCATTTTTGTGGGGGGTTTCGGTGGCGTTAACTTAAGGGTTTCTACGCCACGCCAGAGGTTGCCACCTCCCTATTTTTATTTATTTTTTTATTTGTTTTTTTGTTTGGGGGGGATGTCGGTGACATTAACTTGAGGGTTTCTAAGCCACGCCAGAGGTTGCTGAGTCTCCATTTTTAATTTTTTTTTTTGGGGGATTTTATTTGTTTTAGGGTCGTTGGCATTAACTTAGGGGTTTATAAGTACGCTAGAAGTTGCCACGTCCCCATTTATATTTATATATATATATATATATATATATATATATATATATATATATATATATATATATATATATATATATAAATTATTTTTGGGGGTAGGGGTGGGGGTTCGGAGACGTTAACATGAGGGTTTCTACGCCAAGTCAGAGGTTGGCATTTTCACCTCCTATTTCTGAAATTCAGTGGTTCATTATTTCAAGTTCTGCCTCCATATAATTTTTTGCTTTCAGCGTTTAGAATTTCTGTTGTCGAGACTTTTCTGCATATTTAGCAATAATGTAATGCGTTTCAAAGTCCGTTCTGATGTGTGGGTGGCAAGTCTCAGTCACATATCCAGATCAGAAAGAAAAATTAAAATATAAAATAAAACCAGCTATAATGTTGCAATATTACAACATCTAAACGCTGCGGGTATTGTAAAATCGTTACGTTTTCATTGGGAATTATAAATGAAACCGTAGTTATGGACTCAACCTGCCCTCCAGTACAATGGTTCATTCAGATCTGAACAGACATTACTGTATGTCTTTTCAAACGTATTGTTTCAATTACATTTTCAGGAAGTTAATGAGTTTAAGTAGTTATTAATATGGTTGTTTTGGAGTATGTCTAATTTTTTTGCTATATTCATCTGATTCTACAGTATATATTTTTATTTTCCTGTGTGTATAGTTTTTTAGTTCCCCTGTGACTTAGGTTACGTAGGTCACGTGTATGGTGTGCAAGACATTAATCGGTTAGAGTTCTAGTTTACAAAAGTACACGAACTTTTCTACACACACAGTAAAGAGTTCCTGTTCCCTGAAATTTTGTAGAGTTAAAATAGCGTTGAAAGCTGAACTTAGAAAGAAGCTGTATTTTGATTCAGTAAACGAAAACTTGTCCTGACGTGGAATATAAGAAAACAGACACGTGACAATTCCTTGAACATTTCTTGATTCCGTCGGGATCTTTCCGTCTTTTATTGTTGACCATAAAAGGCTGTTTTGTACTTTACCTCCGCTTAGCTTGCACGGTGCTGCCATCTGCTTTATTGCTGTATAATCATAATTTTTAGCGTTATGGGATCATCAGTATAGTCTCTCTCTCTCTCTCTCTCTCTCTCTCTCTCTCTCTCTCTCTCTCTCTCTCTCTCTCTTATATTTATAGTATATGTATATATATATATATATATATATATATATATATATATATATATATATATATATATATATATATATTTCAAAGATGTAAATTTTCATCTTATTGCTAAACCTACATCGTTATAAGACACCCTTCTTACCATGCCAGGGTATTTCTATTGTTGCAAAGCAAACGCAAATGTTATACTGTAGATATAATCCAAGCGCAAAACCATCATTCTATTAAAGCAATTATATTTGTAACGGAAAGTTTCGCCTCCCGTCAGTCATATTGTTATTTGATACTTTAGCCCCTCCCTTCATGGTAAGAGGGAGAGAGAGAGAGCTTTTGAGAATGTGTGGGCTTTCAAACCACTGTATATATGTATATATATATATATATATATATATATATATATATATATATATATATATATATATATATATATATATATATATATATATATATATATATATATATATATATATATATATATATATATATATATATATATATATATATATATATATATATATATATTAACTTTATCACATACACAATTGTTCTGTGCATTAGCAGAATTACTAAAAGGACGTCATTCAAACTGGATGGTATCTAATGGAGTTCTTTTATTCAAAAAAAAGTTACAAGCTTTTTTGACATTATCAAGTATCCGTACAATGAGCAGACGCTGGACTACGCGTCTGCTCATTGTACCGATACTTGATAATGTGGACTGTTTGTCCAAGGAAGCTTGTAACTTTTTCTGAATAAAAAAACTCCATTAGATACCATCCAGTTTGAATGAGGTCATTTGGTAATTTAAATATATACATACATATACAGTACATACATATATGTACATACATGAATACATACACACACACACACACACACACACACACACATATATATATATATATATATATATATATATATATATATATAATATATATATATATATATATATATATATATATATATATATATATATATATATATATATATATATATATATACATACATACATATATACATACATATACAGTACTTACATATATGTACAGCACATGAATACATACACACACACACACACACACATATATATATATATATATATATATATATATATATATATATATATATATATATATATATATATATACATATATATATATATATATATATATATATATATATATATATATATATATATATATATATATGTGTATATGTGTGTGTGTATGTGTATGTATGTATGTATATTGAACTTTATTATTTTGTACAGCCTTGAACTTCTGTAATATATTGGACAGCCTTTAAACTTTTGACATATTTGGACTACTTTTAACTTCTTTAAGATATTTGGACAGTCTTGAACTTCTTTAAGATATTTGGACAGCTTTGAACTTCTTTAATATATTTGACAGCCTTGAACTTCTTTATTATTTTTGGACAACCTTGAGCTTCTGTAATATATTGGACAGCCTTGAACTTATTTTTTTGGACAGCCTTGAACTTCTTTAACATACTGGACAGCCTTGAACTTCTTTATTATTTTTGGACAGCCTTGAACATCTGTAATATATTGGACAGCCTTTAAACGTTTGACATATTTGGACTGCTTTGAACTTCTTCAATATATTTGGACAGCTTTGAAATTCTTTAATGTATTTGGACAGCTTTGAACGTCTTCAGTATATTTGGACAGCTTGAACTACTTTAATATATTTGGACTGCCTTGAACTACTTTAATATATTTGGACTGCCTTGAACTTCTTTTATATATTTGGACAGCCTTGAACTTCTTTTATATATTTGGACTGTCTTGAACTTCTTTTATATATTTGGACAGCGTTGAACTTTTTTCATATATTTGGACAGCCTTTGGCTTCTTTCATATATTTGGACAGCCTTGAACTTCTTTCATATATTTGGACAATCTGAACTTCTTTCATATATATGGACAGCCTTGACCTTCTTTCATATATTTGGACCACCTTGAACTTCTGTCATATATTTGGACAGCCTTGAACTTCTTTTATATAATTGGACAGCCTTGAGCTTCTTTCAACAGTTTGGACATTCTTGAACTTATTTCATATATTTGGACAGCCTTGAACTTCTTTCATATATTTGGACAGCCTTGAACTTCTTTCATATATTTGGACCGCCTTGAACTTCTTTCATATACTTGGACTGCCTTGAACTTCTTTCATATATTTGGACAGCCTTGAACTTCTTTCATATGTTTGGACAGCCTTGAACTTCTTTTGCATATTTGGACAGCCTTGAACTTCTTTCATATATTTGGACAGCCCTGAACTTCTTTCATATATTTGGACAGCCTTGAACTTCTTTCATATATTTGGACTGCCTTGAACTTCTTTCATATATTTGGACATCCTTGAACTTCTTTCATATGTTTGGACAGCCTTGAACTTTTTTCGCATATTTGGACAGCCTTGAACTTCTTTCGTATATTTCGACAGCCTTGAACTTCTCTCATATATTTGGACAGCCTTGAACTTCTTTCACATATTTGGACCGCCTTGAACTTCTTTCACATATTTGGACAGCCTTGAACTTCTTTCATATATTTGGACAGCCTTGAACTTCTTTCATATATTTGGACAGCCTTGGACTTCTTTCATATATTTGGACAGCCTTGGACTTCTTTCATATATTTGGACAGCCTTGAACTTCTTTCATGTATTTGGACAGCCTTGAATTTCTTTCATATATTGGACAGCCTTGAACTTCTTTAATATATTGGACAGCCTTGAACTTTTGTAATATATTTGGACTGCCTTGAACTTCTTTCATATATTTGGACAGCCTTGAACTTCTTTCATATATTTGGACAGCCTTGAACTTCTTTCATATTTTTGGACTGCCTTAAACTTCTTTCAAAATTTGGACATTCTTGAACTTATTTCATATATTTGGACAGCCTTGAAATTCTTTCATATATTCGGACTGCCTTGAACTTCTTTCATATATTGGACTGCCTTGAACTTCTTTCATAATTTGGACAGCCTTGAACTTCTTTCATATATTTGGACAGCCTTGAACTTCTTTCATATATTTGGATTTTCATATATTTGGACATTGACTGCCTTGAACTTCTTTCATATATTTGGACAGCCTTGAACTTCTTTCATATATTTGGACAGCCTTGAACTTCTTTCATTTATTTGGACAGCCTTGAACTTTTTTCATATATTGGACAGCCTTGAACTTCTTTAATATATTGGACAGCCTGGTACTTTTTTAATATATTGGACAGCCTTGAACTTCTGTAATATATTGGACAGCCTTTAAACTTCTTTGACGTATTTAGACAGCCTTGAACTTCCTCAATATATTTGGACAGCCTTGAACTTCTTTCATATATTTGGACAGCCTTGAACATATATTTCTTTCATATATTTGGACCGCTTCTTGAACTTCTTTCATATATTTGGACAATTGAACTTTCATATATTTGGACTGCCTTGAACTTCTTTCATATATTTGGACAGCCTTGAACTTCTTTCATATGTTTGGACAGCCTTGAACTTTTTTCGCATATTTGGACAGCCTTGAACTTTCTTATATTTTGGCAGCCTTGAACTTCTTTCATATATTTGGACAGCCTTGAACTTCTTTCGCATATTTGGACAGCCTTGAACTTCTTTCATATATTTGGACAGCCTTGAACTTCTTTCATATATTGGACAGCCTTGAACTTCTTTAATATATTGGACAGCCTCGTACTTTTTTTAATATATTGGACAGCCTTGAACTTCTTTCATATATTTGGACAGCCTTGAACTTCTTTCATATATTTCGACAGCCTTGAACTTCTTTCATATTTTTGGACTGCCTTAAACCTCTTTCATAATTTGGACATTCTTGAACTTATTTCATATATTTGGACAGCCTTGAAATTCTTTCATATATTTGGACTGCCTTGAACTTCTTTCATAAATTTGGACAGCCTTGAACTTCTTTCATAATTTGGACAGACTTGAACTTCTTTCATAATTTGGACAGCCTTGAACTTCTTTCATATATTTGGATTGCCTTGAACTTCTTTCATATATTTGGATTGCCTTGAACTTCTTTCATATATTTGGACAGCCTTGAACTTCTTTCATATATTTGTACCGCCTTGAACTTCTTTCATATATTTGGACTGCCTTGAACTTCTTTCATGTATTGGACAGCCTTGAACTTCTTTAATATATTGGACAGCCTGGTACTTTTTTAATATACTGGACAGCCTTGAACTTCTGTAATATATTGGACAGCCTTTAAACTTCTTTGACGTATTTAGACAGCCTTGAACTTCTTCAATATATTTGGACAGCCTTGAACTTCTTTCATATATTTGGACAGCCTTGAACTTCTTACATATATTTGGGCAGCCTTGAACTTCAATATAATTTGGACAGCCTTTGACTTCTTTATATATTTAGACAGCCTTGAACTTCTTTCATATATTTGTACAGTCTTGAACTTCTTTCATATATTTGGACAGCCTTGAACTTCTTTCATATATTTGGACAGCCTCGAACTTCTTTAATATATTGGACAGCCTTGAAGAACTTAAATATATTTGGACAGCCTTTGACTTCTTTGATATATTTGGACAGCCTTGAGCTTCTTTAATATGTTTTACAGCCTTGTACTTCTTTCATATATTTGGACAGCCTTGAACTTCTTTCATATATTGGACAGCCCTGAACTTCTTTAATAAATTTGGACTTGCTTGAACAACTTATATATATTTGGACAACTCTGAACTTCTTTAATCTCTTTGGATTGCCTTGAACTTTGATATATTGGCCAGCCCTGAGCTGCTTTTATATATTTGGACAGCCTTGACCTTCTTTAACATATTGGGCCACCTTGAACAACTTTAATATGTTTGGACAGCTTAGAACTTCTTTAATATATTGAACAGCCTTGAACTACTTTAATATATTTGCACAACCTTCAACTTCTGTGATATATTTGAATAGCCCTGAATTTCTTTAATATATTGGACAAGCTTGAATTTCTTCCAATTATTGGACAGCCTTGAACTTCTCTAATATATTGGACATCTTTGAACTACTTTGATATTTGGACACTCTTGAAATTCTGTGATGTATTTGTACATCTTTAATTTCTTTAATATTTTGGACAGCCTTAAACTTTTATCATACATTTGTACAGCCTTGAACTTTTTTAATATGTTAAACAGCTTTGTACTTATTTCATGTATTTGGACAGCCTTGAACTTCTTTAATATATTTGGACAACCTTGAACTTCTTTCGTATGTTTGGACAGCTTCGAACTTCTTTTATTATATCTAGATAGCCTTGAACTTTTTTAATATATTTGGACGTCCTTGAACTTCTTCCGTATATTTGGACAGCTTCGAACTTCTTTTAATATATCTAGATAGCCTTGAACTTCTTTAATATATTTGGACATCCTTGAACTTTTGTATATTTGAACAGCTTCAAACTTCTTTTAATATATCTAGATAGCCTTGAACTTCTTTAATATATTTGGGCAATCTTGAACGTCTTTCGTATATTTGGACAGCTTCGAAGTTCTTTTAATATATCTAGATAGCCTTGAACATCTTTAATATATTTGGACATCGTTGAACTTCTTTTAATATATTTGGACATCCTTGAACTTCTTTTGTATATTTGAACAGCTTCGAACTTCTTTTAATATATCTAGATAGCCTTGAACTTCTTTAATATATTTGGACATCCTTGAACTTCTTTCGTATATTTGAACAGCTTCGAACTTCTTTTAATATATCTAGATAGCCTTGAACTTCTTTAATATGTTTGGGCAATCTTGAACGTCTTTCGTATATTTGGACAGCTTCGAACTTCTTTTAATATATCTAGATAGCCTTGAACTTCTTTAATATATTTGGACATTCTTGAACTTCTTTTGTATATTTGAACAGCTTCGAACTTCTTTTAATATATCTAGATAGCCTTGGACTTCTTTGATATATTTGGGCAATCTTGAACGTCTTTTGTATATTTGGACAGCTTCGAACTTCTTTTAATATATCTAGATAGCCTTGAACTAATTTAATATATTTGGACATCGTTGAACTTCTTTAATATATTTGGACATCCTTGAACTTCTTTCGTATATTTGAACAGCTTCGAACTTCTTTTAATATATCTAGATAGCCTTGAACTTCTTTAATATATATGGACATCCTTGAACTTCTTTCGTATATTTGATCAGCTTCGAACTTCTTTTAATATATCTAGATAGCCTTGAACTTCTTTAATATGTTTGGGCAATCTTGAACGTCTTTCGTATATTTGGACAGCTTCGAACTTCTTTTAATATATCTAGATAGCCTTGAACTTATTTAATATATTTGGACATCCTTGAACTTCTTTTGTATATTTGAACAGCTTCGAACTTCTTTTAATATATCTAGATAGCCTTGGACTACTTTAATATATTTGGGCAATCTTGAACGTCTTTCGTATATTTGGACAGCTTCGAAGTTCTTTTAATATATCTAGATAGCCTTGAACTTCTGTATTATATTTGGACAACCTTGAACTTCTAACGTATATTTGGACAGCTTCGAACTTCTTTTAATATATCTAGATCGCCTTGAACTTTAATATATTTGGACAACCTTGAACGTCTTTCGTATATTTGGACAACCTTGAACGTCTTTCGTATATTTGGACAGCTTCGAACTTCTTTTAATATATCTAGATAGCCTTGAACTTCTTTAATATATTTGGACACCCTTGAACTTCTTTGTATATTTGAACAGCTTCGAACTTCTTTTAATATATCTAGATAGCCTTGGACTTCTTTAATATATTTGGGCAATCTTGAACGTCTTTCGTATATTTGGACAGCTTCGAACTTCTTTTAATATATCTAGATAGCCTTGAACATCTTTAATATATTTGGACATCCTTGAACTTCTTTAATATATTTGGACATCCTTGAACTTCTTTCGTATATTTGAACAGCTTCGAACTTCTTTTAATATATCTAGAAAGCTTTGAACTTCTTTAATGTGTTTGGGCAATCTTGAACGTCTTTCGTATATTTGGACAGCTTCGAACTTCTTTTAATATATCTAGATAGCCTTGAACTTCTTTAATATATTTGGACATACTTGAACTTCTTTTGTGTATTTGAACAGCTTCGAACTTCTTTTAATATATCTAGATAGCCTTGAACTTCTTTAATATATTTGGGCAATCTTGAACGTCTTTCGTATATTTGGACAGCTTCGAAGTTCTTTTAATATATCTAGATAGCCTTGAACTTCTTTATTATATTTGGACAACCTTGAACTTCTAACGTATATTTGGACAGCTTCGAACTTCTTTTAATATATCTAGATTGCCTTGAACTTCTTTAATATATTTGGACAACCTTGAACGTCTTTCGTATATTTGGACAGCTTCGAACTTCTTTTAATATATCTAGATAGCCTTGAACTTCTTTAATATATTTGAACCTCCTTGAACTTCTTTAATAAATTTGGAAAGCCTTGAATTTCTATGATAAATTTGGACAGCCTTGAACGTCTGCCTTGTATTTGGGCAGCTTTGAACTTCTTTTATGGATTTGGATAGCCTGGCATCTTAATTTGTTGATATGTAAAAGACCAATTTCTATACATGTATCCGAGTGAGAAATTTTGATTTTGACTTGTGCGCACGTTAAGGTTACTGTAGTCTCCACGTGCCTCTTTTTCATTTTGAGAAAGAGAGAGCGAAAGAGGAGGCTAACAATTTTAGAATAGGTGCCAAGTGACGAGAGCACCATTGTCTTCCTCTTGAGGGCCATTTCCTGTTTTAAAGAGCAGTGCGGAATTAAGCGAAGGGGCTGGTCCTTATCGCCTAATTCATGTAACCTTTGGTGTCGAGGTTCGTTGAACGGTTTTAAGCCCCCTCCCCCTATCCTTGCCAATCCCTAGTCATCGTCCTCCCTGTGGAGGCTGTGCCTTCCTGTGAGGTCACTCAAATTGATGGCATCCGGCGCCATCTTAGCTCCTCGCTACCGCAATTATTGTTCAGGCCCGTGTCATTGTCCAACGGTTTTGGCATGTCGTGAAAGTTGATCTAGTTGTTTTGGTTTTTCTCTCGGGCATTTACGATAGCAACTGCCCAGTATATTATTAATGTTCTCGTTGCTATTGGAGGGCATCGCGTCGAATTCATATTTGATTTTGAAGAGGAATTTGCTAAGGGAAAGTAATCGGTACGCTAAATACAGAAGCCTGTAGGGCGTTTAAAAAAAATTGTAATTCTGAATTTTAATTTTTGATTTTTATGAAATTTTTATTTTATTCTTTTTAATCTTTAATTTTTTTTGTATGCATGGAAACGAGCAAATGTATTTATTGTATACATGCGTTTCAGCATATTTGTTATACAGTTTTTTTCTTTTAAACTTCATTTTCATTTATTCATCATCATGCGAATGACCTGTTTGGTCCCAGTTCTAGGCCTATGGCCTATGGCCTAGACCTGGCATTTCATCCTGATCCTTCGGGCCAGCCCTATAAGAGCTGATTAGTCAGCTCAGTGGTCTGGTTAAACTATTTTAATAATAATAATAATAATATCCTTTTGTTGAACAGTTGTGTGTTCTGTATTTTATCCTCAAATTTTCATTGCCTCGTCACACTTAAGAAGGATTTTTTCCCCTAAATATACAGCACCGTAACTGTCAAGATTTAATAGTAAGGTTACTTAAAACCAAAAGAAAGAGAATAACATTTTCGTAAATGTTCAGGCATATTTACGCACCCAGAGCGCACCCACACACAATGGATGTATGCGTCTCTGTGTGTGTGTGTATATCTATACCTATCTATCTATCTATCTATCTATCTATCTATCTATCTATCTATATATATATATATATATATATATATATATATATATATATAATAATGTGTTTCATATTTTCCTAATATATCGTTTCACACGTAGGCATTTTGTTGGAAACAGTCAGCAATTTCTCTGAGCAGGAGTCTAATTTCTATGAAAGATGCGTTCGACACTGGAGATTGTCATTCTCAACGTGCCGGCGACATGATGTAATTGACTGGAATATTGAGACTATTTTAAGGTAGGAGTGAAGTGGGATTCGAGTGATGGAGGAAGATTGGAATTGGTTGAAGTTGAAGTAGTCTTGCGTTCTCTGCCTGGTCAGCTATGTGCTGTATGTATTTGTAATAACTACATTGCCCTCATAACTTCTCGATTTCTTCAGACATTTAGGATACACTTGTCACCCCAACCCAGAGAATGCTAGTTAGAATTTCCTTGTTGGAAGTTGGTCTTTCTTCACGTGATCTTTATTCCGGATGTAAAGCTTCGTAACAAACGCATCCAAAAAAGTGGCTATTAACTGATAAAATTAACTAAAAGGTTATTGTGGCAATCACAAATACAAATGGAAAAAACCTATGGATTGTATATATACAGTATATATGAATTTGTGTATGTGTATATATATGCATATATACATACATATATATATATATATATATATATATATATATATATATATATATATATATATAAATATATTTTATTTTTTACCACACACCGTCGTCTTTTCGGATGTGGCACCAGAATTGTTAGTCTTCTAGTTTGCAGCACAGCAAGTTTTTGGAGTAAAGGTGCTAGTCATACTGTATACCCCTTTTTGACCTTGGTTACCACCACAGTTTTTTAACTACTAGGTACATTATTTGCTGTCAAAGGCAAGAGGCACAATGGATTTTTAACAGAAATATCTCATCTCCCCGTCCTCGTGCATGTGTAGAAGCTGGGTCCTTTTGCTTGATAGGCGGGATTGCTACCTGCCAAACTGATACTGCTTGGGGGTGAAGGCATGGACTAGCCTTTTTGTTAAAAAAAAAAAAAAAAAAAAAAAAACGTATTAAATATTGGGCAAAGGCCTTAATATCCAAGAAGTAATACTGTGTGTGTGTGTGTATGAGACAGAAATGGAAAGGTAACTGTAGGGTGTCTGTGTTTATGAAGGGGTTATTGGTGAAGTTTTCTCCAGAGGTTTCATCAGTGGCTCTGCAGTAGAAGTATGACTTGAAATCGTTGTAATATTTGTTGTTTCCTCGAGGTTCCCTGTTAGGGGAAAATACATGTGTGTGTATACCGTGTATGTTATTTTTCATGATATCTTTTTTCTTCGTCTTACGATGAATGGCACCTGAAGGGTGGAGCCTTCCTGTTATAAGGTGACTGTTAGGAAAGAGGATGATAGACCAAGCCCTTTTCGGACACACGTCGACAATGAAGTGCGTTTTGTTGAAGAAAGGTGTGTATAATTCGGAAAATATGCACAGAAGGAGGAAGTGCGATTGTGTGCAAGTTAGAGGTGAGTGGTGCAGTACTGTACTTAAAGGGGGTATGACCTGCCGGTGACGACCATTTAGAGTAGGTGCATGAAGTGGGTTGATGTACAAATTTTCTGCGCCATGGGGTTCATCGTTGATTCAGCAGCTTAAGGATTCTTTGGGATTATCTGGTATTAGGGGGAGTGGCTTGTTGGCGAAATTGTGCCTGTACAGATATGGTCTTCGGAGAAAAGAGAGAAAATCAATAACATCCTGATCTCTCTCGTAAAATTTTTTAGTGGTATGTAATTTGACCTTGTTGCTGGGAACTCATTGTACATAATTGTTGTTAACCTCTGTACGCTAGACTATAATTAGTAAAGATGAAATTATGGAGACAGCCTCATGCAAGCATGAGAGAGAGAGAGAGAGTGTTTAATCGCACTGGTCTTTGAAGAAGTCCAGTATGACGTCACAGTTCCCTGATGGCAATATGTCGCAGCATTTCTTCCCCTCAGGATGCACCGTCTAGTGTCGATCCTTACCGCGGGTGCTGTAAAGGTGGACGTTTTGACTCCTGTATTCTTGAGGTCATCCTCACACTTCTTGCCCAGGACGGCTCACATAAAATTCCCTTTGTAAAAGTAGTCAGTTCCTCTAACTGTTGTATTGTGTTCCTTTCCTTCTGGCAAGTGAAGCCTTTGCCGAGATATGATTCCTCAGATCTCTAGAGAAAGACATTAGTTATCCTCAGAAGTGTTCCATTCCCATCTATGTTTTTCTTTTCAGTGATTGAAGAACTCGTGATATTATCTCGTTTTATCCTTTTTTTCTTTTCCTTTTTTTCTTTTCCTTTGACGTCAGTTACAATCTCATATAAGACAGTAATCATTTTACTCTCATCCTCCCTGGCAATGCAAAGGTTTATTGGACGTAGGTTATGTCCTTGTTGGATACTCGAACGACCGTGGCACTCGTAATCTTATGGCACTTAGCTCAAAGTGCCATTTATGTTCATATTAAGATAGGCTGGGTGTCCTTAAAGGTCCCAACGGCTCAATCTTTTAAGTTGGCACTTTCCGCCAGTCTTCTTGTCTCTCTTGCAAGGATACTTTACTTTTTTAGCACTAAGGTGAATCCCCCTTAAGCATGACTCTGAATCTTTTATGATGAATCTGAGTGCAGTGTTATGTAATTCTGGTTGCAACCGCGTTATGGTTTATGTCGATAATTAAGTAATGATGGCGCTGGTACAGAAGAGTCATTACTGTTGCTGATGCTACTAAAGTCATGTATCTGTAAGTGTCAGTTTTCCCAATATTATTATTATTATTATTATTATTATTATTATTATTATTATTATTTTAACCTTTTTGATCTTTGGGCATCTCCAACCTCCCCCCCCCTGTAGGGGGTAGTGCCGTCAGTGCATCATGCAGTGCACTGTAGGCATTAATTAAAGATTCTTTGCAGCGTGCCTTCGGCCCCTAGCTGCAGCCCTATTCGTTCCTTTTACTGTACCTCCTTCATGTTCTTTCTATCTTAATTTCCACCCTTTCCCAACAATTGATTCATAGTGCAACTGCGAGGGTTTCCTCCTGTTACACCTTTCAAACCTTCTTATTGTCAATTTCCGTTTCAGCGTTGAATCACCTCATAGGTCCCAGTGCTTGGCCTTTGGCTTAAATTCTATATTCAATTCAGTTCAGTCCAACCCGTCCTTCTCTCTCTCTCTCTCTCTCTCTCTCTCTCTCTCTCTCTCTCTCTCTCTCTCTCTGTCTGCTGAATGTGATAGCGTAGTTCTTCATCCCCTGTAATACTAGTTAAGTATCACCGAGGGTAAAAGCACACAACTGTATTTTGAGCGAGTTGCGAAGCAGGTCGAAAATTTTTAATTTAAAGGCTTAAGTAGCGTAGACATTGCCATCTTCATGCACTGTAAATGAAACTCTTGAAAGGCTGACGACAGTGCCTGTATTCATAGATATTCTTGAGATATCAGTGACATTCCTGACTTGGAGAAGACTTGTCCTTGTCCGTTCACCGACTGAAAAATTTCGATGGGAAGCTCTTCATGATGTCTGTAAACTTCCTTCATAGAAGGTCTCCTTGTTCCCCCGCCCTCGGGCTTCATGGCGCCTTCGTTCATATGATACGGTTTATGTTCTTCTTTTTTGTTGTGCTTTTAGTCAGTTCAGCTTTGCATACATGGCTTGTAACATGCAGTAGCTCTCTCTCTCTCTCTCTCTCTCTCTCTCTCTCTCTCTCTCTCTCTCTCGCATGCGATGCGAACATAGAGAAATTTGTGCTGTATTCTCATTAACAGGAATACTTTAGATGGAATGACATTTCCTTTTCAGTGAAAGCATTCTTCCCCTCCCTCCTTTCGTCTCCTGCTCCCCAGACGGAGAGAAATTGTAGGCTACTTAATCTCTTGAATGTGTTTATGTGGAATCGTCTAATCGAGTGGTTAGGGTTTCATTCCCTTCTTCATCATCACCAGAATGTAGATGTTCTTTTGGTCCGAAGTGTAATTGCGAAAGAAATTTGCAGTTGTCTCGGCTATAAAGTGTATCTCTACATATGAACGTTCATGTGCACAGTACGTGTATCGTGTTAGATGACGGTGGTGGCAAAGGGCAGCGCTTTCTGTGTCAACACCCTCCCTCCCTCTAAGGGGAAAAAATACGTAGTGTATACAGTTATATATATATATATATATATATATATATATATATATATATATATATATATATATATATATATATATATATATATAAATTTATATATATATATATATATAAATATTTATATATATATAAATTTATATATATTATATATATATAATATATATATATATATATATATATATATATATATATATATATATATACATACATATAAATATATATATATATATACATATACGAATAATCCAGTGGTAAAAAGAACTTGTCACCCAAGTCCTAGATAGTTGCTGTCGGTGGTTCTAGTCCAGGTGACTATCACTTATAATTATAATCCCTCTTCGGTATTATTTTCGAGGTAGAGCGAAATGGATATTAAATCATTTGTACATATATATATATATATATATATATATATATATATATATATATATATATATATATATATATATATATATATATATATATATATATATATATATATATATATATATATATATATATATATATATTTAACTGTATATAATATATATATATATAGATGTGTGTTTATATTATTATTGATGTTTTCATCTTTACTGGTTTGCAACAGAACCCCTAACTTTTTATTAAAAATTACTCTATTTGATAGTAGTACTCGATGAACGTTTTGCATCATTAAAATATTCACTAGAAGCTGTTACAGTTGCATGTCTTTTTCCTGGGAAGATGGCTCGGAGAGGGGTCTGTTTGTGGAAGAGTGGTTTGAAAAGGGTGGTGTTGGGGATGTCGATCAGAATTAGGTTCAGTATATAATTGCAGACGAAGGAGTTGTTTCGAGCAGCATTACCCGGACTCTTTTATGTTGTGACTGAGCCCTGGTTTTTCCGAATTATAATTAGTTTTCCAGGTGTCAGGCATTAAAGGGGAAGTGGAAAAAGGATTATTGACGATTGGAAAATATATTTTGCTCACAAATCATTTCCCTTGAAGTTGATTCTGTCAGTAGAGCTCATTGTTTTTGATGAAGGTTGCTTCATAATTTTGGGGCCATTAATTTATTTTATTAATAATAGGCGAAAACAAACTCATTGTTGCCTAGCATAGCTTGTTTTTTGCTTTCAACTCGCGTAACGTATAAGAGTTTACGATGATTGAATATGTAAATACATTTCTGTTGGTAGTAAGATCTTGAAATATCTTGTTGATACTTGTGTTTATGGTTGTACATACTTTGGTGCAATATTTTATATTAATATTTTAATACATACGGGGCTTACAACATCAATAAATTTCCTACTTGATGAAGCATTAACCTTTGTGGTAGATTGCAAAATATAATTCCGCACTCAGTGAGACATGTCTCGAAAATTGTAAACACAATTACCAGTGACACTTTCTCTCTTGCGCAAGAGATGAGGTTTGGCCCCTCCCTGGTGCTGTAGGTCCCATCACCGGATGACTCCAACGAGGGATGTCCCTCGTTGCTGGAAGAGTTACAGCTTCCATCCCTTTAATTCTTCCACTTCCGTCAGCGCTCCAAGTCTTCACTCTCCCTCTCCACTCCGGTCCTGGGTCTTTGACATCTGAATATTCCTGCAGCTCTCTCTCTCTCTCTCTCTCTCTCTCTCTCTCTCTCTCTCTCTCTCTCTCTCTCTCATTGATCAATTGTTTTGAAATAGTGAACATTATATGTGAGGAGACAAACATGCCTGGGTATTTACAAGTTACTAGATATTACCCCTTGAATATAACGCACATCCATGGCGCTGTTTAGTTAGAGAAGAAAACGATATTCAACCTTCTTCCCATCTTACACTTGTAAATAACTATTTTTCACCAAAACAATAACAATCAGGTTAAATTTTGGTTAAATGTACAAGTCAGCAGAATAATAATAATAATAATAATAATAATAATAATAATAATAATAATAATAATAATAATAAAGCGAATTAGTGCTTCTACTTTTATGAAACATTGAGGGTAAAATATCAAATATGTGGATGTGATTGCGTAGAAACTGAAATGCTAAAATAGGAAGCACGGCCTGATGAAATATATTTAACCACTCATCTTTTCCGTTTGAGTCCCGTAGGGGGTTATCGCCGTTAGTGTTCCTCATGCGGTACACTGTAGGCATTACTTAAGGTTCTTTGCAGCGTCTCTTCGGCCCCTAGCTTCAACCACTTTCATTCTTCTTACTGTACCTCCGTTCATATTCTCTTTCTTATATCTTACTTATCAACCCTCTCTTGATAATTGATTCATAGTGCAACTGCGAGGTATCCTTCTAGTTACACCATTCAAACATTTTTACTGTCAATTTCCGTTTCAGCGCTGAATGACCTCGTAGGTCTCAGCGCATGTCCCTTGGCCCAAATTCTATGTCCTATTCATATTTTCCGTTTGAGGGTTGGCAATATATACGAGTATATATATATATATATATATATATATATATATATATATATATATATATATATATATATATTGTGTGTGTTTGTTTGTATATATTTGTTTGTATATATATATATATATATATATATATATATATATATATATATATATATATATATATATAGAGAGAGAGAGAGTATAAATATACATATGTATACACATACATATATGTATACATATTTATATATAAATACATATATATATATATATATATATATATATATATATATATATATATATATATATATATATATATATATATATATATATATATATATATATATATATATTTATATACCCCATATATGACTATTTTCTGTTGAAGCAGAAATCCATCTAATAGAAGGAGCCCATAAAAATGCCAAAAGGCAGAAAGTTATTGCTATATTTCAGAGACCAAACTGTCTCCCTCTACTGGATAGAGGGAGTCAATTTGGTCTCTGAAATATATAATAACTTTCTACCTTTCGGTCTTTTTATGGGCTCCTATTAGACCGCTCAGTCGTAGTCTGTTGTTTATGACTCCACATTAAAGAGAGGACCCGGGTCCGATTTCTGATGGAAGCTGTATGAAAATGGTCACAATCTATTGAAACCTTTTGTGTCTTGATGTAAGAACTTAGAGGTTTTGTATTGGTTGCAGCGGGGTTGGGAAAGCAAGCCACGACCCATCCTAGTTACTCGCAGCTGATCATCAGATTGAAATTTTGAGACCAGCTGGTTTGCTTAATTTGTGTCGCCTTCCGGACCTTTGGTGTTGGAATCTTGCGTCGTCATTGTTGAGTCGAGAGACGATCGAAAAAGTAACTTGACATTATATTGCGATCTTTTTATGAATTGTTTTGTGTGGGAAACTGGCCAACGACCGGCAGAAAGTGAGCTGCTGTTGTATGCTCACTTTAAAACACTCTCTCTCTCTCTCTCTCTCTCTCTCTCTCTCTCTCTCTCTCTCTCACTCAGACAATTGTTGTAGACGGCAAATCTCCCAAGCAACTGCGGACTAGGAGTCATGATGATTATATAAATGGTTGATTTAACTGGTTCTTTTTGTGAGGCCTATTTAATCCATTGGATTAATGTCAGCTTAAAGCACTTTGCTTTAATGTATCATGAAAAATTTAACGTATAGCTTTTCAGTTTTTAATAAATTGCTGTCCTTCAGTATATATACTTCAGCATGTGCAAGTTTCTATTTGGCTTTGTCATATATATATATATATATATATATATATATATATATATATATATATATATATATATATATATATATATATATATATATATATATATATATATATTTATTTGAGAACGGAGATGGAGACCAATACAAACTTTATGTTGTACGAAAGAGTTGGTTCAGAATCGCTTTAATATCCAAGAGGAGCGGGGCTGGTTGCAAGATAGTGATAGTGATAGGTACAGTATTTGTAGTGGACTGATACATTACTAATGAGTCTTCGGTTTTGGTATTTTTCTGTGGCACAGCCACGTGCTAGGACAACGGCGCGGCTTACTGATGGCAACGTTACAAGTGCAGTGTATGCACCAGGCTCCCTGCAGCTATTTGGCTGAGCGGAAGCAGCGAATGTAATCGAAATTTTCGTTGAAAAGGGGAATTTTTTCATCATTGCTTTCGCTGTTTTGAGATTAGGAAATCATATACTGCTCAATGGTAAATTGTTCACACTAATGTGGATGAGAATGTTTGTTTACTTTTGTTTTAGCGCTGAAGGGGAAAGGGTCGTGTGTTGAGTCCTGTCTGTGTCACTACCCCTGCCCTGGAGAACATCAGCTGAATAAAAGAACGAGCTCTCTCTCTCTCTCTCTCTCTCTCTCTCTCTCTCTCTCTCTCTCTCTCTCTCTCTCTCTCTCTATATATATATATATATATATATATATATATATATATATATATATATATATATATATATATATATATATATATATATATATATTTATTATATATGTGTATGTATGTATGTATTTGTTTATTATAATGATTAATTTGATCGTTTTCGTAGCATGATTATTAGGAAAAGAAACTTCGAGAGCGTATAATGTAAGTTTTCCCATAAAACGAAAAAATTTCATGTTTATCTCAACGTTGTGCAATATATATAACAAAACATAGGTGTCAAGTAGAAAGTTTGTAATGGCAGTTGTCAGGATGTAAGTAGCTCTTTTGAATAGAGAGCGTCATCCTATTTATGAGTAAGTGTCTAAACGGAAAAACACGAAAACCGGATGAAAACACATGTCAGAGAATGTGACCTTTCAGCTTTGTTATGAAGTAATATGCAAGGGATTAGCGAAATTGCTTCACGCTAAGTATTAAAGAATGTCGAAGAGGAGACTTTAAGTTCAAGCTGTTGCAGAAAAAGCCAGCAGTTTATTGACACCGAGATCGTGATGGTCCGTACTTGTGGAGTACTTTGCAGCCTCCATCCATCTATCTGTGTTTATTTTTGGAAGTCCGCATTTGGTCCATCTGAATAAAATTATGGGAGGATTCTCATCTTTATATTCAGAGAGAGACGCACCAACTGCAGCTGTTACGTGATTTGATACACAGGGCTTTTCAGATTCCATTTTGTGTTTTTAATAAGCTGAATTGTTGAAAACTACTATTGTGTCTGAATGCTCGGTGTCCTCGTTCGCTTTATCCACAGTCTCTCTCCTCAGTTCTGGAGTTTAACCTTTCCGATAGTTAGGCCGAAATAACTGTCCGGGACGCGTATGCAAATAAATAGATATTCTTGTTTTTTCCAGTTGGCGAATTTTTGGTCATGCTAACTCAGTTATTAAAGTATGCCGTAAAACAGAAGAGAGACTTTGATAGAAATAGCATGAATGGCCAACTTCATTTGTATTTTATGTCACATCCTCAATTGGATATTTAACAAGTATTGGAGGATACTTTTTCCCTGTTTTATTTTCCTTGCAAGGCTCGTCTCGTACACTAGGATGTCTTTTCCTTTGGTTTTTTACATACAGGTTTGTTGACAACATAAGAATAAATTACTGCTATCAGGTTTGTATAATACGCCATCATCGGAATAGAAAAG
Source organism: Macrobrachium rosenbergii (assembly GCF_040412425.1). Lineage (NCBI taxonomy): Eukaryota > Metazoa > Arthropoda > Malacostraca > Decapoda > Palaemonidae > Macrobrachium > Macrobrachium rosenbergii. Next base: position 6,492,507 of record NC_089748.1, read on the forward strand.
TGCTGTTTAATCCGTGCTCTCCCTCCTGAGAAGAACTAGTGGCTTTTAGTATATAGTACGTTTTTTTTTTCAAAGGAGTCTCTCGTAAGCCACCACGCTGGCGTCACCAACAGGTGCATCCCTAGCGTTAAGTACTCCTAATACATCCTGGTTGTCTCTCATTTCTCCAAGGCGGTAATTATCCGGTAATAACAGTTATCAATTAACGACGGGAGTTGTTTTGTTGACGCCCAAGGAACTAGTTTGTGTGTGTGTGTGTTTTTTTCTTTTTGCGTTTGGATGGAAAGGTTTAAGGGTTACACATTCTTTATGAATTTATATGGATGTATTTAGTCTTAAGGGTCTTACTTACACCTCTCTCTCTCTCTCTCTCTCTCTCTCTCTCTCTCTCTCTCTCTCTCTCTCTCTCTCTCTCTCATTGGTGTATATTGAAGTGAACTCATACCAGCATTGATGATTGTATCGGGGCTGTTGAAAGCTCAGCATTTTTAGCATCGTTGGCCTCGATCATTTTAAGGGAGAAAGAAAAATCGCCAAACACGATTTGTTTGTGATGAAAGCAGTGCCGAAGCTTGTGGATGTTTTAGTATATTTACCTTCTGTTTTGAACCCTCGGTCATTTTTATTAATAGCAGTCGTCGTAGTTATTAATGTCAAAGGTTGCAATCGATGAGGATCAATTGATAGTCATTTTCATTTGAGTACCTGGTACAGGCGTTGCTTCATCAGTCATCGCAGGGAGATGCTATGGTGAGGAGTGTTAGCGGTTGTGGTCAGAAAGGTTATACTTGTGTTGGGGAAACACTTGCATTTCTTGGTTGTAAGTCATGTTTATGACTTGGGAATAGCTGATGAATACAAGACAGTTACTTTTAGGGATCAGTAAGAAAATTGCAGGACGTATTTGCAAGAAACATTTACGTTGAAAGTGAGAAAGATTTTATATCTAAATAGCAACAGTTTTTTCAGTGTTTGTCATAGACGGTTCTTACAATAATTCAGTAGTGCAATATCCTTTTGTAACCGAGGCATCGTACCACTAACTGAGGTTATCCTGCAGCGGTTAAGTATCCCCTAAATTATCTTAAAAACCGACATAAAGCAGAAGGAAAGCCTGATTGACGTAAACATCAAATCACCAGGTCAGCGTTCAGTCAGTTTCATGCAGAGCTGCAGTTTAACAAGGGTTAGGATGTGGAACTTTAGTGAGGTGAGTGTTTTTCAGCAGTGAAGATTATGTTTCTCTTCTCCCTAACAGCCTACATTCAGAGTGGGAAACGCGTGTGGCTAATTGTTTTGGAAATGAAGGAATTGGAGGTTGTTATAATAATAATAATTTGGGATATGTCGGAGTTCAACAGAATATGTTAATTAAAGGGAACCTCTAAAGAAAACGTGGAGTGAAACCCGTCATTCGGTGAAAAGCCAAAGTATCAATTGTCAATGTGAAAAAATTTAATTGTACGGCACAGTCATAAAGCTATTTTATACAGAGGATATAATCAATTCCTCTAGAGACACTGTACTGCAACTCTTTTATCAGAATTTTAGCGTGAGAAATATTATTGACTGGAAATTTAGCCAACACATATCGTTATTCGGAACTGTTATAGCAAGGTTTGCTCACAAAATATCAAAGGGGAAACGCCTGTCAATACTGGAGCGCCAGTTTCATTTGTACTGTTATTGGAAATAGTAGGTAGAGAAAGAAAGGAAAAACAAGGTACAAGGAATAGAGAAATTTAAACAACGCTATCTTTTCCACATCTAGATCATGAATTCTAAACATTCATATTATCAGAGTTCAGGAAGTATTTAGAGGGTGAAGTCTATCCTCAGATAGATGAAAGAACTCAGGAAAAAAAGAATATATATGTGTGTGTATATAAAAATATATATATATATATATATAATATATATATATATATATATATATATATATATATATATATATATATATATATATATATATATATATATATATATATATATATATATATATATATATATATATATATAATATTTATTAAAACTGCATAACGAAACTTTTTGAGTGTCCTTGGGAAAGAATTCTCAAGATCAGAAATTTGTTCAACTTTGAAAGACACCTGTGGAGTTTCACAAAGGCCCTTTGCTTCTGGCGGCGCGGTGTGGCGTTAGAGACCGTGAAGATGCTGACGAAAGTATCGTATCTCTGTGATGTTTAAAACTACGGGTAATTGCTTAACATCTGCTGCTCCAGTGGCCACGTTAAATTCTTTCTCTGGAAATCGGCAGTTTCCAGATTGTGTGATCTGTCTCTCCATGTGTCGCCAAGCTTTGCAAATCAATCCTTGTTCTGTACTTAGAGCAAAATTTGTCAAGTTGTTATTTTTAGTCGACAGCATCCCGATAATTAACCCAACATGTAAACACATGGAGTGAATCTTGTTCTCGTACCTAAAAAAAAATGCCGATTAACAAGTTAAAATAATATTACCCAATCATTTAAACCAGTCAAATTATGATGAAATGTAGACAGTGGTTCAAGGTAGCTTATTCCGTCAAACAGTCTGTAATAATTGCGAAGTGTCTCATATATTTATCAAATTAACGACTTTAAATATGAATATGAAGGTAGCTATCTAATATTTATTTGATCAAACTCATAGATTGTTTCTCAGTCATTGATTCAGTCTAGCTTTTTTCATTTGCGCTTACAAAAGTATATAATAACTTATGCACGAAAAGCCCTTTGATCAGATGATAAATGAAGAATTTTGCTTTTATCGGGTAAAAACTACTGATACAAGAATCGATCCACCTAAAAGGAAAGGGGTCTCTTTGATCAGTGGGTTTCCTTCGCTTTGGTAGGGAAGTGAACGAAAACAGTCTGTATTTGAGTAGAATTTAAAGGATAAATTTCATCGGGAAAAAGAATTGACTGAAAAATTTGGAGAGGAAAAAGAAATCCGTATAAATTCAGAGGCTTTTTTTTTTCAATAAGGGTTTTTTAGAGAGAGGGAGGAGGCAGGGTGGCAGGGGTCACTCTCATACCGAGACATCAAGGGAAATTAATTTTTTTTTTTTAACTAGCTCTCAATACAAATCTGTAGCCGAGACTCATATGCAGGGTCTTATCATTCTAGACTCCAAATGTACTGTTAAGTGTTTATTTACTTAATCCATTTATTTATTTTTCTTATTTCAGGTGCAATAGAATGAAGTAGGTTGGGTTAACCTGTTTAAGTGCACATATGTGCCTTGTTTGTGTTAGCGGTGGGTTTATGTGAAGGACCTGGAGAATCTGAAGTGGGCAGGTACTAGAGATACGCCAAGGGGAAAGAAATGATGAGATATTCTGGGATAATAGGGACGGTAGGGGCAGGGACTAAGGACCCTCCCTATCTTCTTTCAGTCTTCATAGTGTGCAATACAGCAGAAACTTTGACAGAGATTCTTTTGTTTAATATATTTCGATTTATGTATGTTGAATAGCTTTCGGGTTTTCACACACACACACACACACACATACATACATAAATACATGTATATATATATATATATACATATAAATACATATATATATATATATATATATATATATATATATATATATATATATATATATATATATATATATATACATATACATATATATATATATATATATATATATATATATATATATATATATATATATATATATATATATATATATATATATATATATATATATATATATATATATATATATGGGTTTCATTGGTTTTTAGCTGCGTAACGTTTTATTATTGTCTTTATTCCATTTTTCCAGCTGAACTACTACTTGTTAGATTTTTACCTGACTGCTTGCGTGTACATATATTATTTTAATATTTACCCTTGATAGGACTTCTTTTGGGGGAATTTCTTGAGTTAAAGTTCTTGTGTTAGCAGATAGGACATTTCTTCAGGAAATTTCGTGTTTGTTTCTTTGAGAGTGCCACTTGAATCTATTTCATATGATGAAGTTTGGGAAAGCTGTTCTATTAATGCTACTCTCAGTGCTGCATATCTTGGTAGTTTATTTCATATGTTTGGCTGGCTTACCAGTGCAGATGTTTGGAATTTATTTTGCGTGGTATTCTGTTTTAATTGTGTATTGAATTTTTTTTCTCTCCGAGTTTTTGAAATATGGCCACTATAATATATTGTGTTGGTATTCTTTTAGTTGTTTACTTTACCAGGTTCGACTGGTTTGGTTTCTTTCTTTTCGACTCTGCTCATGCTTTTATTTTCAGGTCTTTTTACTATTTTCATTCCCAATAAGTTTTTAAGGCTGCTGCCTTGTGGATAGTTTTTCAAATTGCTTTTTCTCTTTTTCTGTCAGGTTCTGTTCGTATATCATTCATACAATGATCTCATTCCGTGTGTGTGTGTGTGTGTGTGTGTGTGTGTGTGTGTGTGTGTGTGTGTGTGTGTGTGTGTGTGTGTGTGTGTGTGTGTGTGTGTGTGTGTGTTGCCCTACTTTGTTACGCCTAAAACTTTTTGTTTGACCTTTGAACAATGAGCATACCTTTTAACTTGACGCCATTATTAGTGGATTATGCATGCCAGAGTTGAAATCTTCATCATTTTATTTGAATGTTATTAGCGAGATGAAATTCCAGTTTGTACTCTGACCCCTTAAGTATGACCTCCTCCTTGACCTGATCTCACGCTGGATTTCGGCATCAGCCAGATATGTTGTCTCTCTCTTTCGAAAATGAACATTTTCAGTATGACCTTGACCTTGCTGTAACATATTCCTTGTGAAAAGGTGCATTTCAGTAGTAATTGGCAGCTGACTAGTCGCTGCCGTTCGGAACGCCAAGAAGAACGTTAGCACTCACCTGGACGCTCTCTCTCTCTCTCTCTCTCTCTCTCTCTCTCTCTCTCTCTCTCTCTCTCTCTCTCTCTCTCTCTCTCTTATATACGAGGGTAAGTCAAAAAGTTCCAGGAAAAATTGTTGAATGATGTATTTCCACAGGAAGGAAACAACCCAAATACTTGGTAAACAATTATCTGTGACGTAGTGATCCATATAGACTTGTTACCTCAGTCATCCTCTTGCTACCGTGGTGTTAACATCTGCTTCAGAAAAGTAACTTCTTGAACCCATGGAAAATAAAAATTTTGAGATGAGAGCTAACATCAAGTTCCTGACCAAGCTTGATTGGAAACCAGGAAAAATTATTGAAGCTTTGCAACAAGTTTATGGAGATTCTTCTCCATCTAAATCAGTTGTTTATGATTGGATAAAGCGATTTAAGGATGGTCGGGAGGACCTCAAAGACAACCCAAAAGAGGGAAGACCATCGACTGCAAAAAATGAAAGAATTGTGGCTTTGGTGCAAAATCTAGTGGATGAAGATCGTCGGATTACTATCGATATGATAGCTAATGAAACTGGGATCTCCCATGGTTCCGCATTTTCAATTTTAAATGAAAATCTTGGTTTGAGTAAACTTTCAGCACGTTGGGTCCCAAAAGCGTTGCGCGAAGACCAACTGCATCAAAAAGCTGAACTTTCTCTTGCAGTTTTAACGAAGATTGAATCAAATGAATCAGAGTTTTTGACCGGATTGTTACTGGAGATGAAACTTGGATCCATCAATATGACCCAGAAAGTAAAATTCAATCAAAGCAATGGTTACCAAGAGGTTCAGCTGCACCAGTGAAGTTCAAAGTGGCGAGATCTGCCCAGAAGGTTATGGCAACAGTGTTTTGGGACTCCAAAGGAGTGATTTTGATTGATTTCCTTGAAGGACAAAAACAATCACCGGGAACTACTACAAAGGTGTTTTGCAAAAACTGAAGACTGCATTGGCTAAAAAACGTCGAGGAAAGTTGCACCGCAGAATTTTGTTCCATCATGATAACGCTCCAGCACATTCATCAAGGGTTGCAAGAGAAGTCCTACGGAAATTTAGGTGGGAAACTCTTCCACACATCCTCCTTATAGTCTTGATCTTGCTCCTTCAGATTTTTTTCCTGTTCCCAAAACTCAAGGAACACTTAAGAGGAGTCCGGTTTGAATCTTTGGATGCTGCTAAACATGCAGTTTCAACATGGTTTAATAGAAAGGCCCCAAATTTCTACAAAGAAGGGTTGCAGAGGTGGAAACAGCGCCTTGAAAAGTGTATAGAGTTAGATGGTAGATATGTAAAAAAAAATGATGTTTGAATTTCCTTAAATAAAGAGTATATTGAATTTTTCCTGGAACTTTTGACTTACCCTCGTATATATATATATATATATATATATATATATATATATATATATATATATATATATATATATATATATATATATATATATATATTTTTTTATATATAAATATATATAAAGGATTTTTGTGACCATGTTTAAGTTATTTTAAGTATTTAATTTTGCAATTGGGTGCATTTTGTCTGCTGCAAATTGACAGAAGAATGAAACTTTTCGAGAGAGGGTTCTTTACCATGCATTACTTAAGGTCACTTGAATATAACACCCCCTAATGATGCGTAGGGGCACAGTCAAGGTCATGGTAATTTTTCAGGGCGAAGGCCAGATAGAATTATATATATATATATATATATATATATATATATATATATATATATATATATATATACATATATACATACATACATACACATATACATATATATTGTGTCTATATATTATATATATATATATATATATATATATATATATATATATATATATATATATATATATATATAAATGTATTCACACACAAATCTTAGCCACAAATATCGTTTAACATAGACTTCATCATACCCTAGGAAAACTCTCTCCAAAGGTATTAAACAATATTCGTGGCTTGATATTGATGAATATAATCACTTGTGTAAGGGCGCGCGCGTGCGTGCGTGCGTGCGTAGGTGTACTACAGCGAAAATGAAACACTGGGTACAAATCCTGGCCGGTTCTGTCCGTAGTATTTCTATGACATCTTCAGCCTCTTAGGATGTCTTAGAAATGCAGAAGACAAAACCGGTCAGAATTTATACGCTGTTTCACTTGTGACACATCTGCATGTATATAATATACAGTGTGTGTATGTATATGTATATGTATATATATATATATATATATATATATATATATAATATAACAAATATCACTTAATATAGATTTCACTCATAACTTGGGAATAACTGACAACCAAGGGGATATGTCGTTGATTGTTGCAGCTACCCTGGCCATGATTTCGTCTTGTGTCTTTTGGTCTCGATAAAGGGATAAGAAGTCGACTTACCCATTTGCTTATTATTTTTGTCACACACCGGGGCAATTTTTTTATTCACAAATATTAAGCCACTTATTTCGTCTAATATCCAGTTCACACCTCGGGAATAACTTACACCCAAGAGGAATCATAACTAATAAGTAATTCGTCAACAGTGGAATTCGAACTGATGCCTGGTTGAAAAACACCGAAAGTCCAGTGTTTACCACCATTGAGGCAAGTGGCAGTTCGATTCCCACTGGTGACGAAGCGCATCTAAGTTCCGCTTGGTTGTAAGTTATTTTGAGGTATAGTGAATTAGATATTCAACGAAATTTGTGGATTATATATCCCCGTAGGGGGTAGTGCTGTCAGTGCACCTCACTAGGTGCACTGTAGGCATTGCTTCAGGTTCTTTGCAGCGTCCCTTCGCCCCTAGCTGCAGCCCCTTTCATTCCTTTTCCTGTGCCTCAATTCATTCTTTTTCTTCTGTCATACTCTCCACCCTCTCCTGACAATTTTTCATAATGCAACTTGGGGTTTTCCTCCTGTTACACCTATCAGACCTTTTAACTGTCCATTTCCGTTTCAGCGCAGAACAACCTCCTAGGTCCCAGTGCTAAGCCTTTGGCCTAAACGCTATATTCTGTCCTGTTCTTTGTATTATATATATATATATATATATATATATATATATATATATATATATATATATATATATATATATATATATATATATATATATATATATATATATATATATATATATATATATATATAGTGTGCATTTATGTACGTACTATATATACATAACGCAGCATCATCAATTCCCCGAGCACATGACGTATAGAATGGCAGTTATTTAGTCTTGCCTGTATCTGTCGACACTAGCCTGTCTTGATCATCACCAAAGCCCCTATCTATATTTGACTGCTTCTCGGGTCAATGTTGCTCTTTCGGTATTTTGTAAGACTGTCTAATCCTATCTACGCCACATTGTATCGATTTTGTCTGTATTGTTCCTTTAAAAATGATTTCATCTTATTACTACAGTTTTCTGTAAACACTTCATTCTTTCATTTTTTTGCATCTCCAACAGATTTTTAAAATCTACGTTTGTATGATGATACTTTTTTTTCAGAATATCTGTTTTTTTTTATTCCCGTGCGTGACATTTCTGGTTATCCTTTTTCATGTCGGATATCGATACAATATATTCAACTTCATTATAGGCTATTGGCTTTTAATATTGTATTGACGAATTTAAACAAGCTATATTCATATGAATTAGCCTAACTATCCAATACCTATAAGAATATATATTGAATGGGGCTAGTAGTATTTTGCTGGTGTTATTTTTCATGAAATTATTGTTGTTACCGAGGTTATAACAGTGATTTATTGTGGCACAAGTTTAACAAATTTAAATATTAGGGTTACCCCTAATGGATTGGAAACTCAGTTTTCTTACAAGGATACGTCCGTCCGTTTTCTCTTAGTGCAGGACACACTCGTGTATAAAGTTTGGACGCAATCATATCAGGTTTATATTTAATAAAGACTTTTCATCGTCTCCAAAAGTTATTAGTTTTACTGATTATGAATTTAGAATTGTGGAAGATGATTTATTTTACTTGAATTGATAATGATCTCTCATGAAAGCAGCCAGACTTTCATTATTAACGCTAAGTAGTTAAAGCTTAGTAATTCCCTAACCTTACGTATGATGTGATCAAACATTAGATGGCTCTCACTGTAAACTTTTGTTGCACTTAGTAAAGAAGAGTCATTATAGTATAGTTACAGGTCTTGCGGTGTCGACTCACGTGTCGTGTCCAACGTTAGGGTTTTTTTTTTTTTTTTACATGTGCGTGCCTTCATGATTACTATTCATGCAGGACAATAACTTTTAACAGTAGTACTATTTTATTCATATTCAGGTCATTGGAGGTTTAAATTTATGGGAAAGGATGGCTGGAACACGAATTGTGAGAATATATATATATATATATATATATATATATATATATATATATATATATATATATATATATATATATATATATATATATATATACAGTATATAATTATATACATATATATGTGTATGTATATGTATGTATGTATGTATGTATGTATACATATGCGGGTGTGGGTGTAACCATTTATTCCACCAAAACACTCTCATTGCTAAAACTGTGAATATGAGATAAAGACAGCCTTATCCCTTTAAGCAGCGCGTGGAAAGTGTGCCGCGATGTTAATTATGCAAATTAGACTACACGAACATCTTTCCTTACAGCTTCGTCATTGAAGTTGTGAAAGTGTGGACACACCAGAATAATTGGGCTCATGTGTATCTTACGCTTAATCCATGCATTACTGACAGCCTTTGTCAAAGCTATTGGCTCATTAATTGTTCGTGTTACTGTAGAAGTAACGATCTTGTATGTCGTACTAGAACAGTACTGTATACTGAGTATTAGGTGATAGATTCTGTAGACAGACTTAGACAGACTAGAAATCGTATGATATATTGATTGCTCTCATATCAGCACTGGAGTTGCATCTCACGAGTGTGAATGAGAAGTAGGTAATGTCAAAATATTAAAGTATTGCAATTTGTGTTATTTATTTATTTATTTATTATTATTTTTTAGATATTTAACTTGTTATTTTGGAGAAATCAAAGGTAGTTGCGCACGACTTCTACTCTAAGGGTAATAATTAATTTCCTACTCATGAACGAGGCTGACCGATGTGGTGCAGTCTGTGAAAACTTCATGTGGTTGTAGCAGGTAGTGACCACGCTGAATAAAGGGAATGGGGCTAAGTCTCTCCAAGAGGACTTGCTGAGAACGGAAATCCAACTCATTCTTGAGCCATCCTTTCTTAAAGGAAAGTTTGTGTAGTGGAAATGTGTGTGTGTGTGTGGTCTTGGCAATAGACTTCGCTCCTCCTCCAGAGCCTTGTAGTTTATTTGGGTAACGAGTAACACATGCCCTCACTGGTGCTAAATTGTGTCTAATTGAAGACAAGCATTTTAGGTTGAATTAATTTTCTGGAATTTATATAAGAGTAGATTATTTGTGAATGTCAAGTGTTCGATGTCATTGTTTATCTAGGTCTGTTTCTTAAGTGCCTCATATTTATAGTGATTATAAGCTTTAATGTGTCAGCTCGCGCATAGTCCCTCACATACACAGTCCGTTTTAGAATCGTCGCCACTAAGTTTTGCCTGGAATGGTTATGCTAACAGCACTCAATGTAAAGCAGATGATACTGTTGGAATAAAATGATTATCAGGGTAGGTTATTTAGATTCCTCTCTTACCACTGAATATACATCAGCTTTGATTGGATAGTCATACAAAATGCTTACCATGTAGGATATTTCGATTTAGGTTTTATTACACAATTTTTTCCGTATTAGTAGGGAGATAGGTAGATAGATTGATAGATAGACAGATAAATTAATTTATCAGGTGTAAACTGTAGTATTTTACCATTATGTGTAACCATAAAATATTCGTAAACTTTATTAAGTGGACACTTAGAATACTTTTATATGGAATAAATTTCTTTATTTTTTTACGGTATCGGGCGTTTCCTCTGCTAAGAGACGAAGAAAATTGGCGTAATTACATATGATAATGACAAGGACGTATATTCTTTGAAATGCGAATAGTTAATTTCTCTCTCTCTCTCTCTCTCTCTCTCTCTCTCTCTCTCTCTCTCTCTCTCTCTCTCTCTCTCTCTCTCTCTCTCTCTCTCTCCTGTTCGCTTTTATATTGTATGTATTCCAGTGCTATATTAATACTCGTGTCGTTCGCATCTTCTTGATTATGCTTAAGGTATTTCATGTAGAGTAGAGAAGACTTAATTTCACTGTATTAGAAGTCTCAGTAATTTAATGTTTTCAAATGGTTTTTCAGTAATGTATTATGTTAAAACGGTTCATTTTTATGATTTTTTAGCTTTTAAAAATTATTTCAATTATAGGGATTTTTAGAAGGACGCTGCCATATGCATTTGGCTTAATGATATGAATTATATGTATTTATCATGAAAGTCAGTGGACGTTGTATGTATTTTCAAAGTGTGGCATGCAGAATAGCCATTGTAAAGTGGAAATAAAAGTTTTGACTCTCTCTCTCTCTCTCTCTCTCTCTCTCTCTCTCTCTCTCTCTCTCTCTCTCTCTCTCTCATTGCTCCAGCTGTTGCTCGTGTTTTTAAAATAATGATTGTTATAGGCTAATGATGATCTAAATACGCCGCAGATGTATATTCTTCGTCGCAGGCTACACCCTCGTAGTAGTGAGAAATACGAATTAGCTTTTGAAGAATCTGCTGTGGCGATAGTGTAGATGTACTTGAAAGAAGGATAGCACGATTTGAAGTTGAGAAGCGTCGGAGAGAGAGCGCGCGCTGGAGTTTTGTTGCGTCGCCACAGTTCTCTTGGTGTCTGAAAGGCTTTGTGTTGAGGTTATATTTAGAAGACGAGTTTGTTATTGTTACTCTCCAAGAGACATCCGAAACGCCTTTTCACATTGTGATAGGAATTGATAGACAGGTGACATATTGCTGTGGGTGTTACATTCACCTGGCTGTGTTGCACGAACTGTATTATTGTTTCCTTTTCGTTCTCTCATCTCAGTTTCCTTGTGTTCATACTCTTAACTTGAAGTTGTAATTTATTTATTAATTCTTTATACAATTATGTTGTCTGTGTTGAAGCCAGTTGGGTTTCGTACATACATATTTTATGTATGTGGGTATATATAAACTATATATATACGTATATGTATATGTATATATATATATATATATATATATATATATATATATATATATATATATATATATATATGTGTGTGTGTGTGTGTGTGTGTGTATAAATGTTGCTTTAAACTTTTGATAGTAGAATGAAATATTTATTTTACCGCGAGTATGAAATATATATAGACCTTTTTTCGCAGTTCTGCAAATTCAGTAAATGTTATCGGACCCTGTGAAACAATGGTATTATGAAATTAATATTTTCTAATTATGTTTTCATTTTCACGCGTCGTAAAGAAATGAGACTGACAGGAACATTACGTGTTTGCGGAAACCACAGTTTTTTATTTGCGGCTCATGAACGATGGCATGAGACCATTCCACTCCCCTCCCTCTCCCCCTCCCAACTCCTGATGGTGTAACTCACTCTGGTCAAGGTTTTCACGTAACGGGTCTTTTGTATGGTTACTTTTTCTTTCTCTTTTTTGGAACAATTTTGTTCTGTAAACGTACTTGGGATTATCCGATTCGTAACATCTCAGCTGCGCGTGTGTCTAATCAAGTGAAAATTGAAGAGCATGTGAATGAAGTTGGGAAATAGGTCAGATGGAGTCGAAAAGAGCAAGAAGCTCACCCGCGAGAGGGAGAAAGAGAGATTTGCAGGTGGCGTTTGACGGAGGAATTTGGAAACATGCTTTTAGAAACGGAGTTAGTGGGGCAGTCTCTTTAGGAAAGATGTGATGCTACTTTCAGCTTTCTTCTACAGCAGTCCTGTGAGCATATGACAAACGTGCTCATTTTTTCTTATATAAAGCACTGGTGAAGGTATGAGCCACTTGCTGTTTTAGAAATGCTCTGACACCGGGGTTAAACATGTTTAGAAAGTCGTGGATTGGCCTTCGAAAGTACATTGATGACTTGACTTCGCTGAGACAAACTTGACAACATGTAAATTGGTTCTTTTCAAGTATATTTTTCAAAACTAGGTTATTGTGTTATGTAATCACAGGTTCACACTGTTTGTTGTACTTTTAGTCTTCGTTGTTGTATTCAATGATGCTGTTGCCTTTACTGCAGTATATTGAAATTAGCAACGATGAATTTGATGTCCCTTCCTATCTTGCAGACCAGTGATATTTTCTTCAGTCTTAGATAGTACGGGAAATACTCCACATCATCATTAACTGAGCATTCTGTTATTTCACGTGTAAACTTTTCGGTAATTTTTGTCTTCCCTTCCCAATTGACCTGACGTTTTTATCGTTTGCAGTTACAGAAAATAGTCACTAGACTTTGAAATTGTCTCTTGGGCAACTTCAAGAAGCAAGGCAATTTGAGTGTACTGCTTGCGTGAGTTAATATTTTAAATGTATCGTAATTTGTTTTCGTGATATATAGAAATTTATTGTTGACAATGTTAATTCCACGCTGCTTGGATGGTGTGTGGTTATCGTAGTGAAATGTACTCTAAATGAAATCAAATGGATTTTTTTACCCTAAGATCTAATCTTAATTGTAATTAAATATGATTTCCTTTTCTTACTCGACTTGATCTCCTTCAACCTTTGAATTATTTGCATTGCGTGTAGTGTCTGGTCGTGATATTTTTAATGATTTTACGGCTTGTGTAACTTGGATACGTTTCAGTTGTATTCCTGTAATACTTATGCTTGGCACAAAAGGCTGTGTGTTATGGACAACATTAAGGGCGTGTTATTGTGTGTAGTGGCAAGTGTGTTTTGAATTATCATCGTGCTTTCATCAATGAGCTTGATTCCGGCCTGAGTTGATTTTTTGCCATCTAATAGGGACTTCCCTACGGGACCATTTTGTTTCAATGTCGGGAAATTGAGGTTGGACACTTTTGTATTGTGGAGTTTAAAGATTTAGTTGAAATCTGGTCGTGTCACAAATTTCTGTCGTGTTCAATTTCTTATGCGTTGTCTGAATGCATTTCATTTTAATGACAAAATTCTGGCATAATTGAGTTTTGAGTTAATTTAATTTATTGTCCTGCCACTTTTCTCAGTCGGGTGTAAAGTTTATTTTTGTTCCTTATCAGAATTCCAACTTCTACGCGAAATTGTCGAACATTATGCATTTACCGAGGTTTTGATAACGTTTTCATATTAGTGTAAACTCCCCGCTAACCATTGATTTTATTATGGTATACTAGATTAAACTTTCTGGACCCTGAGGAGCATTTCATACTTGATACTGATATTGCTTTTGGAAACCTTCGTTTAATAGCTGGATTTTGTGCTAAGTCCCGTTCACTGTTCACTTGATAATGTAGACTGCTTTTTGTTCGTGTTAGTATGTCAACTTGGTACCTGTTTTGTATTCATAAAAAGGGGTTTTCCTAAACTAGAGCAACAGGAATGACGTCATCATTCACCTTTTGGGGTAAACATATGTGAACATCTCATTACTGGGATTCAAGTGCGTTCTGTTGATTGAATGACGTTTAACGAGAACGAAGGAATGAAATAAACTAAATATTTTTTTTCCTTACGGCCGTGCTCTTTAAAGAACGCTGGAATAGACTGTCGAAATTAATTAATTTTTTTATTTTTTATTTATTCCCTTTGTCATTTATTGGGTATTTATCCCCACACGCAATTGGAAATAAAAAAGTAACTTTGCAGGATAATTTGATGCGGCGGTCATCTTATACAAAGCCAGTCAGTTATACGGGAGTAGCCTTCAGTGAGCTTTTTTATTACTCTACTGGAAGGAAGACTAATCAACCAGGATGTAAGCAAAGGCTACCGACAACCGACTTTATTGCATCATAAAAACTATTGTTCTGTAATTGATGCCAAAATAAGTGGATCCTTTGGGAGCTGTCCCAGACCATAATTCAAAGTGTCGAGAAGTTAACTGTCTGGTCTCTAAATACATTGCAAGGGAATGGTAAACTTGGAATGATAGTTTTTCCACAGATTGCCGAAGGACATTCCTATATAAGTCTTGGAATAACATTTGGCTTCCTTTGTGAGTCTGCGCTTTGACAGAATCATACAAAGTTTGCCAGTAGCACAATCTGCTGAAATTATTTAAAGCTTTTTGTGAGTCAGTTTGATATGAAAAGAAAATGTTGGAATATATGGGAATCCATATGCATTTCAAATTGTCCCTTATTGTATACATTGTATATATACTTTAGTATACAGTAAGCAAAGGCAGCAACTGCGCCTAAAGCTGCAGTATCTGTCTTTACCTCCTAGCTTCATATACATAACCTCTGTAGTGCCAGTAGAATCTCTCTCTCTCTCTCTCTCTCTCTCTCTCTCTCTCTCTCTCTCTCTCTCTCTCTCTCTCTCACACACACACACACACACACACACTGCGTGGATACATTATATATAGTGGTCAGTCCTCTTAATCTCCGGTGAAAATTGCTGTAATGAACAATATGGTAGTGAAACGAAGACGTTTTCCAGATAATCTGGTTTTTATGATTGCCTCAGCCAAGGAGGCAGTGTCCTTGGTTCTGTTCGTTGGTTTGTTTGCATATCAGCAGGATTACACTTCAGTTGCGTTTATTTTTACGAGAATCCTATCCGAAGGTTGGCCTCGTGACTGGCTAAAAGTGATAAAATTTCGGGAGATCGGAACGTGACCTCTTGGTAGAATGGACCCTTCGAGGTGAGTGAGGTAGGTGGGTGGGTCAATCATCTCGTTTCATATATTCAGGCATTAGAAACCGAAACCATTAACTCCATTGCCGTAGATTTTTTTTAACATTCAGATTGAATCATTTACTCCACCAAGGACATTGTTCTGGGTTTGGTTGTTTCTTTGTTAGCATTGGTACGCAAATAGAATTGTTGATCGCCCCTCCCCCACCCCCACACACACGTGCGCGCTTACACGCAAATTGAAATGGGCTTCTCGACTAGCAACAAGTGTTTAGATTTTAGGAAGGATGGAATATTATCTTTGAGGAGGAGGACCTTGCTGGGATTAGATTGCTTTGCCCTGGCCGAGGTTTGTCGTCAATGAAAGATCCTTTTTATATCCCTTTTCCTGCCTTTGCTCTTAGACACATTGAGAAAGATATATGAAACATTTCGTTTCTTCAGCAGCATAACTTTATCTGAATGTCGTCCTTAGGCAGTTGACACTAGAACGTATTGAATTTTGACTACACTAACTTGCCCAGTTGGTTTTTTGCATTTTATGTTAACTATATTTTCAGTTTGCGAGCCATAGGTCAATGAAAGGCAATCACTGTTATTTGCCATTACGCCAAAAAATGTTGGAAAATGTACATATTGGAGGTTTCCTACACGATATTGATGCAAAAAATGTTGGAAGTTAAATTACGTTACGTTTAGCTTTACTTATTTTTAACATGAGTCTTAGAATGGCATTTTCACTTTGACTTTACCGTTCAGTTTATGCATTAAGTGTGACGTTATATATTTAGTTTACTTTTCCGAAATATTGTGCGAAAAAGTGTGTGCAGCGTTTTTCCGTTTCAATTTAGTGTATTTACTTTTTTTATTTTTAAGTTTTCCAGATCTCATCATTGCATTTTCCTTAACTTCTGCCAGTTTCGTCATTTCACCAAGTTTTCAAGTTGAACTCCCTCCTGAAGAAGTGATTTTTCTCAGGGTTTGGATTTTATTCTGCCTCTCGATTTGACGACTCCTTTTCTTCCCAGATACCTTTGCGTGTTCAGCCTCCTTCCTCTGAATCAGCATTTCTCTCTCGGTCATGCTAAATACCCAAATGTCTGTTATAAGCATTTCCATAGTTGTTCTGTAGTAGTCCACTGAATCTTTCAAGTGGATTGATAGTAGTAATTGGCATAAAATTAAAGGTTTTTAAGGATTCATTTCATGGCGTTTGGCAATTTCGTTATGTTACTTTCTCTATTATTATTATTTATTATTATTATTATTATTATTATTATTATTATTATTATTATTTCTCAAGTTGTCAACAATGGTAAAATTACGGTCTTTAGGCTTGGTTCAGTAACACTGGTGTAGTGGGTGAATTTTTCCTTTTCGTTATAGTGTGAAATTGACGGAGATTATTGAAACGACATCGTTGTTCAGCTACAGTTTTAGTAATTTATAGTAAAGATTAAAACTGCTACTCATTGGTGGTTATTGGCAAAATTTATTTGAAAATTAATGCTCGTACGGAATTAGATTTTTAGAAGCTTACCCCCATTCCTTCGTGAGAAGTCCGAATGCAGTTGCACAATTTCTAAAGCTAAAGCTTTTGCTTTGAGGGTATATGTATCGAACTTTTGTAATCGTTGAACACATGCGAATTGGTAGGTAATTGGCAACTGTTTTTAGTGAAAAAAAGAAAATCACATACAAGGCTCACGTGTTCCTCACCTCACATCTCCACCTCAGCCGTCGAGAGATAAACCTTAGAAATTTGAATAAGTTATATTAATCACGTTCCATGTGTCGTAGAGGTACTCATTTGGCGCCAGTAAAGGTGCGACTTCGTTCCGGGTGAGTACACAATGCCTTCCCGGGTGCAGAGGTTAACAAAAAGCATAAATAAGGTGTTAAAAAAAAAAGATCGTCGGTACAATACTGGCCGAGGCTGGTTCTCTCTCTCTCTCTCTCTCTCTCTCTCTCTCTCTCTCTCTCTCTCTTGTTCATGTACCGGTTTCCCCTCCCAGTCTTCCCTGCATGTTGTGGTAGACGGCACTGGCGGCTGTACGATGAGATGTGAGTGTGCCTTTTTCACCGTTGGGCTATGTAGGATTGGTTGGTTGGTCCCTGACTGTGTAGGTGGGGGTACTGTAGCAAAAGGTACTGGCGATTCCCGACGTTCGGCCCAATTGTCGCTTTTTATCGCTCGTCTTTTATGATTTGGGAGGTTGTAAGGTGTCAGATGCCATATAGAGATAGTCTGTTTTCATCAGAAGTAGAAAACGTGATGGTTTGACCCTGTGTTGAATTATATATACGTGTATAGTTTGATTTTCAAATGCTCGAGAGGAAGATGGAGTGGAGAAGTGGTCCCTCCCTCTTTACAATTCCGAATTTTCGGGATGTGTACGTTGGGACCTGAAACTCGCTAGTTTGTTTAGCATAGGAATTATTAATTGGACTGGCTCTGAGTGTTCGCTCTAAACTTACCTGGGAAGAGAGAGGACAGTGCATAGAGAAAAGTAGGATTAGTTTTGGGTGGGGTTTTTGGTAAGGGGCAGCTAGTGAGTCAGTGTGTGTGTGTGTGAGGCAGGCAGCAGCAGCAGGAGGCAGGCGGGGTCGAGCAGCTGAGTTAGACAGCACACGCTCTCTCTCTCTCTTGCGCGCTCCCTCACTCTCCAATAGTCTGTCGGCTCAACTCGAGTCACCACCAACCAAACCGAACCCTCAGTATCAGTCCGAGTTCGGTGGCGAAGGGAACTTTGAACGTTCACCTCCTTCCCTTCCCTTCCTGGATTTATACACCGTCGTCAACTTCCCTCACGGTTATACCAACAGCAACCGCCTCCAATTACCCTCCCCCCCTTCAAAATCTAGGATAACGTAGTCTACAGAGGCCCTATCTTGCCAAGGTTTAATCAAATTACCTTTATGATAAGATAAAACGGAACTGTTGTGTCCAGTTTGAGAATCGGGGGATTTTGAATGACTCATCCGAAGTGGTGTGAAGTTTGTGTCTTGCGGCATAGCCTCACTGGGAGAGACCTGGCATAGAATAAAATTCATGTGGTGGCAGTCATTTCGCGGGGAAATGCTCAACCATCATCGATTGTAAGGGAATGAGAAAATGATATAGCGTGTATATTGCGCTCAGTACTTTATGCTTTCTACATTCAGAATTGCTGCTCTCAATACGTCAAGAATATTGAGGTTTTGACCAACTTTTGGTGCTCGTTATTACCGTTATTAATTAGGTGCATTGATCAAGGTGCTTATTAAAAGTGAGTTGGTACGACTATTTGGGATTATTTCCGTGCAATTCCGATAAATAGTGTGGTAACACTTGGAAAAGTTTAATACTGGTGAAGATTGAAGTAAAAATTATGCCCTAACGCCAGTTTTTCAAGTTCATATTGAGAACTTTAGTTTCTCTGTTTTCATTGTTTGAATCTAGTGTTGAAAAAGTGTCATGAAATAAAGCCAAGGCCAGCACAGTCCTTTTGAAATCTGGAACCGCCAGTCTAAGGGTCTGAGAAGTTTCTCAAGTTGTTCACAGTGGAGACGTGTTGCGGCAGCCGAGACCCGGGCGTCTCTTCCTCCATCAGTAGCAGTAGTGGCATCAACAACAGTGTTAGGACTAGAGTATTAGCTATGAACGGCGAAGCAGGGGGCGACGGGGGCGGGCGCGTGGTCACCTCACAGCCTGCCACCTCTTTCCTCCGCACCGGTTCCACGCCCACCTCCTATTCGAGCTCGCCCAGGCTGCGACGCCTCGATGAAATGAAGAAGTCGTACTTGGGAGGCGGCGGAGGGATAGGATCTGCCCCCAATCCCGTTGTCACCACAACGGCCACTTACAACTCCACCTTCAGCTCGAAGTATTCCTCTAGCTCTGGCAATACATATCGTTTGGCGTCCTTGGACCGCTTAGCCCAGCGTCACAAGCTGTACGACGCAAACGGCGTCGTCAACGACAGCAACTCGAGCAGCAATGCCAACAGCGCCAACAGCTCACCGATCACCACTCCGAGGGACACGCCCAGGGACTCGACGAACCTCACGGCAGCCAATCACCATACCAACATACCTGCCCCTGTGTCGCAACCCATCGTAAGTAGGCTTCATTGGAGAACAGACTCCGTTGTGAATTTGTGCTCTACGTTCAGTGAAAGGATGGGAAAAGTGCTGCTTTCCCGTGTGTTCGGCCATGTTACCGTCCAACCCAGCTAAATGTTGGTCTTGAGGGAGAGATGCCCGGCGACCAGGGGAAAATCAATAAGCGCTAGGTGTAATTATTGCTGCTTTTTCCTTTCTATCCGGCCGTTGATAAGGATAATAACAAGAAATCGATAGGTCTTAGGGACAATAGGGAAGAGGGCATATCCTAGTTGTGTCTCTCGATTAGAGAACGTCAAACCTTTCCCATGAGGCGTTAGCTTTTTTAGCCCGTGTTTTATTGCTTATTTAGGTATTGAGAGTTATCTCTTGTAAGGATCACACGAATCATTGTCTATAAGATTTAAGATCTTAATTACCCTTGTGGCGGTTTTGTTTTCATTTTTGTTTATATTTTTACACTGGTCCTGATTCAGTTATCATGGATATTATCGAAATATGTCATTACCCTCAGTGAACCCTAAACGCCACGCCCCCTGTTCCTCTTCCGTCCTTGCCTACCCCTCCCAGGACTTCGTCCCTTCTTCCTTTCCGTCTCTACCTTTCCCTTTGCTTTCTTCTTCAAGCACTCTTGACGGGAGATGAAATGTGGGAGTGATTCTGGGGATGGCAGCAGCAGCATCGATTCTCTCATGTATGGGCATTTTTTCTGTGACGTACGGGATACATCGTTTGTCTAGTTCATTGCTCGAGGTGTTTGGTCACATTGTCTTTTATTTTTAATACGACGTCGATGGAAGGGGGTATTTTTCCATGTAGTACTTTAAACACCTAAAGACATATATTTTCATGTGCAAAGTATGCATGATTATTTTCAAGTTGCATGAACATGTGCATTTATTTTGTGCTTGGTTGTTATGGATGGGGTTATTACTGTTACTGAATAATGGGAGGATTATTTTCTAGTTGCAGGTTGAGCAAGCTCGATTTAACTCGTTTTCTTTCAAGTTTTACACTTGTTGCTGCAGAAGTTGTGTTCAAGTCTTGAGAATTGTCTCTTTTGAGTGTAACTGTGTTCAAGTCAGGTTTTGGAAGATGCCCTAAATGACATGCGTATTTTGCTTTTGAAATCTCGCGCACACACGCGCACACACACTCACACACAGAGTGGAGGGAGGGAGGGGAGGGGGTTCCGACCTCGCCCACACAGCGAAAAACCTGATATGAATCCCGTGGATGGGAAACAACCAGAAACCGTTTCCAGGAAAATTAAATTTTGCCCCTTTTGACCTGAGTAGTATTATTACCTGGCAGATAGTGGATTGCGGTAGGTCGCAGCAAGTTTGGTAAAGATCATCGTGCTAGCAACGTCATCCCAAAAGAAAAACTTGGAGCAAGACGGTCAATACCCTCACGATCACTGCTTTATAGGGGAAAGGCTTTTAGTTAAAATATTGTATATTATAGAATGTATCGTGCATGTTTTTATGTATGTTTACGTGTGACCAGGAGCGTATTATTGAACAGCATACGAGACTGTGATGTCAAGAAAATAACAAAAATAAGCAGTGATTTAGGTCTAGGCCTTGATGTTAGTTGCGCCTGCAAATGTTTAACTTGGGAATGAAACAATTTACGCAGATCTTTTTATTTTCGTAGAATAGAGAGAGAAAGAGAGAGGACACGATGGAAATATTCCAGAGAGGCACGACCTCATCCTCCTCTTCCCCCCCTCCCCCTCGATCTGTCAGTGCAAGAAATATCTTAGGTTGTTTTCAGTATCTGATACAAATTGCCAAGATTATAATAATAAATTCACACTGACGTACAGGTGACTTACTCTTAAGTTTCGCTTGCACTCACACAAACCTATAGGGACCATGATGTCACGTAGTAGTAGGCTATTATCATTTGCATACCTGTCATAAAAACAAATGATGTCAGATCTGGCAGATCGCAGCTTCGTACGTCGTTCTTGTAGCTAAATACTCTTTCAGAGCATTTCCATCTTTGATTATAGGGATTTTTATATTGTCTGCATTGTGGCGTACTTTAATTAATTATGACACCCATTTTTAATCCTAACTTGAAAGGAACCTCTTGAGCGACTGGCTTTTATATTGAGTGTTCTGTTGCTCTTCGTTTGATGGCACCCCGTGGGGCGTAGTGCCTCACGGGTTGCACTGTAGGCATTGCTAAAGGTTCTTTGCATCGTCCCTTCGGCCTCTAGCTGCAACCCCTTTCATTCCTTTTACTGTGCCTCCATTCATATCTTTCTTCCATTTTGCTATCCATTCTCTCCTAACAATTATTTCATAGTGCAACTGTGAGGTTTTCCTCCTGTTACACCCTTCAGACCTACCTACTCTCAATTTCCTTTCCAGTGCTGAATAACCTCCTTTGGCCTAAATTCTATATTCCATTCCATTCGTTTGATGGCAGATGTCGCATTCAAAGGACTCGAAGTCTGTTCGTATGGGTTGTATGCAAGTTATGAATTAATTTGACCTCATTGCTTTTTCAAGTTCGGTAGTTTTTAGAATGCAAAAGTACTAATGTATTTTATCCAGTGGTGAACATTTGTTGCCAATTTATGTTTTCTTTATTACAGGTTACCTTTTTAGAAATTTTGACAGATTCACTTATTTACCATCTCGAAAAAAACATAGATTTTGATTAAGGTAGATATTTTCTGTAGCATGCATGCATACGTAAATACATAAAGTTTTCCAGCTTTCCCCTCTCATCTTGCAAACTGCTCTCATGTGTTTTGTATTATAGTTTTTGTCTATGCCGCGTAGTTTTCTCCATTTTTATGTCCCCATCTGTTTCTATTTTGTAGCTGGTGAGCTTGTGCTGCAGGGCTTGTTGGAAGTCTGAGGCAGTAGGATTCAGCAAGGCCCTTGTTTTTCTTGGGTTTCCTTCTGAACTTAAAATAGTCGAAATTTCTATATTGTATTTTAGTGTTGCAGCTGGAATGTTATGAAAATGCTGTTACATTTTTAGTCTTTAAATATTGCGTAAGAATGGTTTTTGTGATTACTCAGCTTGTGTCCTTGCTGTTGGATAATTGTTTTATGCCAAATAAATAGCATACTTCAGCCAAACCGACCCATACATAAAGCATTTGCCATTGACCGTCCTGTGTTCGAATGGCGTTCTGTTTCAAGTTGACGAGAGGAAGAGCCCTCTTCGCTCACGTGCGTTATCTGCTCAGTCTCCTTGTGGTCGGACGTTCAAGGACGGTTCAGAGGTACAGGAAACTGCAGAAATGCTTTGGCTTGACGTTGTGTTCTTTCCTTCTTAAGTCATAGACACGTCGGTTTATGTTCAGTCGGGCAAATGCTTGCTGTGTTTGTCATTTCCGGACCGTTGTGGTATCGATCGGCTTTGTTGGTCTTGAGTTGTGTTAGCTGTTAGTCAGTTTGGTCATTTCTTGACTCGTTGGTGGCTTTTGGGGCATGCAACACTTACTGCCGTGAACAACAGTATTAATATTGATATTGTCGCCCTTCATTCTCTCTCTCTCTCTCTCTCTCTCTCTCTCTCTCATTCTATCTTATCAAGCACTTAATGATTCATCCCTCTTCTCAGTACGCGAACAGGCTTGTCGAGTTGATAAGGGAAAAGATATTTAGGTGGCGTCTTTTGTACTGCTGCTTCTTCCTCTTCCTCCTGTCCTCCAAATTCTCGCTTTTGTCAAGCTGCATCAATAAGGTTTCGTGAGGTTTGGAATTTTATTCTTATACCCTTATCGCCCAGGGAGAAGATGTTTAAGAAAGACGTATTTGTTAATGACGTTGTTTTAGATGTCATATAATATTATATATTGACGTCTTGTGGAAATGATTCTTTACCAAACCTTTTTTTTCTCTGACGTAGGCCCAAAGTTTAAAAGAGGAACATGGGGGCGAGGAAGAGAGTTGGGTCAGACTCGAAGAGAATCCAAAGGGTTCTTAAGTATTAAAAGGAGAAAATTGTTTACCGTATTTTGCCTCTCTCTTCCAAACTAGTTTGGTTTCATTTGTGATACAGTCTTCCCCATTTATCTCTAGGCCTCTTAATTGCTGAGCCAAACAATCAGCTGCCTGAGGTGTCTAGTGTTTGCTTGAATTCCCATATCGATCTCTCACCCTGAGTTAGTGTGGTGTTGCCGTCATTTATAGGGATCACATTGGATGTATGGAACGCTATCCTAAAACTGGTTCTGCGCCTGTTTGTTCATTTCTTAGGTTTCCTGTTTTAA
The DNA here is from genome assembly GCF_040412425.1 of Macrobrachium rosenbergii. Taxonomy (NCBI): domain Eukaryota; kingdom Metazoa; phylum Arthropoda; class Malacostraca; order Decapoda; family Palaemonidae; genus Macrobrachium; species Macrobrachium rosenbergii. The sequence continues at coordinate 6,516,519 of NC_089748.1, forward strand.
TGCTTGAACGAGCTGTTTGTGTAAGAGATCAGCCATTATTGATTTTATGCCATGTTTGTATCTCATTATAGTTTAAATATCAAAAGGTTTTTAAACACTATCCGCAGTGGTGTATTGACTAATGCAGCAAATTTTCTCCTGATCGGCTCCATCGCTGTTACCTTTCGTATTACGTCCTCAATTCCATTTTAAGGAGAAGGGATGGAGGAGTAAACTTTTAAAAATGGATTGGTTTTAGGGTTTAGACTGTTAGTATGATTGATTGAACCCTTCACCTTGTTTTCGAATAGCCCCCAGATGATCCCGCAAACGGGTTCAAGGGCCATTATGTATGTATAGCTCTATATATAAATTATATATATTATATATATATATATATATATATATATATATATATTATATATATATATATATATATATATATATAGTTTCATATTTATATATCTATACACATTATTGCTAAAAGCATTATATTTTTAAATATATTATTACAGTTTTTTTTATTACTGTTGAAATTTGTTGTAGTAGTTATAGTTGTCTTGTGTCGTTGCTGTATGTTATGATGACGGTATAGGTGTGTTTTTAAGGATACAGTCACTGTCAGGGGTCTTCATGTGTGTGCTGTAAGGGGAGTTGAGGGAAGGGAACCATGACTCGGGTTTCAACCAAACGACTCCTCCATCCATTCCCTCCCTGGTGGTGTGCCCCCTCCCCCTCCCCCTCTCACAATCTCCTCCTACCAGGCTTATTCCACCCAGCCTCTTCCCCTCCTTCCATGCCTCATCTCCCCCTTAGGCTTCTCTCCCCTTACTCCATTCTCCCCTTGCCAGGCCTCTCCTCCCTTTTCCTTCTGTCCCGGGAGACGGGTGGCGGGGGTCGGTCAACCTGTCTGTCTGTCGGTCTCTCCGTGTGTATTCTCCCCTTTGTATCATTTACCTTCATTTCTCAACTTCCCCATTGCTACTTTCAGTTAACTGTAAGACCTCCATACGATGGGTGTAGGCTGTTTTGTGAAATTGACTGTAGGAAGCCTATCTAGTCCATGTTATGAATTGGTATCCTTTTATTTTTGCAGTGACTTGGGATTGGCACTTTAGCCCCTGCAAAACGGAAGCGAAATAATTGATAATTTTCTATATATATATATATATATATATATATATATATATATATATATATATATATATATATAGAGAGAGAGAGAGAGAGAGAGAGAGAGAGAGAGAGAGAGAGAGAGAGAGAGTATAAACATTTTCCAAACTAGAATGTGACATTTGTGTGGAGGCTGTGTGATTTTTTGTTCATATTTCAAAAACCTATTGTATTTTTCCTAAAGTTCAAAGGTCATATCTTATTTTTTTTTTTTTAATGTTGAAAAGGGCAAGCAATCTATGTATTTATGTTTTAACTTGTTTTAGCCTGGGGCTGCCAAGTGAATATTTTTGGATGACTTTACAATAAAGAAATTATGCAATTTTTTTTTTTAAGATGTCTGATATCGGTTGATTTTCCATACTCATGCCAGGCCTAGAGAAAGAACAGGCTTCCAAGAAACTGGACCTCATAGTAGTTGACATAACTGGAGGGGGGAACATGTCTTTGGTCTTTTTTCTTCATGAGCCATTGTATCATTGCTGAACTAAGCAGTGAGTTATGGACTTGGTCGTGCGTATTGGGTGTTATCCAAGTTACGAAAGGGATTGAGGCCAGCAAGTTCATCCTTGGGAAGCCCTTGTTCAAGGAAAAAAGACTGTGGGGAATAAGTCATATTTATTGTAGTGTTTAAGAAATCTGTCAGGTGTTGTTAGGACAAATAAAGGCCTTTTGAGAAGCTTGTGCCATAGGAATCTGTACCCATTAATAAATGATTAATAGAAATAAGAAAACGTCAGCAGCAACCAGTCTGTGTATTCGTGGCCTTGTCTTTTCTTGGAAACTAGTTTTGAGCAAGGTGTTTGTTCACATCTGTGTTATATCCGTCTTACTTATTTAGAAATGCAGCTGCATGCTCATATTTAAAAAGAATGACTCGATATTCTTAAATTTTCCACTTGTGTACTTCACGGTGTCGCACACACACACACACACACACACACACACGCGCGCGCGCGCGCGCGTTGTGTGTATGTGTCTGCAGCACTCATAGTTCTCTTAATATAAAAGTATCTTCATCGTCTTTTTTTTTTTTTCTTCCTCTGACTGAAGGCAGTAATTAGGTCGCGTTTTATCTGATATTTTAATACTAGTTATGGTTGAGTGAAGGCGACGCTCTGTTTAGTGTCAGGGGAAAGTAATGATATTCAATATGGCTTTGTAATTTTATCTTGATGCTGCATTCATGCACATAGGGCGTGTGTCAGTGAAGTTGGGCGTTGATGCGATTGTATTTGTGTGTGTGTGTGTGTGTGTGTGTGTTGGTGTGTATCCATCCTGCCATGATTGGTTAGATATATAGGCTATACACGTAGTCTATGTTTGTATAGGCGTATTTATAAATGCATGGTAGTAGTAGTGCCTGTGCCTTGAATATGATTATTTGGCCATAATCTTTCTTGCCTGTATCTGTGTGGTATGTGTGTGTGTGTGTATATATATATATATATATATATATATATATATATATATATATATATATATATATATATATATATATATATATATATATATATATATATATATATATATATATATATATATATATATATATATATATATATATGGGTGTGTGTGTGTGTTTGTGTTTGCGTTTGCGTACGTTTTACTTATACACACTTGAATTTTTATTCAAAAAAATAGTAGGCCACAAATGACTTAATGTGAATTTCCTATACCATAGAACAACTTGCACCCAAGGAGAACGATAACTGATAATAGTGATGGTTAGAATAAAAATGATTGCCCCTGAAAATTTTGTATAATTTATATTATATATATATACTGTATGTGTGTTCGTATGTATAGACTATATAGCGTATATCTATATATCTGACAGTGTCAAATTTACTCGTGCATGTGTACCCGATTTCTTGCAATGTTTTTTTTTTTTTGTAAGTTTCCTCTTTAGCTTTGTTTGGTGTGTTTCAATATTACCCTTCATATGGTTATGTTGTAATATATATATATATATATATATATATATATATATATATATATATATATATATATATATATATATATATATATATATATATATATATATTATATATATATATATATATAGTGTGTGTGTGTGTTTATCTATATTTAGGTCCCCCTTGCCTTGTTATACTTTGTGTAGTCATGTTTTATTTTACTGGTTACAGAGTCGCCGTCCTTGCTCTTGAGTACCTCTATGTCTGCTGAGTTATTTCATCTTAAGCTGTAATTGATTCTCATCTAATTAACTTAAAAGGTTACTGATTTCTTCTGAGAAGAGAGTTTACCTTGATATTAGTAAGGTACACGTGGTTTTTTGGTCTCTGCTTTTATAATTCTCTCTCTCTCTCTCTCTCTCTCTCTCTCTCTCTCTCTCTCTCTCTCTCTCTCTCTCTCTCTCTCTCTCTCTCTCTCACACACACACACACACACACACACACACACACACACACACACACACACACACACACACACACACACACACATCCTATTTCCATCATGGACTTGAAATTCAATACAAATATGAAAGTCCTGACGCCTCAGCTCGTCCCGACTGTGCCTCTGAATAAAATCTTTTAGACTGAAGACGGCTGTGCTTCTGTTTTTGGTTTTTGTTTCTCTGTTTTTGATATTTAATGTTCTGTCGTGAGATAGTAACATTGTTTCTTGATTATGTAGTCGTACATCAAGGTAAGTTTTTGATCATTCATGATTTTTTTTTTTTATATAAAATTGGCTGCGATGTTGACTTGCTTGTGTCGTGTGAGTCACATTTTGAGCAGCAGTGTTTTAGATGAATAGACAATGGAACCTCCATGGGTCCTACAAAATTGGAACATTTACATCAGCTCCTCATCTGAATTTGTGTCGAAATACCATATCAGGGGAATAGATGATTTTCATTTCTGTTTCCAGAAGTTACTGGTAAGTAACTTAACAAGTAATATGTTTTATGCTTACTTTTCTAGGTAAACGTAGTTGATTATAATTTTTTGTGGTTTTTGTCATATAATTATGGAATTGGCCTCACAAGAATGAAGCAAACTAAACATGGATAGGGATGTCTGATGTGAAAAGCAAAGGAGAAAAAATCCTGCAGGTGGCTGTGACTTTGCTGATTATCATGAGAGCTGTTCTGGGCTGTTAGTCATGCATATAAATTGACAGCCTCCCTTTTGAGCTGTCATCAATGAGATATTCTCGACTAAGACAGGATTAATTACAATTTTTGTTTGTTCTTATGGCTCTTCTGGAAGGTAGACGCCAATCCGATTTAAGATTATAATTCCAGAATATTCCATATAGCCTATTAATGTAGAGGTAGGTAGGTCCATGCCGGTGAAATGGCGGTTGGCAGTTTTTTTCTTAATTTATTTTTATCAGTCATCGGGGTTCTTGGTTAAAACAGGTTTTTTTCTCCACGAGATGGTAAAATTGCTGCTGTAATGATCGCTAGGGCTTTCGTAAATGTTCTGTAAACAGGGAAGTGATCTGCCGATTTGTCACCCGCTGATAATGTAAGCACCAAGAATGGCAGCTCTTTTAGGCTACCCCTTTTTTTTTTCTCTTTTTTTCTTTCCAAAGAAGGACTGACAATGAATATTTATATCGTCTGAAGTTGCATTTATTTCAGCTGGATGCGAGAAGTCGTGATTGATCAAACGCTACCAGACGACTCACGCACATAGTCTTACTTTTTCAGTTGTGTGTTTATAACAGGTGTGAGATCATAAAGGATATTCTGTTATGACTCGAAGCAGAAGAATAACGTATTCATGTTATTACTGTTGCGATAGCATAATTTATTCAGACTGATTACCAAATAACGATAATGAAAATCATAGCAATGATATTGTCGAATGTAGTAATCACCAATACTTCCATTACCATCTTTATTGTCTTGAACGCTGCATATGAATGCCTTTGTTATTAGAGTTCCCTTAACCACCCTCTCTCTCTCTCTCTCTCTCTCTCTCTCTCTCTCTCTCTCTCTCTCTCTCTCTCTCTCTCTCTCTCTCTCCCCGTCCGTCCGTCCGTCCGTCCGTCCGTCCGTCGAGTAGCCTACGTGATGTGATTGCAGTGTTGTTGGTTTCTTGGTATTCCATTTGAGCTTCCCAAGGTGTAACGTATTTTGTACCTTGTTAAGAGCCGAAATCTTTATTTTTATTCTTATACTTGTAGCATTGATGAAATAATCACATTACTGATTGATTCATTGGAAATTAATTTTTATACGACGTTTCCCATTTCAAGGATTCTTTCTTTGTTTTAGTTTAGGATAGCTATCTGTCTATACACACACACACACACACACACACACACACACACACACACACATATATATATATATATATATATATATTATATAATATATATTCATAAACTGTGTACACGTACACACATGTCGCATGATGCCTGCTAAGTACATTACTAGTTTAGGCCCTTTATTGGGCAGTAATGCTAGTGGTTCATCGACTTCTGTTATATCGTGATCATAAAGATTGTTACCTCAGATGCACATTGGCATTGTAGTGTAAAAAGGCTATTTCCCGTAATATTTATTGATTGCATCTCAGCTTTGCTGACTTTGTATATGTAAATTTTATAGCTTTCTTTCAGCGGAGAACACTCCAAAGAGCGTGAGACTCATATTTCTGGATTGAAACTCTTTTTGACACCCAAATAGTTTAAACACAATTCCTTTTCTCTGAGGTCCTACTTTGATGTTTTCAGCTTGGAAGAGGCTGACTTGTGTTTCAGGAGGAACAAGAATTGCTATGACAAGGCTTTGTACAGTAAAAAAAAAAAAAAAAAAGTTCTATAGACTTTCTGATTAAGCAGAATAGATGGCGATCATGTAAACTAGTGAGTCAGACCCAGCAGAGCTTAGTTCGAGTGCCTAGTTAGGCTATGTTGGCGCGGGATATTGCTTAGGTAATGGTGTATCCGCTGTATTTTCCTTCTCCCTGCAGAGATAAGCCTGTTTAAGTACTATTGATATCCGCCAGTTTGACAGTGTGTTTTATCACAGTACCCAAAAGTCTGGCTTATGAGTTTTATATATGTTTTGTTTCATATATATATATGTTCTGAAGAACAGATCATATCAATGTTTTTTCGCCTGGTTTATGAGTTTTATATATGTTTTGTGTCATATATATATGTTCTGAAGAACAGATCATTTCAGTGTTTTTTAGCCTTTCGCTTAATGTTTAATGTATATATCTGGATATGCAGCAGTGTTAAATTCATGAGTTGCTTCCAATGGGTTTTAACGCTTTTAAATTCATTGTGTCAGCATTGACATGATTGTTAAAGCTGCACTGACTAGGCTGTTTCGCTCTAGGGTAAAGTTTTATTGCTGAAGTGTCGCGGCGAATTTTCCGATCGTGCAATTTACTGCTGACGGTGTAATAAGGATTGGTGATCTCAGCTACTCAAATGTGTTTTTGGTCTCGGTTGTTTTGAAATCGCCCCTAAATCCTAGTTTAGGATGTCAATGTTTCAGGTAAATCAGTTATTTTTGTGCATAACTAAGTTTACGTATGGTACATTCTTATTTATTTGTAGTTGTCATAGGTTCGGATTGATCACCTGTTAACGTCTTCAGTTTTTCTAGTGATAATTACTTCATGGTTATAACGACGATGATAATAATAATAATAATGTTGATATATTGGCCTAAATTTTAGCTTTAGCTCTCGTATCCTCATGAGCAAAAGGAATGAGTTTATTTAGACATGGTGACGAACAGGACTGATGATGACATTTTGACGTTTCTGTCAAATGCTCTTGAAAATCGTTATTTCCTTCGGACCTGAAAATAGATTATTGTGCTTTGAGTGTTTCCTTGCTTTTGGGATGGGTGCTATGTTGGTTCCCTTTGACTGCTTGCTCTGAGAGTTTTTTTTTATTTCAGCTTTAATTAAAGTTTTGCCTCTTCGTAGTTCCGTTCCGCTTTTCACCCTCATATGTGAACCAGCTGTTCTCAGGATGCTTACTAGACAAAACAGGGGTTCTCGTCGTTTGTTTGCCTGGTAATCTGTTTTCAACATTTCCCTTCACTCATTACCTCTCCTTACTGCTGCATCTACAAGTGAATCTTGGCCGTGTATCTGTTTAACGCCCAGGTTTGTTATTATGTGGGACTTGATTGCCTAAACGCTAGTTACGACTAAGGTTATAACTAGCAGCAGCTTAGTTTATTTTGATTTTAGCAGTGAGGCAGCTGAAACTAGCTAGTGTTGGGCTTTTGTGTGACTTTTTATTTTTTTATAAAAGAACTCGAATAATCCGTGTCGCTGATACACTGTAAGAGCCAATGCTGTATAATATACCGGATACACAAATGTTTGATAGTGTCCTGATAAGTACTCCATTTGTAGGCCATATCCGGTCCTGTTATTTTGCACGTAGGTATTATGCCCCAAAGTATGAAGTCTATCCGAATTTGAAGTCAGTACTGCCAAGAATTGATCTAAGCATTTGTATACTAAAGAGGACATTGTCAGAACAATGTAATTTCAGTATTTTGATCCTTTTATTGTTAGCTTAAAATCTGATTTTTTCGTTTGTATTAAATAGTTTGTAAAGTATAGTATAGTCAGTCCATCCAGCAGTATAACGATGCATAGTGGTGGACAGGATATTTGTATAACCTGTAATTCAAAGAAGTTACTCACAGACACACCCATGTGAGTTTTTTTTTTTTTTTATATAAGTTCAACAGTTCCCGATATGGACAGTGTACAGTGCTGACGCTTTATACCCTGAGAAGCACTTCCTTTATTCATTAGAACCATGGGTTTTCCATGTTTACAAATTCCCAAGGACACCTGTTCCCCCACCAGAACAGTAGAGTCAGACCGGTCTGACGACGTATACATTGAAATTATATTGCTGGTTTTTTTTCTGTATCTTCGTTGTCTCACTTGGGTTGAGAATCCCCTGGTCTAGAAAAATGCTGGAGAATTGAAAGTATTTGGTGTTGTTGTTCGTCAAAAAAGGGGGTTAGATTGGAAATGTTTTTCTTCAAATGGTCCTTTATATGTGTTTAGAAATTAGTGTTTTGATAGAATATTAATATTGTAAATATATCTTATAAGGAAAATTTCTCGTGAAAGAAGATTGGGTATGTCAGCTTCAATACTTTTGGTTCATATACAACACAGACGAGAAGACTGTGTTTCTGTATGTGATGGAAACTTCTGGGCTTTCCTTTCTCCTGTAGGAATGCGGGTATTAATGCGGCAGTCTTGGCTTTTCCCAGGTACTGGCACCTGATACCTCTAAAGACCGGAACTGAGGATAGTAATGGCGGAAGGGGTCGTGTGTCTCAGGGTAGAAGGGAAGCACCAGATGTTTTAATGGTTGGAGCCCCACCAAGGTTTTTTTTTTTTTTTTTTTTTTTTTTTTGAGTTCGTCCCAGAAAAGGGGATTCTGCCTGTGTGAGATTTGGTGGTTGGGGAAGAAGGGGGCTGCTGACTTGGGGTATTGGAATCAGTTGGAGAAATAGTTCCATGCGGTACGGGGAAGGGGGAGAAGGCAATTGGGGAAACTTCCATTCCTCACCAGAAGCACTTTTCACTTGAGTCTATCTAAACATCGTGTCTCTCTCTCTCTCTCTCTCTCTCTCTCTCTCTCTCTCTCTCTCTCTCTCTCTCTCTCTCTCAAATTTTATTCCACCAAAATGTGATTTTAAATTTCAAAGGAATAGGTTATTTAATGTTTTTGATATCGGATAAAATTAGACATAATGTAAGCCATAGCAATTATAATATTCATTATACAATAACTTTCGTGTCATGCCCTAAAAGTTTTGTTCCATTGCCGGTCACCAAGTCTCCCAAGATTATCATTTGTAATACAAGACATAAAAAGGTCTCCTTTACATCACCATTTTTCATTGACTTGTAGATAACTTGATCGGAGTCGGAATGTTGTTATATAATTGTGCACGTGTTTTTTTTTATGTATACAGAAGCTGACTCGTGGACACTAATCATAACACAAGTATGAAGATGAGCAAATAGGCCTACCCTCCCTCATTGACAGAGGAGAAAATCTCACATTGATAAAACGTTACAATGCTCTGTAAGCATGGACCAAGCGGCGTTTATCTCAGTAGTCATGCAAGTCAGTGAATTTGTACGGTACCTTGGAACCAATCATTCTCATCTGCACAGGTGTGGCTCAGCAGCAGAACTGACGAACATGTGGCGCAGCTGAAGCTGTGTCATGGGTGCGGACTGTCACCCTTCTCTATATATACTTTTAGTGTGTGCCTTGTGCTGTGTGAGTGCCCTTGACATTGGCAGCTATGATGCACACGAGTAGTGATATCGTTGGGCGTTGATCTCCTTCTTTTATTCCTTCTGTGTTCTTTCTCTTCTCTGCATTTTTTCAAGTTTTCAATCAGTGCTAAATTTTGTTTACTGTTGCTCAATTATTTTCATTCGGTCGTCATGAATTCTGCTGGTATGGCACTCTAAAGTCCCCCGATTAACTAACCCAAATGAATGAAGTGGATCTGTTGTCGAGGTAACGAGCTTGCAAGAATTGCAGTTGTCTTTCCTGGCATTTTAAAAACGTGTCACCTGAATTCAAACCTTTGGCCATTACTCCAGATGGGCGGATTCTGTAACGTTTACTTACCAATTTTTCCATTTGTGAGAAACTTTATTAAGAGTTGACGCTGTTTGTATCATCCAGCGGTGTTGGCACTTGAGAATAAGATCAATTTTATGTGAAATCGGTATTTCACACGTGAAATTTAGTAAACTAAAAAAGTTCGAAGGTAACTAAGGCTGAGCTCCACGGGGTTTCGCTGAGGATTTCAAATTGTGTTCGGGAACAGTGACCTTTGAGACGATTTCATTATTATCTGGCGTGGTTAAGTTAAAATTGTTATAGATAATTACAGGTATATTATTATTATTATTATTATTATTATTATTATTATTATTATTATTATTATTATTATTATACTTAGTAGTTGTAAATTTCAGGAATGTTCTCTATCGCCGTCATATATGATAATGTATAGGAATGGTTTAATAATGAGTATATATAGGCTATTTAAAGTTGAAGTTAAAGTCCTCCTGGGCCTCTGTAGGCTCATAGGGCAGGCGCTGATCTGTTTCTTAGGCCGACAGCCAGTGGGGGACAGGTCCCAATGCCTATGACACGTGGCCAGTGTGTCGCTAGGCCGACTGTTTAACTCCCCACCCCGAGGGCTGGTACCTGTTCTCCTACTGAACCTCTGGTTTTTTCGGAATAAATAAATAAATAAATATATATATATATATATATATATATATATATATATATATATATATATATATATATATATATATATATATATATATATACACGTGTGTATGTATAACTTGATTCACGAAGATATGGAATGTGATGAATGAAATAAAGGCAAATACCACAAAGGGTAAGTGAAACGACGGAGTGGTTCTAGGCCTTTCGACGCACGGTCCTTTAGTAGCATTCTTCGTGGCATTTGCCTTTATTTATACACACACACACACACACACACACCGCGTGCATCTGCTTCTTTGTGCGCGTATGTAGTATTGAGCTTTACGTAATACTTGAGAGAAAGGGTTATCGGAAATTATCTTGATCAGCCATATTAAACGATATTGTCCAAAAAAGGTAGGCTAATTGGGTCGGACGGATGTGCGTTAGTAGTGAAGAGAGTTCTTATAGTTTTTGTGGTGTGTTTTAGACAGCGTAAATAAACCACGTATTTGTTTGCATGACCGTTGTTGTTGTTGCAGTTGTTTCGGTTTTGACATTCGCTTGCTTTTTTGTAGCTTTCTTAGATTTATGGTTTCCGTTTGATGATTAACGCCTTTTAAAGCAATGGCGTTTAGGGATTTACTGTGAGTAATACAGTCTGTTTGTAATAACCTTTGTTGCATTATTATTGCAGCTTTTATTGCATATGATAGTAGGGATATCATTAGTCATGTATGTAGTTTTACAATTGCACTTTCATTACATATTAGTGAGTCCTTTGAGTTTTAGATTTTGGGGAGTGGCCCACTCTTAGTGTGGAATTCTTTT